>NC_079225.1:22793555-23136914 GCF_029633865.1 Lampris incognitus | reverse complement strand
GAAAGTGTTTGTTATTAAAATATTTGTACTTCCCGGGCCCCAAAGGGCCACTATGCCTTCTCTCACTGCATATTTCCACTATAGTGACTTCAAGCAAACACACAGAATTGCTGCTGCAGCTTCTCTCCTGTTTCCCTTTCCATCTCTCTTGAGTGTGTCTCTCACAGGCTGTGAACACAGCAGCCCCAGGGAGCATCCATATCCCATGAGCCCCTGGGGCAGAAGGCCCGGGGACACGCTATGGGAATGTATTGAGGGGGGGGTGGATAACTGTGCGTCTCAATATGGAGGATTACTAGAGTGAAACCATTTGGGATTCTGATTAAAGAGATGGCGAGATAATGGCAAAACACTGAGAAACTGTAAAAACTGGGGCCCCAAACGAGTGTGTGAGGGAGTTCACCTGAACGGAGCGTGATCGGAGAGAGATTGGGTGATGTAAAAACAGATGTTTACACCGATTTAATTTGCATGTAAATTTCTACAACCTGAAAATTGTCTCCTAATTTATCAGGACATGTGTTTTATTTTGTATTTTTATGACATTTTTTTAACGGTTTGATGTAACAAAATAAGAATATTGACTCTGGCCTTAAAAGTCGTTTTAGAGACATACCATGCTGAGTATGTTTAAATGTGTTTTGATTAAAAGCTCATTATGATAATCCACTAAACAATCACAGGTAGGCATATACTGTACCAAACTATGTGTATCATTCATATCGCACAATATTTGGCCGTAAATGTGACGAATGATATTTGCATCGACATTACTCGAGAAAATAAAAGTGACTTCGTGGTTTTTAGGTTCACAATTTGACATGCGTCACCGAAAATAATTGAGAAAGATAAATTGCAACAAGTTTTAAAACCATGAGTCAACCTGTGGTGTGTGAGTTCAACCTGTCGGAGCGTGCACTAAAGCAAAGTTCCGCTTCAGCCTGTCACTAAAAATCTTTAGGGATCTTTTGGGGGGGGGGGGGGGTTGGGGAAAATTAATAATATTAGATGTGTCCGTTGCACATTTTTATAACAAACTGTGCATTTTTAGCCATATATTGTTCTCCATTAATTGCTGCCGATTTATTTATAGAGTATTAAAGTTATTATCTCATAAATATGCACAAGGTCGGGTAGGATTTCCTCTACAAAGGTCATTAAAAGTGAGGAGACGCGTTCAGGACATTATTGAACATGTTAAGATGACATTTAATGAAATGTGCGGTGAATTTTAAAGCTTCACATCTTAGATATCAGTGTGTGCCTGCCACATTTTGTTGATACACACAACAGTGTATTATTATTTGTGGCCTAACAGACTGTAAGAAAATCAGTCAATATTTCCGTTGATCCAGTATCCATTATCTTTTTTTCCTATGACAGTGTTAATGGTTTGATATCCATTAGGTCCCAATACAAATCATCTTTGTTTCCGTATCCTCATATTTCAGTCATGTATGTTTTCAAATCTGCTATTGCCTTGATTTTTTTTTTGTGTGGAATTTTCCCCCTTTTCTCCCCAGTTGTATCCAGCCAGTTACCCCACTCTTCCAAGCCATCCCAGTCACTGCTCCACCCCCTCTGCCAATCCCGGGAGGGCTGCACACTACCACATGCCTCCTCCGATACATGTGGAGTCACCAGCCGCTTCTTTTCACCTGACAGTGAGGAGTTTCACCAGGGGGGCGTAGTGCGTGGGAGGATCACGCTATTCCCCCCAGTTCCCCCTCCCCCCCCGAACAGGTGCCCTGACCGACCGGAGGAGGTGTTAGTGCAGAGACCAGGACACATACCCACATCCATCTTCCCACCTGCAGACATAGCCAATTGTGTCTGTAGAGGCGCCCGACCAAGCCAGAAATAACACGAGGAGTCGAACCAGTGATCCCCGTGTTGGTAGGCAATGAAATAGACCGCCATGCTACCTGGATGCCCCCTATTGCCTTGATATTAACAGGCTGATTTGCATCTTAGGAGCTCCAGAAGCAAGTGATGAAATCTGGTCAAATCATCTTGATCCCACTGGCAAAAAGAATTAGACTTGTCTTAAGACAAAAGAGACTTTAAGACTTAATCTGAGACCGAGCAACCTGCTAAGGTGAACATTATGCAGTGGTCTCACCTGAAGTCAGGCTGCTGGACAGTGCGACAAAGGCCTCTTCTGTCTGTTCTCTCCTGTATGATCTTATTATCCGTCAGCCAATTTAACAGAGAAGCCAATGGGGATGTGGGGATGGACGAGGGGACACATCTAAATGTGTGCACGCATCGGTACACACACGCGCCCCCCGTATATATGAACATGTGCAAACACACATACACACACACACACACACACACACACACACACACACACACACACACACACACACACACACACACACACACACACACACACACACACACCTCCGCTCTAACTCAAAATGACCTCAGCGGCCGCTCCACAACGTCTGTTTTCGTATTTGATAGAAAAATCAATAGGCGTGCTGGCAGAGAACAACCTCCGTGAAGAATTAAAACAGGGAATGAGTTGGTTGCGGTCAATCTTTTTTCTCTCTCCCCCCCATCCACAAACGCTGAGCTTCTGATATGGCAATGAATTGACACAGGTAGCCTATGAGAAGCTCACGATCCCCTTTTCGAAATGGGACAGGAGGAAGCTCAGAGGTGTTGTTTATGGTGAAACCCGTCAGGAAAAGGGTTAAATACCGAGCAACTCATGACAGATGTTTGAGAAAAAAATTACGTTTAGTATTATGAACTGGCATCCTTCCAGACAAAACTGGAACTTACGTGATCATGACGTATATCTTGCATTGTACGTGTGTACATGGTGAGTGGATTTAGATGCTAGGTTGAAGTCCCACTGCCCTGCTTCTAGTTGGAGCCAAATGAAGCACAACATAGATTTAAGACTGAATGACTTGATTTAGCATGCCCATCGTAACACGTGTGGTCTCGTAAGACTCCAGACCTAGACATTTACTGTTACCAGGTTTATTTATTAGAGGCAGCATGGCTCAGGAGGTAGAGCGGGTCGTCTAGTAATGGGAAGGTCGCTGGTTCGATCTCCGGCTCCTGCAGAGAGCATGTCGAAGCGTCCTTGAGCAAGACACTGAACCCCTAACTACCCCTGATGAGCAGGTTGGCACCTTGCATGGCAGCCTCCATCATCAGTGTACAAATGTGTGTGTGTATGTGTGTGTGTGTGTGTGTGAATGGGTGAATGTGAGACATACACTGTAAAGTGCGTTGAGGGGTCGGTAGACAGAAAAGCGTGTTATAAAGGCAGTCCGTTTACCATCATGTGACACAAATTTGACATTTTCTCCACACACTTTAGAAATGATGCCTCGTAGCTGGGACTACTTTTCAATACAGTTAATATTTTTTGGAAAGGAACAAGCCCCCCATGCATGAACATCATACACCATCAGCCGCTCGTGCAACAACTATGTTAGTTTTTCCAAACGTGGCCGTTGATCCAAGGTCAAGCTACGTGGACGGGCCTCTCTCATGCCAGTCTTGAGGCCATTCTGAGCAGATGTTGGCACAGCCAGCTGGACACGGCGACCTTGACTAAATCTCAAAGGGGTCTTCCTTGGCAGCATGGGTACCCAACGCTCCCCCTGGCAATGAAGCCAAACCCATAGCAGGACCATGCAAGCAAGCAGCGTGTGTGTGTGTGTGTGTGTGTGTGTGTGCCTGCATGTGTATGTCTGTGTAAGAGTGTGCATACCCGAGCCTACAAACCAGCATTGTGTGTCATTCAAGCTTCAGTGAAAAGGTACGAGTGAATCAATCACTTGCCCCGTGTAACACCGCACTAAATGAAATTCAATGGACTGATTGAGTGAGTGATGGATGATTCACATACATACAGCCAGAATTAAGTGATGGAGAAACACTCAGAGGGGGGGAGGGTTGATTAGACCTCTGAGGAGTGCATGTGGGAAGTGTGTGTATAAGTGTGTGTGTGTGTGGGGGGGGGGGGGTTGAGAGAAGATGAGGTGTGGGGTAGACTGCAGACGTGGTGTGTGTAAGCGCTGAAGGCTGAACGCCCTGAGGAGCTGCTGCGCTCATGCCCACATCTGCCCTCCCAAGATGCAACAGAGTATGTCTGAGTGCGTGCATGCGTGTGTGTGTGTGCGTGTGTGTGTGTGTGTGTGTGTGTGTGCGTGCGTGCGTGCGTGTGTGTGTGTGTGTGTGTGTCTGTGGTTGCAAATGTGTGTGTGCATGTCCATACAGTGCATGAGTATGTGCGTGTGTTTACATAAATGCAAGTGTGTGTGTGTGTGTGTGTGTGTGTGTATGTGTATGTGGTGTGTTAGGGTGTGTGCACCTGTGCATGTGTTTTTGCACCTGCATGTACCGACTATATGATTGTATATTTTGGTGTGTGTTTGTACTTCATAGTATGTCTCCATGTGTATGTCTGTTTTTATTTATTTTGCATGTTTGTGTATGTTTGTGCGTGTGGTGTGTGTGTGTGTGTATGTGTGTATGTGCATGTATGCACATACACACGTGTATGTACGTGTTCATTTATGTGAGCCTGTGTGTGTGTGTGTGTGTGTGTGTGTGTGTGTGTGCGTGCGTGCGTGCGTGCGTGCGTGCGTGTGTGTGTGTGTGTGTGTGTGTGTGTGTGTGTGTGTGGTTACCATCTGGGCAGCACATCAGGGGCACGCCTGGACTGCATGGTGAGCCAGTCCACTTTTAATCTGCCCAGCGCCCTCTCCCCACTAAGGAAGGTCAACGCCTCGGCAAGGACAGTACTGTCACCCCCATAACACCAACAGTGGGGGTCGGCACTGGCTATCCATAATAGATGGCAGCTGGCTTTAGTGTACTTCTTCACTTTGCCTGGGGCAAAAGTGTTAGGCCATCTTTCATTCCCACTACTCCACCGAGCTAATGTGCTGTGTTAATGCTTGTGTGAATCAGGAGGAGTGCTCAATCGTGTGTCATCCCCGTAGCAGCCTAGCGTGCATGTCATTGCCAAAATAGGACAGAAGGTGTTTCAACAAAGGAAATGCCAATTGTTCATCTGCGAAGTATGGCAGCGTGACGGTAACATCAACCGTTGCGTCAGGGTAAGTGCAACGCATCCAGGTAGTGGTCGGTATTACTGAAGAAACCCAAACCACGAAGTCCCAAGTGTTCCCCTGATGAGACGGTTCGTTTGAAAGTCCCGGCCTACCTCCGCTCATGTAGCCATCACGCTTCCCTACGCAGCCAGGCAGCAGGGCCGTGCAGGATCGTGGAGCTCAGTGGCCGACGCTGGGATTTATTTTACAAAAAGACACGTCAACAGCCCCCAAATCCACCAGCTTTAACCGTTACACAGTCAACCTGAGTAGCACTGGGCACCGTTTCCAAGAGAGCCGCTTTCTTTCTTTCTGTTTTTTCTTTTCATCTTGCCAGTGAGACCAAAATCCATTTTAAATGCAAATGACCTAAATAAGATTAGCGAGGTAGGCAGTCCGCTCCCTGTTAATTATCACACGCTGTAGTCAATTAACAATGTTAACGATGGGACACTTGGAGAACGTTAACCCAATTTACCACAGTCGGAAAATGGGTGGACACGGTTGCAAGGGGTAACTTAAGGAGGGCCGGGGGCCACACCTTCATTTATGGCTCCCCTGGTGCATAAAAGCAGAGAGGAGGCCAGGCTGAAGTTGACTAGAATTCAGCAGCATTGAGCACTTTGATATGGATGTTCATGTTCATGTACTTTTTTTTCTTTCATTTTTGGGCATAAATTTACGCAGATTAGCTTAGAGTGAGTGCAGAGGAAGAGGAAGAGGAAGAAGAGGCTCCCGTTGCTGAATAACCAAATTTAGAAGCAAATAAAAATCGACACCTACGCGGCACGCTTTCATTCACCTAAGTCATAGAATTATATCGTACGATCTTAAATGCGAGAAATGTAATACGAGCTAATACGAGCGAGAGAGAGAGAAGAGTTTATTATTCTTATTTTTTGGATTTTCTTCTTCGTTGTCAGCCAGCGAGCAGAGAGAACAGAGCGGGGATATCATTCAGTGAGCAGCGCTCGGGTATTTTGTGATGTACCTGTGAAATATGAGTTTTTTGTGTACAGCAGAAGACGGGGAGTGACTCCGCTGTTCTGACTCCAGATGGGAGGTCATTCAATCACCGGGGATGAAACGAGAAGGGGGCAGCGTCTTGCGATGACGGGCGGTTCGAAACACTCCAGCGAACACCCTCTCCTCCATGGTTAAACAGCAGGCGCTGGAGGTGGGCCTCGGGTGGGTGGGAGGGAGGAGAGTTTAGGGCCCAGCCGGTGATGATTGCGGTTTTGCGGGGTGTGTTTCCAGAGACGTTCACAGCTAACAACATTAGTTATGGCAGTGATGAAGGCATGCGCTGATTTAACAGTTGTCACTACACCTTGGCTGTGAGAGGCATGGGTGAGTGACAGGTCGAAAGGTGTGTGTGTGTGTGTGTGTGTGTGTGTGTGTGTGTGTGTGTGTGTGTGTGTGTGTGTGTCTGTGTGTGTGTGTGTGTGTGTACAGAACCGTTGCATAGGTTGTGCCAAGTGTGTGTCCGCACAGGGCCTCGCACCTCTAGGGCCTCACGTCTGGCCTGCAATCCTGCAGGGGGGGTTTTTATATTTAATTTTTTTTACTGTTTGTGACCCAACATACTTCTAAAATGAAATTCCTATGTCAGTTGCATTATGCACATTCAAGGTCACATGAAAAAGTATAACAAATTATTCAAGTTTTTTTCTTTTCTTTTTCATATTGTGTCATGCGGCATGGTGGTGCTGTGGTTAGCGCAGGCGCCTCACAGCAAGGAGGTCCTGGGTTGGAGCCCCGGGGTTGTCCAACCTTGGGGGGTCGTCCTCTGTGTGGGGTTTGCATGTTCTCCCCGTGTCTGCGTGGGTTTCCTCCAGGTGCTCCGGTTTCCTCCCACAGTCTAAAGACATGTTGGTCAGGTGAATCGGCCATACTAAATTGTCCTGGGTTCAAGGGTGACATGGGCCTAAAGGGAGACAGGGGTGACAACATGGTCCCAGGTGGATGGACCAGAAGGGCCCAAGGGACAAGCAGAATCTTTGGGAGAGGCTGGACCTCTTGGGATTGTTGGGGAAAAGGGTTAACTTGGTGTACCGGGGTTGTCAGGCTACCCAGGAAGACAAGGGCCTAAGGGATCAGTTGGCTTCCTAAGCATGGCCGGGGTCACAGGAGAGAGAGGACGAAGGGGTCCAGCTGGTAAGCCGGGGCCAGGAGGTCAGCGAGGGCCTGACGGCTCTCAGGGTGTGAGAGGAGCAAGGGGGCCCACTGGAAAACCTGGAGACAAGGGTTCTTCTGTACAAGATGGTTCTTCAGGAGCTCCTGGAGAACAGGGCCCATGAGGGCCACAGGGAGGGATATGATGGACAGGGAAATTAAAACAAACATTGGGTGTCAAGAGAAGCTGAATGAAGAACACATGCACAGAATCAAGGGTGTCTGTGATGAGATGAAGCCGGAGGACCAGCCGCAGGATGAATGTGTGTGTGTGTGTGTGTGGGGGCGGCTGTATTGGACTGGCGGCCTGTATACAGGGTGTCTCCCTGCCTGCTGCCCAATGACTGCTGAGGTAGGCTCCAGCATCCCACAACCCCAGTTGGGATAAGCGGCTTGGATAATGGGCAGATGGATGGATATTGTGCCATTACGCAATGCATGCTCCATCTTGCTGCTCACTGCGAGGAGGAAGAAGGGGAAACAATGTCGGCTGCGCGAGAGCGCGACAGATTTTGTTAACACGAGTTGGGTGCTGAAAAAAGGAAAAAAATTATTAAGAGGTAAGAATTTCATAAGACACTGCGAGGATCGCTGGATAAACTGGTCAACACTTCCAGAAATGTGGTAAATAGCTATATATATATATATATATATATATATATATATATACACATACATATATATACACACATACATATATACACACACACACACACACACACACACACACACACACATATATATATATATATATGACTGTGACCATAGGCTGCATGTAATGACCAGTCCGAAAAATGATCTAAAATCTGAATGAAATGCAGGCTATAGACCTGAAATGTTGAATTGTAACATACTGTCATACTTCAACATGCCAAAATAAAATAAAAGCTGAGCTAACTTGATGATATAAAGCCAAAAGTTTAAAAGATTTTTTTCCCTTTGAAAGACTATTGTGCAGTTACAGTCGTAACATTTAATACTTTTCTTCCACCTAATGGTGGATCCTAGTAATGCAGTTTGCTTACAGTATCAGGTGTCATGACACAGGAAGTTAAACAAACGGGAAGTTGTTTTTTTTAAGGGTTTATGCACGTTGAGATGACCCGTTGACGGACTTCTCCACAATCCGTTTACATCTGCTCTCGTCTTTCGTGGCATCGTCTGTATGTATATTCTTAGTTTGATACTTTACTTTATTTAGATATTCGTTAAGTTTATACCATTTAGTCGCCATATTGTCCAGTTAAGTAGAACATGAGGAGGGAGCACGTGTGCTCTGCAATCCACGTTAATTTACTATGCACTGCTGGTGTTAGGCTAGCTTTCATGTTATTCAGCGCTGCGGTGAAACAGTTTATTCACGTAAAGGACGATGAATGAGTACGTTTCAGTAATTCGAGATTCGAGATTTATTTGTAGTTTCACGACTTACAACATTGTTCAACCTGCGGACAACACTTAGCGTCTTCAGAGTCGTGATGTAAGGAAGATGTTGACACTTGCTGCCAGTGCCCTTGCCCAGTAGAGGGAAAAACAGAACGACTATAATAGCAAACGTCATAGCTGAGACTATGCATGATGATGCTGTGTTATTCTACTTGTCAGAAATGTATTGCACCGAGATTACGCGTGCAGTAGAACTAGAAGAGCTGTGTGTGTGACCGTGATTCGTGCGCATACATGTCAGCCAGCATGCGTGTGTTTACATAAATGCAAGTGTGTGTGTGTGTGTGTGTGTGTGTGTGTATGTGTATGTGGTGTGTTAGGGTGTGTGCACCTGTGCATGTGTTTTTGCACCTGCATGTACCGACTATATGATTGTATATTTTGGTGTGTGTTTGTACTTCATAGTATGTCTCCATGTGTATGTCTGTTTTTATTTATTTTGCATGTTTGTGTATGTTTGTGCGTGTGGTGTGTGTGTGTGTGTATGTGTGTATGTGCATGTGCATGTGTGTATGTGCAGGGCCTAATACACCCCCAACGACGGCCCTGGGTGTGTGTGTGTGTGTGTGTGTGTGTGTGTGTGTGTGTGTGTGTGTGTGTGTGTGTGTGTGTGTGTGTGTGTTGTGATTATGTTAGTGGAGGCATTGGAAGTCGTAATGTAACGAGTGTTTTGGCGTTATTCCCCTTTGCTGTTCAGTGGAAACCTTCATGCATTGCTGCAGATATGGGAGATCTTACCAAGAGACTGGCAACAAAAATGTCTTGCCAGAAGATATTTATTTTGCACTGTCCAATAATAGTGCATCAAATGCCCATAATTTACACATGCAGTAATATACAGATAAGGGTAGTTTTGTATTCTAAACATAGGGAAATAATTTAAAAAGGAGTGGATAAAATAATGTAGAAGTTGAAGGATTGGAAAATATGATAATTTAAGAAATTTAGATGTTTAAGTCAATAACAGTTTTTTTAACAATCTGACATGTTGTAGATTTTGAACAAAACCCCCTTGTCCTGGACAGAGGTGGACAAAGTACGCAAAGTATAGATACTCCTGATCAAATATTACTCCAATACAAGTGAAAGTTGTTCAGTCAAATTTTTATTTGGGTTAAAGTACAGGAGGACTTGCTTTTAAAAATACTTAAGTATTCAAAAGTAGATTTTCTTTTTAATGTCAACGCTTTGTTGTATTGTTGCCACAATGCATTTACAGAACCTACTGACTCTGACACAACCTACTCAATGCACTGACTTGCTTGTAGAACGCGTAGAATAAAAAGCTTGTAGAATATGCTGCAAAGCCTATAGAAATTGATGAAAGGACAGCCATTGCTGCTTTCATATTTTTTTTTATTTGACACTATAAAACTATTTGATAAAACAACCAAAGCCCAGTTACACACCTGCCCAACAGCAACACTGCTTTAAGTGAGACAACAACAACAACAAAAAAGATAAAAACACAATAAAGATTGTAATAATTCACAACCAAACAAAACTTTCAGACAATGAAGTATTGATTAATTTTGAATTAACATCGACCCAATTTTAAAGTCCAAAAGACGTTCACTTGTGCTGTCAATGCAAACAATTTGTTGTGGCTGACTTCTACTGTACTGTCCATTTCACAGGTCTCTAGTAGTGACAGGTGAGACAATTCTCAGGTCTGGTCAAACTTGAAGAAGTTCTTGTTCAACTTCAGTAGAAGCTGGTTTTCAGAGTTGTGTGGATTAATTCTTCTTGGGCTGAAGATCAATCAGCTGCACTAAAAAGCCTTTCACAGGCAGCAGAGGCAGGTAGGGCTCTTATAGCCTTTTGCTGTGAAACATTTTCTTAAACTTTAGTTCCTATATTTAGGGTGAGAACTACGGGGGAGCGAGGGGGAGCTTGGCTCCCCTTAATAAGACATGGGCTACCCTGAAAGCACGATTTGTGACATTTTGGGGGTGTCTGTGAAATATTGACAATATGCTATGCATTTCTATTTTTTTGTGTCTTCATCATCATGGATCATGCATAAAATTAGGCTATTATTGTTGCATGATTCATACACGAGGATCACTGATTCACTTTTAATAAAGATACCGGCATGCATGCAATTCTTGCCATCACCATCGAAGCGTGGTGGTGCAATCAGAAAAAAAAACTTTCTGGAAAAAAACGAAACTCTTAGTCCCACTCAGTCTGCATGCCAAATCGCCATTATTAATTTCTATTTTGTAGGTAGCAAACAGATACCTATGTCAAAAAGAAAACAAAATAGCTTAGTCGCAAATTTTGGATTTACTAGAAAATCTAAGCCAATCGAAGCACAACCAGGGCAAGAGGCATCTTCTACAACCGACACTGACGCTACACCTGCTGGGATTGCTGTCAGCACAAACCCGCCAACGCCCCCGGTGTGACAACGTAGGACAAGCCGACAGAAGAAGCTGGAGACGGGGGTAACAGCTCAAAAGAGGAAAAAGCCGATCATGATGCTAACCCCACCTGCCCCTTTCTCCCGCCTAACTGGACCAGCCAGCAGTGGAGGGAATGGAAGACTTGTAGGCTATTTGTTAAGGGTGGAGGCTTGGGATACGCAGTATCCCCTGAAAGCCATGGTATAGTTCGCACACTGCCTATATTAGCATTTTAGTTCCCATAGCCGACATGGAGAAACTGATTGCAGCTGTTGCTGGCTTTTCTGTCCAGCACGGTGTGTCCCTGCCCATTTACAGGGATGTTAAAAACGGATACATGGAGATAGATCTCCCAGATTGTTGGGATGAGTGGTGAGGTTTAATCAAGTGAAAGGCAAATTTAAGCAGTTGTCAGTGAAGCTAGCTAAAAATCCTCAAGAACAGTATAGCCCATGTGAATGATTGTGAGCAGGACTTAGAAGTGAATCAGATAAAATTAAACCGTTCATATAAAAATCACCTCTGGCGACGTTGTCTCCGTGTATGGGTAGCAGCGATTACAAATGCTACTTTGCGTTCAGTGGTGAAACGATAGTGTTTGAAGCAAGATCACGCTATTTATCCATCCATTATCCAAACTGCCTATCTGAATTCGGGTCAAGGGATGCTGGAGCCTATCCCAGCAGCCATTTGGCGGCAGGTAGGGAGACATCCTGGAGAGGCCGCCAGTCCATCACAAGGCTGACACACACACATGTGCACCTAGGGACAATTTAGTATGGCCGATTCACCTGACTTACATGTCTTTGGACTCTGGGAGGAAACCGGAGCACCCGGAGGAAACCCACGCAGGCACGGGAAGAACATGCAAACTCCACACAGAGGATGACCCCCAAGGTTGGACTTCCCCATGGCTCGAACTCAGGACCTTCTTGCTGTGAGGCGACCACGCTAACCACTGCGCCACCATGCCGTCCACTGTGAAATCGTCTGGGATTATTCCAGAAAGCCCAGATAAATCACATGTTAAAACGATCGGGTGAAAACATCAAATCCTCTTACAAGACTGATTTAAATGGAGTAATATCAAAGCCCGAAAAGATTAATTCATGAGACTAGCACGGCAGGAAATGTGGTAAAAGACCTTTAAGAGCAATATATCCCCAAAGATATACATCAAACCAAAGACCAAGACCGAAGCAAAATTAAAATGTAATAAGACGGGACACCATGAACGTGAGATCTGCAGTCTGACTTACCCTGCATTCACCAAATTCACACTATTCACACTATAGCAAAATAAATTCCCTCCAACACACATTTTTCAGTGGGAATGTACCTGATTAGTGGGTTGACGCATATATTGGGTGATATATTAAAGCCTGCCTTTAAGAAAATACAAACATACAACTGCACGATGAATATAGCAAAGACGACTTAAATCTGTAACGTATAAATATAGAATATAATGTATTTATAATATTTATTAGTATATACATTTTTTAGATTATTGATGCGTCTCCTGTCAATTGATATCTACTACTACTACTTTCGGCTGCTCCCGTTAGGGGTCGCCACAGCGGATCATCCGTTTCCATTTCTTCCTGTCTTCTGCATTTTCCTCTGTCGTACCAGCTACCTGCATGTCTTCCCTCACCACATCCATAAACCTCCTCTTTGGCCTTCCTCTTTTCCTCTCCCCTGGCAGCTCCATATTCAGTATCCTTCTCCCAATATAACCAGCATCTCTCCTCCACACATGTCCAAGCAATCTCAGTCTTGTCTCTCTTGCTTTGTCTCCAAACTGTCCAACTTGAGCTGTCCCTCTAGTATAATCATTCCTAATTCTGTCCTTCTTCGTCACTCCCAGTGAAAATCTTAGCATCTTCAACTCTGCCACCTCCAGCTTCGCCTCCTGTCTTTTCGTCAGTGCCACTGTCTCCAAACCATATAACATAGCTGGTCTCACAACCATCTTGTAAACCTTCCCTTTAACTCTTGCTGGTACCCTTCTGTTGCAAATCACTCCTGACACTCTTCTCCACCTACTCCACCCTTCCTGCACTCTCTTCTTCACCTCTCTCCTGCACTCCCCGTTACTTTGGACATTTGACCCCAAGTATTTAAACTCATATGCCTTCGTCACCTTCACTGCTTGCATCCTGACCATTCCACTGTCCTCCCTCTCATTCACACATAGGTATTCCATCTTGCTCCTACTGACTTTCATTCCTCTTCTCTCCAGTGCACACATCCACCTCTCCAAGCTCTCCTCAACCTGCACCCTACTCTCGCTACAGATCACAATGTCATCCATGAACATCATAGTCCATGGAGACTCCTGCCTGATCTTGTCCATCAACCTGTCCATCACCATTGCAAACAAGAAAGGGCTCAGAGCCGATCGTTGATGTAATCCCACCTCCACATTGAACCTGTCTGTCATTCCAACCGCACACCTCACCATGTCACACTTCCCTCGTACATATCCTGCACCACTCCTACATACTTCTCTGCAACTCCCGACTTCCACATACAATACCACACCTCCTCTCTCGGCACCCTGTCGTCTGCTTTCTCTAAATCTACGAAGACACTGTAACTCCTTCTGGCCGTCTCTATACTTCAAAGCAAACATCACATCTGTGGCGCTCTTTTGTGGCATGAAACCATACTTCTGCTCGCTAATCGCCACCTCTCCTCTTAACATAGCTTCTATTACTCTTTCCCATATCTTCATGCTGTGGCTGATCAACTTTATACCACTGTAGTTGCTACTTTTCTGCACATCACCCTTGTTCTTGAAAATCGGTACCAGTATGCTTCTTCTCCACTCCTCAGGCATCCTCTCACTTTCCAAGATTGTGTTTAACAATCTAGTTAAAAAAAACCCTGCCATTTCTCCTAAACATCTCCATGCTTCCACGGGTATGTCATCAGGACCAACTG
Organism: Lampris incognitus; assembly: GCF_029633865.1. Lineage (NCBI taxonomy): Eukaryota > Metazoa > Chordata > Actinopteri > Lampriformes > Lampridae > Lampris > Lampris incognitus. The sequence goes on along the minus strand of NC_079225.1, from coordinate 23,122,849 downwards.
CCTTTCCACTCTTCATCCTCTTCATAGCTGCTCTCACTTCCTCCTTGCTAATCCGCTGAACTTCCTGATTCGCTATCCCTACATCATCCAACCTTCTCTCTCTCTCATTTTCTTCATTCATCAGCCCCTCAAAGTACTCCTTCCACCTTCTCAGCACACTCTCCTCGCTTGTCAGCACATTTCCATCTCTATCCTTGATCGCCCTAACTTGTTGCACATCCTTCGCAGCTCGGTCTCTCTGTCTAGCCAATCGGTACAAGTCCTTTTCTTCTTCCTTAGTGTCTAACCTGTCATACAACTCACCATACGCCTTTTCCTTTGCCAACTTTTCCTCTGTATACTTTGCTGTACTTCCTCATTCCACCACCAAGTCTCCTTGTCTTCCTTCCTCTGTCCTGATGACACACCAAGTACCTTCCTAGGTGTCTCCCTCACTATTTCTGCAGTGGTTGCCCAGCCATCTGTCAACTCTTCACTACCATCCAGCGCCTGTCTTAACTCCTGCCTGAACTCCACACAACAGTCTTCTTTCTTCAACTTCCACCATTTGATCCTTGACTCTGCCTTCACTCTCTTCCTCTTCTTGGTCTCCAAAGTCATCCTACAGACCACCATCCAATGCTGCCTAGCTACTTTCTCCCTTGTCACCACCTTGCGGTCTCCAATCCCTTTTAGATGGCGCCTTCTACATAAGATATAGTCCACCTGTGCGCACTTTCCTCCACTCTTGTACGTCACCCTGTGTTCCTCCCTCTTCTTGAAATATGTATTCACCACAGCCATTTCCATCCTTTTCGCAAAATCCACCACCATCTGTCCTTCCACATTCCTCTTCTTAACACCATACCTACCCACCACCTCCTCATCACCTTTGTTCCTTTCACCAACATGTCCATTGAAGTCTGCTCCAATCACCACTCTCTCCTCCTTGGGTACCCTCTCCACCACGTCATCCAACTCACTCCAGAATTCTTCTTTCTCTTCCATCTCACACCCAACTTACGGGCATATGCGCTGATAACATTCAGCAATACGCCTTCGATTTCCAGCTTCATACTCATCACTCTGTCTGACGCTCTCTTCACCTCCAGCATCTCTTGACATACACTTCCTTCAGAATTACCCCTACCCCATTTCTCCTCCCATTCGCACCATGGTAGAAGAGTTTGAATCCACCTCCAATACTCCTGGCCTTACTCCCCTTCCACCTGGTCTCTTGCACACACAGTGTGCCTACCTTTCTTCTTTCCATCATATCCTCCTTTTACCAGTCATAGTGCCAACATTCAAAGTTCTGACTCGGACCTCCACACTCCTACCCTTCCTCCTCTCTCGTTCCCTCTGGACATGCCTTCCCCCTCTCCTTCTCCTTCGCCCAACAGTAGCATTGTTTCCACCAGCACCCTGCTAGTTAATAGTACCGGTGGCGGTCATTGGTAACCCGGGCCTCAACCGATCCAGTATGGAAATGTTATTTATGATCTGCATATTTGATTTGGCAAAGGTTTTATGCCGGATGCCCTTCCTGACGCAACCCTCCCCATTTATCCGGGCTTGAGATTGGCACTAAGAATGCACTGGCTTGTGCATGCTCAGTGGCTGGGTTCTCCTGTCAATTGATATAAATAAATACATAACATAAGAATAAGTAATATCAATGGCCTCCTGTTAGTTAAATAAATTTAAATAAATATAAATATGAGAATAAAAATGTGTGGGTGTAAGAGTGAAAATATATGTATGTGAAAGGAGAATGTATGTATGTGAGAGGGCCAGAATGAATTATGGCTTGTACAGCCACTCATAATTTCATTTTTAGCTCACTTCCTCAAAACTACGTTATCAACGCCCACAAGCTGGCTGCAGCCAGCGACAGCAACAGAGCGACTTGGTGACATACAGCGATAAAGTCGCTGCCAGTGTGAGCACAGGGTAATGGGAACATTCATAGAGATGTAGAGGAGTCAAAAGTACAATATTTTTCTTTCAAATGTAGTGGAGTAAAAGTCATGAGTTTCCAAGAAAATTAATACTCAAGCTGAGTACAGATACTCGAAAAATGTGCTTAAGTACAGTATTCAAATAAATGTACTTCATTACTGTCCACCTCTGGTCCTGGATGGCAAACTATCATCTTCCAAGAAAACTTTCTCTTGGAGAATTCTTTTAGAGAATTGCTGTGATATACCTACAATAATAACTTTAATTTAATAATAATTGTTACATTTATATAGAACTTTTCTAGACACCCAAAGCACTTCACATTGAAGGGGTTAATTCACTTAAACCACCACCTACATTTGTTACCAAGATAAAGCTGGGGAAAACATTTGAAAAGATATCAGTTATATTGCAGGACAATGATCAATTGTCTTGATTGCTCGCCATGTTTGATATTGAGTTTGATCTTAGTTGCTATCCTCCCCCCTTCATCAGTAAGAAACTACCCTCTTCCCAGATTTGGGTATCTATGGCATGGGGATGTTATAATTATGTAGAAGCTGTGGTTACAAATAATATGAATTACTTCAAATCATTTGGCAAGATCAGCATAATTAAGTAGTTAAAAATACTTTAAGAGAAGTAGTCATGATTTTAGACATTATCTCTATGTATACATATGTTGTAGGGATAACACTCAGTTAGCAGCCGTCGTACTGAGCAGTCTTTCTGGGGGTCTCAGAAATGCTGCTGAAATGTTGTGAGCCGGTGACGTCACTCAATCCAAGACAATTTCCATCCATCCATTATCTTAACCGCTTATCCTGCTTTCAGGGTCGCTGGGATTTGTGAATGTGAAAACGTTCTTCCTGGTTTTACTGGTAGGTTGATTGGTGTAAGAATACGTGAATAACACTGCATTATACGGCTGTGCATACTGTACCATTGTTATTCGCAGCCTGTTATGCATTCTATTAGCAAACCAGGAAGTAAGTTTTCACTTAAGCAGATTGTCTGTGATTGAGCGATGTCACCAGAGAGCACAATTTCAACAGCACTTCAGACAGGTGATCCGATCATAAGTGGACAGCTCTAAGTCAGTTCCCACTTGGCATTACAATGCGTCTCCACATGCATCTCGAGTGACCGCTTATATGGATCTCACTTCCCCGCTCTATATGCAAATAAACATGTACATCACTGTAGTGGGGGGCATGGTTTCACCTCGGCTGCAAGCAGAGTGAGGGAGCGTGGTTAGATGGAGAGCAGAGCACCAACGCATTTGAGTGAGTGAATGACAACATTATTAGATAAAGCCGGTGTTAATTGCATAAAACTGTGTCCGCCTTCATCTCGAACCCTCCCCGTGGCAAGATCACATGCCACACAGGTACACAAACATACACAGAAACATGAGGAAAGAGGAGTCGAAGCCAGAGGCATTTAACAAAACTTGGCGTCCTTGCTCACTCGAGCCTCATTTTACTGCGCCATCAATTAGTATGACGTATTTCACATCTGTAAGTTATTACTGTCAGTTATTCCACCAAATTATATTGTCATACAAAATTAGAAGTGCTCTTAAGGAAATAAAATATATCATCCCATAACTACAGTTCTTTTCTTTAAAAAAAAATCACAGAAAGTTGAATCAGTTCATCTGGATACAACATTTACTGGCAGAAACATTTCATCACTCATCTAAGTGACATCTTCAGTCTCAGCTGAGTGCAGGTATCGCCACCCTTATAAACAATACAGTGGCATAATGACCGAAAACGTTTGGTTTCATATGCAAATTGCTGTGAGCATCTATTAGAGTTTCATTGGCCATGTGTACTATTCACAGAGGATTGGGGATTAGTTGCAATCACAGCATTGTAAAATGGTGACAGATGTACTCTTAGCCCCCCAGTTCAGGGATGGTCGTTCCCTCTTCACATAGATGGTCTCTTTGACTCCCCGTTCAAACCAGCTTTCCTCCCTATCAAAGATGTGCACATCCTCATCCTTGAAAGAGTGGCCACTGGCCTGTAGATGGGTGTAGACCATGGAGTCCTGGCCTGATGTGTTAGCTCTTCTGTGTTGTCCATCCTCTCCACCAGCAACTGTTTAGTTTCCCCAATCTACAAATTACAGCAGTCCTCCTGGCATTTAACCGCATACACTATATTGCTCTGTTTGTGCCATGGGACCCAGTCCTTGGGGTGGACCAACTTCTGGCACAGCATGTTTTGGGGTTTGAAAGCAACTGAGACGCGTTGTGAAAATACGTATCTCAACTCTTCCGCCACTCCTGCCACATACAGAATCACCACTGGTTTATGCTTAGACAGCTGTTGTCCTTCTCCTCTCTTCGATTGGCTGGTGCACTGTTTAGGCATCTTCCTAGCTTTGACAAATGCCCACTTAGAATAACCACACTTAACCAGGGCCTGTTTAATGTGGGCTTTCGCCCCTTTCCTGGCCGCTGTTTTGGTGGGGACGTTGTCGGCTCTGTTCAATAATCCAGGTAAGAAAATCACAGAAAAGAAGAAAGGAGTGGCACGATGGCCCAGTGGTTAGCACTGTTGCCTCACAACAAGAGGGTCCTGGGCTCGAACCCCAAGCCGTCCCAGGTCCTTTCTGTGTGGAGTTTGCATGTTCTCCCCGTGTCTGCGTGGGTTTCCTCCCACCATCAAAAAGACATGCATGTTAGGGTTAATGCTCGTGCCTGTGCCCCTGACCAAGGCAATAGAAAGAAGAACTGGAGTTGATCCGCGGGTGCTGCAGCTGCCCACTGCTCCTATACAATAGGATGGGTTAAATGCAGAGAACAAATTCATTGTAACATGTACAATGACAGAATAAAGTGGCTTTCTCTCTTTTCTTTTATTTCCATTCCACTTTGTTGTGAAGCACAACAGGTTGTTTAAAAAGTACTGTGTAAATGAACATTATTATTCCGATGATAATATAGATATGTCTGAAAGCCTTCAGACCCCTGACTGGGAAATCGCCATTTAAGAAATAGTCTGAAATAGTCTGGAGCAGCGACCAGGACGGCTCAGAAGAGTGCGATAATTGGATGGGTACAGAGGGGGAGAAATCCAAAAGAAGAAAAAAAACATCACTGAACATACAGACGCAGAAAGTCATGCACTCATATTTTAGTTTGCTACCAGTGGATCATCACCTGCACGTCAGCATTCAATCCTGTAGCATGAACTGTGAGGTTCTCTCTGATTCTGGCCTGGCGTTCAGACATCTATATCAGGTCTTACTCCGAAATGACACATCTGCCCTGCTGACATCAATCATCATCACACTCTGGTCCCGCCCACCCATTTTCCTCTGTGTAACCGGAGCTCCAAGCGTCAGCAGGAAGTGTATCGGTGTGAGCGGCCTATCGATCATTGATCTGGCGCCATTGATCCAAACTCCTCTCCTCCCTCCCACCTCTCTTTTCCCTCCCGGGCAAGAAGAGCCTTATCCTCTTGAAATCATGAGGACATTCTTGTTCATCTTTTGACACCAGCACCCCAGTGGAATATACTCCTAAAGCCATGTAATGAGAATAGATGGCAGTTTCAGACCGCCATTGATATTTCTCTCCTTGTTTTGATTTATTACACCTCCTGATCAATATTTCTGACTTTGGGTGAAGGAATCGCCCACGATCCTTTGTTAGGATCACCTCCTTTGTTCTTTCTGCAAGGAATTATACATTTTAGAAAAATAATACTTGTTTGACATGATTCAGTCTATAATCAGCCGGAGTCATTCAAGGTGTAAGGATGACTAAATTTCATCCGTGCAACAATCTTAACTTTCCATTTCCAGCCGTTGTAAACTGTTTCCAGCTGTCCATCAGCCTGTTTAAATTTGAACATAATTATTTTTTTGTAACGATCAGCTGCAATTGACGATAACATGAAAGCTGTCTTAAAAAAATGAAAGTTAAAACCTCTATTTAATTGACACTTGGAGATAACAGAAACCCTTCAGGCTTTGTACTGCCAGGTTCAAACCCCATCTCTTCATCAGCGGTGCAGGATGGTCCGAGGTAAAGGTGTCACACACAAGTGTGAGTGTGATTTACAAACTACAGAGCATGCAGGTGGGTATAAAAGTGTATGAAATATGCATTACAGGGACTTTACCAGCTACAACGCTGACAGACACAGATAAATGGTCAGGCCATTTGTTTTTGTCAGTACTGATTATACAGTCCATAGAGTTCCCAAGACTCATACGTCTTCCCCTCTCCTTTCACGCCATCGGTTTTTTTTGTTTTTTTTTTTTAATTTGGTTTACGATCCAACCTACTGGTTAAAGGTCATCTGACCATAATTAAATAAATATGTAACATTTGCAAATTAAGAAGTGTTCACTTTTTGAAAAATTGTTGACTTGAAATTTGATGACAACTTCAAAAAGGATCATTGGGGATACTTTTTTCCCCCATGTGCAAGCACATGGGTAACACCATAGCTGACTGGGACGTTATTACCCTCCGCCTCACCCATCTCCCCTTTTTCTCATCGAAAAGATATTTTGTAATTCATTACATACAGCAGGGGGGGGAAAGAAAAAGGAAAAAAAAATTGATGGGCCCATAAAATACATTAATATACACATACCACGCTGCAATATGGACAGGATGGCTGTAAAATTTTTATGTCATACTTACAATCCCCCTTTACCTCTTCGCAACCCGTTTCCAAAGCGGACTTGGTCGCGTCTCACCGCTGAAGATTTCCCAAGTCCGGGACGGCCATTGCTTGTCGTTAGAATAACAAATGCACTGGGACCCATGATTTAGTGTGGCGCTCTGGCCTCTGATGTATATTAATACCACAGCACTGTGCCTTTTACCCAGGGTTCATCATTCATCTGGGTAAAAGAGGTGGAATTGAAAAGCGGCCCTTGTTTTTGCCGGGACTCGGATCACAGTCATTTATTGTTCTGTGAGACAGGGCAGCCCCTCAGCACGTCCTTCACCTCCACATGCAATGCCAGCTCCCATTATATGCTGAAGAGTGTTTGTGTGGATTTCCTGACACATAGGGATGTTACATGGGCTTGAAAACGTATAGCGTAACCAAGGTTGGATACTGACGGCGAGTGAAAGGAAGAGTAAAATCAGAATGAAATGTAATATTTTTTTTCCCCTGACCTGGTCTTAACAACTGGGTTCATTTATGTAATTTGCTTTGTTCCCAATTTCATTATCTTGTTAGAAATTGGTTTTCATGTTCTTCCTAGTTGTCAAAGCACTGCTTTTGTCTTTATATTTCAGATTACTGTGCCGTTCAGTACTAAAGCAAAGGAATGAAGGATTTGCATTTCATTTCATGCATATTTTTAATCATGTCTCTCTCGCCCACCCTACCCAGCGTTCCCATTTTAAGTCTGCTGAGATTCTCGCTGAGTGAGTGGTGCAGCTCTGAGCCCGGTTAAGTGATGACTGCCGGTGACAGATTGTCCTCCGCCACATTGCGAGCACTTTTCCCCTGCAGACCATCCCTTTTTCATCTCTTCCCGAGTGGACATGAGGGCTCACCCGGCAACACAAGACAAATAACTCTTCTGCTGGTCTAATCACTCTTACCAACTACAAGTCAGCTTACCTTCTGCACCTGACTGCACTCCACATAGTAGCGGACTCCATATCAACCCTGCTTCCTCTGTCACTTCCTCACTGTCCGAATTAGACTCGCTAGAATCAAGCTGAGATGTGTGCGGGTGTCCAGCCACTTGCCTCAACTATGAGTCCACCGAGAGTCACACATGGAAATCAGACCTTTTACACACTGTCAACTATGAGTCATTATCCATTAAGTCGGCTACGGTGCAAAAACCCAGTTGAAATGTGGCTTTTAAGAATATTCGTTTTAACCTGCTGAGCGAAACCTCTCCAGGTAATAGAACGTGAGCCTTGAAGGAAGAGAAAGAGAAAGCCTATTTACCAGGAGGGGGATTTTCAGCAGTTACGGTATTTCGCAAGAAACAAGTGGGCTATCTGTAGTGGTAACTAGCTACTCTTAACTGCCTATTGCTTGGGCGGATGTGCTCGTGTAAAAGTGGATGTGAAAGAGGAACAACGGTTGAGTCTAGAGTCATGATTCATACTTTCACAGGTGCTTTCAGCGAATCTTGAGCCCCCCCCCCCCCTTCACTGCCCTGGGCAATTATGCTGTTTTGAAATGCAAATGTGTGGCATATATGTGTATGGTGTGGGTGTGCACGTGGGTGGATGCATGCACACCCATGTGTACGCGTACGTGTGTGCCTGGATACGCATTCACGCGACGTGTGTGTGCATGTCTGCATGCGCGTCTGCGGATACCCCAGCGCCCCATAACTTCACTTGAAAGCGTCTAAATCCACAGGCACTCCAGAGCGGCAGCAGTCAAATACATTAACATCAGACGGCTCTGCTACCTTGTGCTCAGTAGGGCCACTGAAGGACCCTTCAAAACGCAGAGCAGACAGAGAACATAACTTCAATTAGCTAACGATTAGCATTTTAGAGGAGTCTGTGTTTGGGTCCCTTGGGCTTCTTGCGCTCCCCACCACTCCTTTTTTATTCAAATACACAACTTAAAAGTTAGTCATATCTAATCCCAAAAATGGGTCTTTTTCCATTTTATTTTTTTTTCTTTTAAAGTTTTTGCAGGGTATATAATTGACAGGTTATGGAAGAAGGTGTACCGCTATGTTCAACAATCATCGTGGGCAGCGCTTCTCCTGTGCTCCTCGGGGACAGAGGAGACCGAGCTGAGGGCTTTCACAACTGCCACAAAGCCGCATGATATTGTCTTCTCTAATTTAGTCGGTGATTAGTCAGTCATACTAAGCCTCATTCATTTAAACAAACGCCTCTCTGGGGGTAGCCACAACGGTTGAGTGGATTTGTGGTCATGGCTGGAATTATCATGTTGTGTTGTGGTTTGGTCTTCTCCATAAGAGACGCCTCTATTGATTTGCTTCTTTTTTGTGTGTGTGAGTGTGTGTGTGTGTGTGTGTCTGACTGCTGTCACTTAAGTATGGCATCTTGGCGCTGGGTAGGCAGGGTATGCCCATCTGCTTGCCACTTTGATAGAGTGTGACGGCACAAAATCATATTGTGCAGTGGCCCTAAACTCTGAGTGAGCTTACACCTCAGTCCTATGCCATGAAGAGCAGGTGAATTTCTTCCCGAAGACGTCACCCGTGGTCCAATGAAGTGAATTTCACTCCCAACGAGTAACCCCCAAAGGGCAAATGCGCGGTACATTATTGTGAATTCAGAATCCATTCTTAGTCTCTCAACATCCATGGGAATATGATGTCAGCCCTTATTATTGCTAAATTCAAACTCCACTGACATTTGCATTTTATCTTCTTGCAACTCTATCTGGAGATTTTGTAATAATAAGAGAAGGACGTGTTGGCAGATATCGTTTATTAATGTGTTCATGGTTACAATATCAAACACAAAGGGAGATTAATTAAAAAGAATAACCTCAACCCAATTGATTGAGACATCGACTCAGTTAAGGGAAACACCCTCTGAAATGCCGAAATTATGTATTGATTTTCCTCCTGTCTCTCGCACCAGTGCTTCTGGGTAAGTACCTCCTCGATGCAGCTGCTACAGCTGCACTGAGAACTGTCAGGGTGTTTTCTGTCTCTGGCCTTCAAGGCACCTGGACTCTTACACCAGTGACTTGTACTATAACGTAAAATCTCTTCGGCATTTACGCTAGACGCAATTCACTAGCAAGGACCACACCGTCAACAAGATGCATTTGAATGATTTGTTGAAGGAAAATGGTTGATGTGCGTAGTTCTTGTAGTTCTGCTTGCTGACTGCGTTGTGGAGAAGCTTCATAGGGAATCCGTGGACCCCCTTGGGAACCTACGAAGAGGAGGAAAGAGGAAGAGACAGAAAAATAGGGTGGTGGTGGTGGTGGGGGGCAAATAATATGAGAGCTGAAGGTGGAGGAGAGGGTTAGGTGGGTATTTATAGGACTGCAGGAAGTGGCGCAGTTGAGGTGTGGTCCTGCCCCTGAAACTCGCTACATAAGCTTCAATTAAAGGCTCCATCCCATTGCTGAAAAATGGGTTTACGGCAAGAGCAGATGTTCTGTGTCTTAATAAGATATGTAGTGTACTACAACATAACACAGCACAACACACTGTGGCCCCTATCAGCTGGAGTTTGACTGCCAACGTGGCCTCCCGTAGTTATCCAATAAAAGTCGGTTGTAGCAAAGATAGTTTAAAGGAACTTCTAAAGGAGCTGCTTATCATATTAAGTTACAATTCAAAGGGCATCCGGGAAGCGTAACGGTCTTTTCCGTTGCCTACCAACACGGGGATCGCCAGTTCGAATCTCCTTGAAACCTCCGGCTTGGTCGGGCATCCCTACAGACACAATTGGCCGTGTCTGCGGGTGGGAAGCCGGATGTGGGTATGTGTCCTGGTCGCTGCACTAGCGCCTCCTTTGTCGGTTGGGGCACCTGTTCAAGGGGGAGGGGGAACTGGGGGGGTAGTGTGATCCTCCCACGCGCTACGTGGAGTCGTGTCTCTTCCCTGGACCTCGCTTTAGGTTGGAATGCTTGACTGCCTTCTGAAAATGGAAGACAATGAGTACCTCATATGAAATGTCTTTTTTAGGACAATGAGCCTTGTGGGCTTTAGAGAGAGATGAAGACAAACTGTTGATGACAGTCCCCAATTCCCAAGTTATAGAATAAATGTTTTCCTCTTTTTTTTTGGTCCAGAAAAGAACTCGATCCATCATTAAGTTAAGTAGCCCCCTTGCTAAAGACAAAACTTTTTTTTCTAGGTCTAGTTGCTGCTCATTTGGATGAAAGGGACCCAGAAAGAGGGCCATATGTCCTCGAGCTTTTCCCGCCACCTTTTTTAGTGTTCAAATTGTTCAGAACCCAATTTACACACAATATAACAGAATTACCCAGCATACTAAACAACAGACACACAAAAAGGGTAAAAATTGATTCAAATTCCAGTGGTGTGGCGTTGGCTCACTCGGTTGCAAAATTGAATGAAGAAATAGCTGTGGTAAATTGCTCTGAATGTGGCCACTGAAACCGATACTGTTTTCTTTGCTTTGCTAATTATTAATTACCCATCTCCATGCATATGTGTTTGTTCCTAATTGTATTTGATGGATGACTGGCAGCTTTGACACCTCATTAGACCAGATTAATTGGACGACACAATATTTATGTCTCGGCAATGGCCAGTTATCCTATCATCTATCATTGAGATGATCTCACTGATTGAAAACCACTGGTCCATGTAATCCTAATTATTTGGAATTAGAAAAGAATTTATAGCTTCTTGTGGCGTTTTCCTGTGATGACGGCAAATTGGAAACATTAAATGCATAACGAGGGGGAAAATGAGAGGGAGACACAATCACAGAATTAATGTGGATGAATGTCGGAGAAAGGGGGGAAGGGCACGTAAAACAAATGAGGCACACCATATAGATCCACGGTTTTTCACGGCACACTATTGTCATTGACAGAGACTGTCGGAAGCGATGTTTTCTCCAGATCTGGGTGCAAAATGTATATCTGTAACTGAAAGAGAATGCCCACAGGAAGCCAATTTTAGAAGGATGTGGGGTTTTTCATTGTCTTCTTCACTCTTAACCAAACCTATATACTCTCCAACTCCCTCTCTGCTCACTTCCAAATATGCTTCTGCAGAACATCTCGATCCATATTCTTGTCTTTTATTAAAAAGTTGGCTCGGCACTCTAAAACATTTCTACTGAACTTCATATAACCCTATAACTTCTGCAAAGCTTTGGCCCTCATGGGAGGAGCACAAACTAAAATCCAGCATTTGAGCTCACACAGAAGCAACAAGGCCCAGAAGAGGGGGGCTTTTACTATCATACAATATGGAAAAGCCTCAAGGAACAGACTTCTTTCCCAGGTAGCGAGAACGTCCTCAAGCTTATTTTTTCCCCAACTTTTTCAAGTTTATAACACCATTAGTTGGCTCCCTAGTGGTCTTGAATGTGGGAGCCCTGATTGAATTAAGCTGTTTCCTTCTTTGAGACATTTTGACAAGCTTACTTATACAGCAGTCAGTCACCACCATTGTACGCCCGATTCACACAAAAGCACACGTGAGTGCACTCTACATCTAAAGCATACGCCATGCACACACATATATGCAATTACACACACACACTCACACACACACACTGAGTCTGACAAACTATCTATACAAATCTGCTGACCAGAATTATTCAATGGGATATGGACCAAAGCCATTCTTAGAAGTCTTTCTATAATGCTGTTTACACTATAGTATTTTAATCAATTTAACTTCAAGATACACTTGGCTCAAAATACTGTTTGTAGTTTTAAAAATAGGACAAATGGTCTTTTGGAATCAACTAGGGAGAGGTTTAATCTCATTGAATGGAGCCAAAGCCAGACATTTAACTCCACACAGTAGAGAATACAAGATTATAGCGCCCTGATAAAACCCTTCCAACACCCGTTTATTTTTATCCTCTATTAAGGCAGCGATATCCTTAAAGGCTGCCAAAATTATCCTGTAAAAATGCTGACTGGGAAATATGAAAGGTTCCAGGCAGTTCTAGTAAGCAATCTGCGCGCATGGTGGAGCAATGTGACTGCTGTGCTTGCTATACCAACAGGGGTGACCCCGGCTGGATGGAGAGGTGAGACCAAATGAAAGTCAGCCCTGCATCTTAGGGGAGCCAAGTCTGGAATACCACACCTTTCTTCATAAATGAGATTTACTGTTAAGTGGAGACTCCTTTACATAGATGGCTGTTCAGGAGGTTATTTTAGGAGGACTTTCATCAACACCGTGTAAATATGCTTGCAACACTCACACTTTTACCACTGCTGGATACTGTACTACTGCCTCTTATGAGTCACAGCATCAGCTAGGTTAAATTTAAATGTCTCTTAAGATGCCTGCCGCTATTTAGTAGTCACGTATAATTAGCAGGTATATGAGCTTTATTTTGCATTACTTCATATCATAGATCGAAAACCTATATCAGTAACAAACACTTTTTTTAGTTTTCTGAATTGTGCTTTAGAACCTCATGTAAATGGCTTTTATATTTGAAAATACGATTTACAAGAAAAGATTAGCATTATCACTAAATCCAACCGAGCGCCGTTGCAGCCACAGAATATGCTACGACGATTTTGAGCTATTTCAATCTTCCTCATGCCCTGTTGAGATGTTATGATAATGATCTCGTCATTATCATGGGACTGAAACAAGCTAAGTGGATATCAAACACGCTGCTGCAGCTCATTTTAAACAAAGTTTTGTACCCAAGTTAAACATTCTGCAGAGTGAGGCTCATAACTGAAGAGTTGTCAGCGTCCTGGGGGTGTACTGAACTAGATGTTGGACTGAGAAACGAGCCCAGCCTCGAGCTGCGTGATGTGAATTCAATGAATGCATGCACACATTATTATTATAATATTATTATTATTACTATTATCAATCACAAAAGGTTGGCAAGCTTCCAAAGAGTCCTGCCATGCCATGAGAAAACATATATTCAGCTTTAATGACGACAGTGGAAACCGACTTGAGTTTCTGACCCTGGTAGTGCTGGACCCACAGTTTTCAAAGTGAGCATTAGCATTAGTATCCAACACAACTACATGTAAATTGAAATACTATCAGCAGTGTTTAGAAAAATATAAATTACACCTTACAGGGGCGTCCGGGTGGCATGGCGGTCTATTCCGTTGGCCTACCAACACGAGGATCACCGGTTCGAATCCCCGTAAAACCTCCAGCTTGGTCGAGCGTCCCTACAGACACAATTGGCCATGTCTGGGGGTGGGAAGCCAGATGTGGGTATGTGTCCTGGTTGCTGCACTCTGGTCGGTTGGAGCACCTGTTCAAGGGGGGGAGGGGGAACTGGGGGGAATAGCGTGATCCTCCCATGTGCTAAGTCCCCCTGGTGAAACTCCTCACTGTCAGGTGAAAAGAAGCGGCTGGCGACTCCACATGTATCGGACGAGGCATGTGGTAGTCTACAGCCCTCCCCGGATCGGCAGAGGGAGTGGAGCAGCGACCGGGACAGCTCAGAAGAGTGGGGTAATTGGCCAAATACAATTGGGGAGAAAAAGGGGGAAACATCCAAAAAAAAAGACATTCTGCAGAGTGAGGCTCATAATTGAAGAGTTGCTAGTGCCCTGTGGGTGTACTGAATGAGATGTTAAACTGAGAAACGAGCCCAGCCTCGAGCTGCATGATGTGAATTTAATGAACGCACACACACACACACTTTTTACTATTGTTATTATCAATCAGAAGATTTTGGCAAGCTTACTAATTTCAAAAAATCAGTCACTGCTATAACCACACACAGACCAGCAACAAAATGGAAATACATGCACATCACACACAAACAAAAAAACAACCACGGGCACCCCCCCCCCACACACACACACACACACACACATTCTACATCTGATTTGTACATGCATATGATATAGGTCTGTAAATCCTCCATTATGCTATCACTGGCCTGGAACCATGTCCTCTGACTGTTCACAAGGTACCATGGTATTTATCATTGGCTTTTTCAAAAGATGCCCTTCCTCTTGATAAGCACAGTAGTAGCTGCTTGGCAGAATCTGCTCATGACTAATTCCCATGCGTTGATGTGTACTCTATACATACTATTCATTTATTGTTTACCTCAGAAGGAGTTAACACCAATTTTCTCTGGGGAAAAGTCTTATTCATGCAATCGATCCCTTGGTTTGGCTCGTTTGTGCGGCCGACCGTCAATGTCAGCGTGTAAAGTTACTTATCTTAGTGCTAGCTATTTGAACTGTAGGGTCTAGACAGAGTGGGCTTGCTGCATGCACATAAGCATCGTAGAGCTTTAGAAGCTGACACTATGAGGGCGGTTTTTGATAGCTATCTTATTGGAATGAACTTGAGATGAATCTATTGATTAATTTTTTTCTGGATGACAATGATATCCTGGCTTTGTTTTAGAGGCGAATACATTGAGGCCATCTTGCGTTATGTAGGTGATGTAAGATAAGCAACCAAAGATTTGACTGTTGCCACTGAACTGTTGAAAAATAGAGCTAGGGGGTGAAGCATGTGGGGTTAAAATGGTTTTATTTATTTATTTATCTATCTATCTATCTGTTTGTTTTTTCGATTTTACCCCCTTTTTCTCCCAATTGTACTTGGCCAATTACCCCACTCTTCCAAGCCATCCTGGTCACTGCGCCACCCCCTCTGCTGATCCGGGGAGGGCTGCAGACTACCACATGCCTCCTACGATACATGTGGAGTAGCCAGCCAGTTCTTCTCACCTGACAGTGAGGAGTTTCACCAGGAGGATGTAGCGCGTGGGAAGATCACGCACCCCCTCCCCGAACAGGCGCCCTAACTGACCAGAGGAGACGCTAGTGCAGGGACCACGACACACCCACATCAAGCTTCCCACCTGCAGACAGGGCCAGTTGTCTGTAGGGACGCCCGACCAAGCTCACACCCACGGAGATTCAAACCAGCAATCCCTGTGTTGGTAGGCAATGGAATAGACTGCCACGCCACCCAGACACCCTTTTGTGAAAGCTTTTATCCAGAGTCTTGGAATGTCATGAGAAAACATTCAGCTTTAGTGACGACGGTGGAAACCGACTTGAGTTTCTGACCCAGCAAGTGCTGGAGCCACAGCTTTCCCAGTGAGCATTAGCATTTGTATCCAACACAAACTACATGTAAATTGAAATACTATACGCAGTGTTTAGAAAAATAAAAATTACATCTCACACATCAATCTAAATGTACAAAAGACAGGCAAGGCAATACATGCACCATTTAAATAAAGTGAAGATCCATTGATATTGATGTTTCCTGCATTGCTTGCTGCCAATGATTTCAAATCATATTCTCGTTGAAGTAAGAAATTGTCAATTGAAATTTCACATGGCTATACAATATGAAATGTGGGCCCTTTTCAAATGCTTGCCATCAACAGCAAACACTACCTTTCCCTAATTTTGTGAGTCCAGCACATCTTAATCAAGATATTCGAGTTGTCCCTAATTGATGCCACTGCTTATGTGGTTTAGTTTAAACTGTCCTCAGTTAAATACGAAATTAAGAGGCTATAGATAGAGGCTAATAGCATTTATTAACCCAGCGTAAATGGGCAGCGGGGCGAACATGGTCCTCTGTCGGACTGATCTACTCCTGGTGGCTCACTCAGCATTGCCCAAGGAGGGGAGAAGAACATAATGAAAAAATAGCAATTGCACCCAGCTGATTAATGCAGCCCCGTGGCTATAGCAATTATCCCTCTCCACACTCCTCCAACAGATGAAGGAAACAAGTATGTGTCCTAGGAAGAGAGAAGGTGTAAATGATGTAAGACTCAGAGGAGTAAGATTCACTTAGAAGGGACACTTGCAAAAAACAAAAAAAAAGAAGAAATTCAGATCAATTTTGGTTTCAAGAAAACGAGTAGCTCAGTAGGGGTCAGATCACAATGAGCATTAATCAGTTCCATTACAAACTACCTTGCATTGCTCATTGATAAATCATTCAAACACCACCAATCTAGCAACTTACTGCAGGTAATTGAATGTGTTGTTTAAAAACTGCTCCTTGTTCCTGCTAAATCGTGCTGAGTTCACACTTACACTGTCAGTTTGATAAATTTCTTGTCATTTTGAGCCTCAAGCTAAATAGAGTCCCTATGAGCAACGGAAAGTAATAAAACTTTGAATTATGCATCTCATGACACTTTCCATATGTTGAGCAATATATAGTGTAGTTCCCTGAACCCCAATTAGCGGCCAGTGGGCCAGGTCTGGCCCGCAAGAGCCAAATGTCTGGCCCGCGCCGACCCATTGGCACGAACACACCTGTCATAACATGTGAAATAAAGTGTGTGCTGCTCTACTTTATTTTGACCTCACCCCACACCGTACACTTGACCTGTGCCATAGAGCACACGTAGACGTAAGACATACTCCGCACTCTCTATGGTCCTTGACTAGACAGAGCCACTCACCAGCTAAGTCACAGATAATCAATAACTCTCCTAAACCAAGAACATGGCCTGCGCGAAAAAGCATAAAGTCGACCAGGAAAACCGTCAGTTCAAATCTGACTGGACTGATCAGTTTTGTTTTATTTTATCGGACCATACCAATGCCAAACCCGACATGCTTGATATGCATGCAGACTGTAGCTGTGCAAACCAGATAATCTCAAGGGACACTTCAACACTATGCATGCTGCCAGTTTTAACGCCAACTACCCTAAAAAAATCAGATCACTGCAAACAAAAATAGCAATATGATATCATATAAGCACTCTGTTTCTGTTATCTGTAAATCAACATCGGCACTAGAGTGCAACAGCAGCATCATTGCATGTTTCATGGAACCTTGCTAAAGCTAAGAAGCCATTCGCTGATGCTGAGTTGATTAAAACGTGTGCAATTGATATGGTTGGCGATGTTTTAAGTCATGAACAGTTGTGGTGCTATTAAAGTGGGTACCATTGTCAGCTAACATGGCAACAAGAAGAGTAGAAATTTTATTTGAAGAGTGTTTTTCCAGTCCACTCACCAATTTGAAGAAAGCAGAAACCATATCACTAGCCATAGACTCGTCCTGTGACCGAACCGATATGGAACAGCTATCTGTGTTCACAAGATTTTTTGATGGAAAGACCTTTCGCTAAGACCTACTTTGTTTGCTTCCTCTGCCTGGGTGCACAACCGGGGAAATTGTCTTTAACGAATTAACACAGTTCTTTGAGAAGAATGGCTTGGATGTGAGCAAAGTTGTGTCCATTGTCACTGATGGGGCTCCGTCAGTGGTGAGACAACACAAGGGCTTTGTAAGCAGTCTTTTCGCTGTCAACCCAGCACTCTTAGCATTTCATTGCATTATCCACAAATCAGTGTTGTGCACTAAACTATGTGGGGAATTTAAAGAGGTGATGGATAGTGTGACGAGACTGGTAAATTTCGCTCGCGAGAGTTCTAATCTGCAACATCACCTTTTCAGAGCATTGCTGGAGGAAATGTCAGCGGAACACAAGGATCTTTTGCTGCATAATGATGTTTGCTGGCTGAGCAATACCATGTGTTGGAGAGGGTGTGCAAGCTGCGCAATGAGCTTGTCATTTTTATCCAGACTCTGGAGCCAAAAAGCCCAAGAATATCAGAGATTTGTAAGTGACAATAAGGTGGTGGCATTTTTTTCCCACTATTCAAGCCACTTATCCCAATTGGGGTCACAGGATGCTGGAGCCTATCCCAGCAGTCATTGGGCAGCAGGCAGGGAGACACCCTGGACAGGCCGCCAGTCCATCACAGGGCCAACACATTCACACCTAGGGACAATTTAGTATGGCCGATTCACCTGACCTACATGTTTTTGGACTGTGGGAGGAAACCGTAGCACCCGGAGGAAACCCACACAGACACGGGGAGAACATGCAAACTCCATACAGAGGACGACCTGGGATGACCCCCAAGGTTGAACTACCCAGGGGCTTGAATCCAGGACCTTCTCGCTGTGAGGCGACCACGCTAACCACTGCATCGCTGTGCCACTTGATGGCATATGTTATTTTTTTTGTTGGACATCGTGTCTCATCTAAATATACTTAATTTGCAATTAAAAAAGAAGAACAACACTATTCCAGACATGTTCAAGGCGGTTGATGCGTTCCGATCAAAGCTGAACATTTTGTAGAGATTCACGGGAGAAAGTTGCTCTTTCCACATCTGCAGGAACATTGTGGGAAGAACAAAATGCGGCAGGATCCAGCGATGAAGGACTTCATGACGAGCTTGGCAGAAAACTTCAAGGAACGATTTGAAAGCTCCCCTAAACTCTCAGGTGACAGCCTCCTCTTTCTGAGACAGCCGTTCTCCAGTTTGGCTGACGGCCAGTGGACCGCAGAGGCCAAAAAGCTGGTACCTTCCATAGATGAGGCAAATCTTCAAATGGAGGACTTGGAGATGGGAACATCTGATTTGCTCAAAGCACAACATAAGGATGTTGGGGTGAGTGACTTTTGGATCAACATGATTCCCAAAGCTCGATTCAAAAACACGAGCGCTATTGCAATGCTCCTACTCACAATTTCCCCCGCACATACATATGTGAGTCATTGTTTTCTTCAATGGAATCAATCAAAAACCAGGAAAGAAACAGACTCTCCAGTGCACATCTTGGCCAATGCCTCAAGCTTGCCACAGTAGAATACAGGGCTGACATCAGGAGGATTGCCTCATCCTGTCACTCTCACTTCTCACTGATTGGTGAATGAACATCCATTTATTTTTGTCCATAATTAAATGGTTGGTATTGGACTAATTTTTTTTTTCAGTAGTGCACTTTTGTCTCTTGTGTGACCCTCAACACAGGCTTTGAGAATCCTTGGCCTAAACTACTACGAATAATAATAATAATAATAATAATAGCTAGCAGTTAATTTAAAAAGTGGAATGTTAGCGGTTCTGTGTAAGTAAAGGAGAAGATAAATGTAACAAATACATTTGCATATTACACTTTACAAGACAGGTAACACATATTACATTTTCTATCAAAATTTTAATTTCTAAATTATATTTTATTGTTACTATATAGAGGTGTGTTGGCCCTGTGATGGACTGGTGGCCTGTCTAGGGTGTCTCCCCGCCTGCCGCCCAATGAGTGCTGGGCTAGGCTCCAGCATCCCTGTGACCCTGAGAGCAGGATAAGCGGTTTGGATAATGGATGAATGGATAATAATAATAATAATAATAATAATTGTAATAGCAGCAACAACAACATCTGCACATAAAACAACTTTTGCAGGCGTAGTGCCTACCAACACTGGGCTCACCGTATCAAATCGCTGTGTTACCTCTGGTTTGGTCGGGCATCCCTACAGACTCAATTGGCCATTTCTGCAGGTGGGAAGCTGGATGTGGATGTGTCCTGGTCGCTGTACTAGCGCCTCTTATGATCAGTCGGGGCGCCTGCTCAAGGGTTACAATCGGATACAACTGGGGAGAAAAAGGGGCAAAAAAAAAACTTTTCCTGGCGTAATGGAGAAAAAAAGCCCAGGCGTTTTGGCCCTTGGCTTGACATGCATGACAAAATTTGACCCTTGGGGAAAACTAATTGGGGAACCTTGGTGTAGCTGTATCACACAGAAACTATACAAAACTGGCACTGTCCTTTCAATTGTGTGAAAAAACTGTGTCACTCCTAATTTGATATTCATCACTCAAGTTTTTCAACTTTTAGGAGACAAGGACCGTCTCATTTTGGTGTCGTGGGGCAAGGACTCTGAACAGTGGTGGTTCTAGGAATTAATAACTGGGGTGGCATAAGGATGTCTAGAGGTCCCAGAAAGTTGAATCAGCTCATCTGGACACAACGTTTAGTGGGAGAAATGTTTCATCACTCATGACTTCGTCAATCTCAGCTGACCGCAGGTATCCCCAACCTTATAAACAAAATACAGTTGCATAACGACCGAAACCGGCACAGTTGCATCACAACCAAAACCTGTGATTGGTTTCCTATGTAGATTGCTGTGACCATTAAATTACATTTACAATGGCCATGTATACTATTCACAGAGGACTGGGGAATAGTTGCAATCACAGCATTGTAGGTTGGTCACAGATGTACTCTTTGCCCCCCTCCACAGCGCGTGGAACTTTTTTATATGCATTAATTAATATTCTACTAATAATAGGCTTAAACATAAATAAATAGGCTACATGCATACACATAACTGTTGATGATCGGTCTCCTGTTTTGCAGAACCTTTATAGTCAAGTAGGCTAACATTAACAATGACAGATACACCGATCTGCCAAAACATTTAAACCACCTGAGGCCACTGCCATCAGGGAATACTGTTGCCATGAAGGGGTGTACTTGGTCTGCAACAATGTTTAGGTAGGTGGTACATGTCAAAATAACATCCACATGAATGCCAGGACCCAAGGTTTCCCAGCAGAACATTGCCCAGAACATCACACTGCCTCCGCTGGCTTGCCTTCTTCCCATAGGTCATCCTGGTGCCATCTCTTCCTCAGGTAAACAATGCACACGTGCACCTGGCTGTCCACATGATGTAAAAGAAAACGTGATTCATCAGACCAGGTCACCTCCTTCCACTGCTCCATGGTCCGGTTCTGATGCTCATGTGCTCATTGTAGACACCCTTCATTGGTGTAAAGGGCTCATCATGGGCACTCTGACTGGTTTGTGGCTACACAGCCCCATATGCAGCAAGCTGTGATGCCCTGTGTGTTCTGACACACCTGTCTATCATAGCCAGCATTTTCTTTTTCAGCAATTGGAGCTACAGTAGCTCTTCTGTTGCATCAGACCAAACGGGTTAGCCTTCACTGCCTTGAGCACTCCATGACCCTGTCGCCAGTTCACTGGTTGTCCTTCCTTGGACCACTTTTGGTAGGTACTGACCACTGTATACTGAGAACAACCCACAAGACCTATCGTTTTGGAGATGCTCTGACTCAGTCATCTAGTCATCACAATTTGGCCCCCAACAGTCGCACAAATCCTTACACTTGCACAGTTTTCCTGCTTCCAACACATCAACTTCAAGAACTGACTGATCACTTACTTCCTAATATATTCCACCCCTTGACAGGTGCCATTGTAATGAGATAATGTTATTCACTTACCTGTCAGTGGTTTTAATGTTTTGACTGATTGGTGTAAATAGGACCTTTTTCTGAGCTCATTTACAAAAGTTAAGGCTATTAAGTAGTCAAATGCTCTAAGCAACCACCAAACAAAATGCATGATTCAAACCCTGGGTTCTATCTTCCTCTAAATTAACTCAAAATGACTAATAATAATTATATAGCATACTGTACATTATAGCATATACTGATATAATAAGACAGCATGGATGTTTTTGGGTAAAGAATAAAGTTCTGACCATATTTAAAGTGGTTGACATTGACTTTCTTTCCGTGGTACACCAACATAATACCAATTTACAGGCTTATTTTAATGTGAGGAGACTAGCTTGAAGTGACTAGATAAGTAACATGCATCATTACAGAATTAGTGTGAATGTGATTTTTGGACAAAGCAACAATGTGTATTAACATCTTTAGGTTTCTGAGCTTTATTATAATAAATAATGCTCTGACCTGTAACTAAACCTGTGCAAGTATTTGTGGTCATGGCTCTATAACAACCCATTCAAAGAGCTGATGAGGCCTTTTGCCAAAAGGTAGTCTACTTTGAAATAATAATAATAATAAAGGCTATTTGTTAGATATGAGGTGGTGGCAGACTGTCTCAGGTTGTAGTCTTGGCTGTACACATTACATACTGTTCCCTAATACAGTGGTTCTCAACCTTTTTAGGCACAAAAGTCATAACAGAATCACAAGGCACACCAACTCACAGTAATCAATTATGCAGATTGTCTCAAATGTCATGATTATATATATATATATATATATATATATATATATATATACACACTCACCGGCCACTTTATTAGGCACACCTGTCCAACTGCTTGTTAACGCAAATTTCTAATCAGCCAATCACATGGCAGCAACTCAATGCATTTAGGCATGTAGACATGGTCAAGACGATCTGCTGCAGTTCAAACCGAGCATCACAATGGGGAAGAAAGGTGATTTCAGTGACTTTCAACGTGGCATGGTTGTTGGTGCCAGATGGGCTCGTCTGAGTATTTCAGAAACTGCTGATCTACTGGGATTTTCACGCACAACCATCTCTAGGGTTTACAGAGAATGGTCCGAAAAAGAGAAAATATCCAGTGAGCGGCAGTTCTGTGGGCGAAAATGCCTTGTTGATGCCAGAGGTCAGAGGAGAATGGCCAGACTGGTTCGAGCTGATAGAAAGGCAACAGTAACTCAAATAACCACTCATTACAACCGAGGTATGCAGAAGAGCATCTCTGAACGCACAACACGTCGAACCTTGTGGCAGATGGGCTACAGCAGCAGAAGACCACACCGGGTGCCACTCCTGTCAGCTAAGAACAGAAGCTGAGACTACAATTCGCACAGGCTCACCAAAATTGGACAATAGAAGATTGGAAAAACGTTGCCTGGTCTGATGAGTCTCGATTTCTGCTGCGACATTCGGATGGTAGGGTCAGAATTTGGCGTCAACAACATGAAAGCATGGATCCATCCTGCCTTGTATCAACGGTTCAGGCTGGTGGTGGTGGTGTAATGGTGTGGGGGATATTTTCTTGGCACACTTTGGGCCCCTTAGTACCAATTGAGCATCGTGTCAACGCCACAGCCTACCTGAGTATTGTTGCTGTCCATGTCCATCCCTTTATGACCACAGTGTTCCCATCTTCTGATGGCTACTTCCAGCAGGATAACGCGCCATGTCATAAAGCTCGAATCACCTCAGACTGGTTTCTTGGACATGACAATGAGTTCACTGTACTCAAATGGCCTCCACAGTCACCAGATCTCAATCCAATAGAGCACCTTTGGGATGTGGTGGACCGGGAGATTCGCATCATGGATGTGCAGCCGACAAATCTGCAGCAACTGCGTGATGCTATCATGTCAATATGGACCAAACTCTCTGAGGAATGTTTCCCAGTACCTTGTTGAATCTATGCCACGAAGGATTAAGGCAGTTCTGAAGGCAGAAGGGGGTCCAACCCGGTACTAGCAAGGTGTACCTAATAAAGTGGCCAGTGAGTGTATATATATATATATATATATATATATATATATATATATATATATATATATATATATAGTCATTAGAGATATTTCCCCTACATGGCACACTAACAAATGATTAAATCAGACAGGCAGCAATGACATCACTCATCAAAAATATGTAGGCCTATGAGTCCGCGGTGGTGTAGCGGTCTAAGCATCGGCTTTGAGTCGATGCAGTTGCACATTGGGGACCAGGGGTTCGCACCCCGGTCTCGTCAGATTCAACTATGGCCGGACTCGATGAAGCAGCAATATCGGCGACGCTGTCTTCAGGAGGGGGGTGAAGTCGGCTTGTGTTCGTCTCATGAATGCGTCTCTGTGTGTGGGAAAAAGCAGTGGTTCGGCCTGGATTCGCCTTGTCACGAAAGCAGCGAGACGTCTCCTTCGAGACTGCCGGCCGGAGAGAAGCAGTTGGCGAACGTATGCAGTACGAGGGAGGGTGTTTGAACTAAAATAGGGATCGATTGGCCAATAAATTGGGAGAAAAATGGAAAAGTCAGAAATAAATGTATAAAAAAAATATGTAGGCTTATTTATATGAATCAGTACAAGAACTTGCAAGATGTGTGCTACACATTATTGTTCAGATTAAATAGGAACAGCAAAAAATAATGATTATTATGATAAACCAATGTATTTTATAATTTGGGCACGATATCAAGGCCTATGACTGCAGTAAGAAAAAGATGCCTTGTTGATGTGCAATCAGAGATTGCAGAAACAGATACTTCTATGTGTAAGTAATAGGCAGCTGATTAAAAAGAGCAGATATTGTACAGCATTTGTGTGCATCTCTTATCCGGATTGAACAAGTGGCATGTTCATATCACTAGCACCTGTAATAATCATAATACAGAATTTACAGAGGGGTGTGGACTTGGGCAACAGTCATCAAAAATAAATAGAGAGAGCAGGAGAGAGGAAGCATACAGCTCTGGCAATACAAAATAGACTGGGCAATTTTATTTATTTACTCGCTTAATTTTATTTTATTGATTTTATATTTTTTTCAATTTATTCTTACTTATCTAAAATTCTTTTTATGTTTTTTAAAAAAAGGGGGAAAATAGACTGGGCAATCATAGCAGCCGTTATCTTTCAAGGGTAGAATTTAACTTTCAGTTTACAAAAATACTAGCTGACTCATTATGTGGCTATATCAGGACAGAATTAGTGGACTGGAGAAACTGAAAAATCAGTATTAATGTAGCTGTCTCATTAACATCACAACTTCTGGGGGGGGGTTACCTGAATCTACTACGCAGCTAACGTTATCTGTGGAAGGGATACTTTGTTTCTAAGAGCCTCTTTAGGCAAAGCGGGACGGACCAGAGGGGAAAAAAAGTAAATATATATATACACTGCTCAAAAAAATAAAGGGAACACATAAGCAATGCAATGTAGCTCCAAGTCAATCACACTTTTGAGATATCAACCTGTCCAGTTAGGAAGCAACACTGATTTGTGAATCAATTTCACCTGTTGGTAAATTGTCTAATTTCCACCAGGTGGAAATTAGACAATTTGCAAGACAACCCCTATAAAAGGAATGAATTTGCAGGTGGTGGCCACATACCATTTGCCTGTCCTCATCTTTTCTGGCCGATCTTTGGTTAGTTTTTCATTGTGCTAGTGCCCTCACCACTAGAGGTGGCATGAGGCGGTATCTGCAACCTACAGAAGTTGCTCAGGTAGTGCGGCTCATCCAGGATGGCACATCAATGCGTGCTGTGGCAAGAAGATTTGATGTGTCTCCCAGCACAGTGTCCAGAGCATGGAGGAGGTACCAGGAGACAGGCCAGTACACCAGGAGACGTGGAGCGGGCCGCAGGAGGACAACAACCCCGCAGCAGGACCGCTATCTGGTCCTTTGTGCAAGGAGGAACAGGAGGAGCACTGCCGGAGCCCTACAAAACGACCTCCAACAGGCCACTAATGTGCAGGTTTCTGCTCAAACAGTGAGAAACAGAATGCATGAGGATGGTATGAGGGCCCGACGTCCACAATTGGGGCCTGTGCTCACAGCCCAACACCGTGCAGCCCGATTGACCTTTGCCAGAGAACATCTTGGTTGGCAGATTCGCCATTGGCGCCCTGTGCTCTTCACAGATGAGAGCAGGTTCACACTGAACACATGTAACAGATGTGAGAGAGTCTGGAGACGCTGTGGAGAACGTTCTGCTGCCTGCAACATCCTCCAGCATGACCGGTTTGGCGGTGGGTCAGTGATGGTCTGGGGAGGCATATCCTTGGAGGGCCGCACAGACCTCTACGTGCTAGCCAGAGGTACCATGACTGCCATTAGGTACCGGGATGAGATCCTCAGACCCCTTGTCAGACCATATGCTGGTGCAGTGGGCCCTGGGTTCCTGCTCATGCATGACAATGCTCGTCCTCATGTGGCCAGAGTGTGTCAGCAGTTCCTGTATGTCGAGGGCATTGATGCTATGGACTGGCCTGCACGTTCCCCAGACCTGAATCCAATCGAGCACCTCTGGGACATCATGTCTCGTACCATCCGCCAACGCGATGTCGCACCACAGACTGTCCAGGAGTTGACCGATGCCCTGATCCAGGTCTGGGAGGAGATCCCTCAGGAGACCATCCGTCGTCTCATCAGGAGCATGCCCAGACGTTGTAGGGAGTGCATACAGGCACGTGGAGGCCACACACACTACCTTGCCTCATTTTGAATCATCTTGAAGAATTTCCACAGAAGTTGGATCAGCCTATGTTCTCATTTTCCACTTTGATTTTGAGTATGATTCTGAATCCAGACCTTAATGGGCTAATGATTTTGATTTCCATTGATCATTCTTAGGTTATTTTGCTCTAAACACATTCCTCTGTCTAATAAATAAAGATTTTCAGCTGAAATATTTCATTCATCGAGGTCTATATTGTGTTTTTAGGTGTTCCCTTTATTTTTTTGAGCAGTATATATATATATATATATATGTGTGTGTGTGTATGTATATATATATGTATGTATGTGTATGTGTATATATATATGTGTGTGTATATATATAATATATATAATATATATATATATATGTGTGTGTGTATATATATATATAATATATATATATATACACTACCGTTCAAAAGTTTGGGATCACCCAAACAATTTTGTGTTTTCCATGAAAAGTCACACTTATTCACCACCATATGTTGTGAAATGAATAGAAAATAGAGTCAAGACATTGACAAGGTTAGAAATAATGATTTGTATTTGAAATAAGATTTTTTTTACATCAAACTTTGCTTTCGTCAAAGAATCCTCCATTTGCAGCAATTACAGCATTGCAGACCTTTGGCATTCTAGCTGTTAATTTGTTGAGGTAATCTGGAGAAATTGCACCCCACGCTTCCAGAAGCAGCTCCCACAAGTTGGATTGGTTGGATGGGCACTTCTTGCGTACCATACGGTCAAGCTGCTCCCACAACAGCTCAATGGGGTTCAGATCTGGTGACTGCGCTGGCCACTCCATTACCGATAGAATACCAGCTGCCTGCTTCTGCTCTAAATAGTTCTTGCACAATTTGGAGGTGTGTTTAGGGTCATTGTCCTGTTGTAGGATGAAATTGGCTCCAATCAAGCGCTGTCCACTGGGTATGGCATGGCGTTGCAAAATGGAGTGATAGCCTTCCTTATTCAGAATCCCTTTTACCCTGTACAAATCTCCCACCTTACCAGCACCAAAGCAACCCCAGACCATCACATTACCTCCACCATGCTTAACAGATGGCGTCAGGCATTCTTCCAGCATCTTTTCATTTGTTCTGCGTCTCACAAACGTTCTTCTTTGTGATCCAAACACCTCAAACTTGGATTCATCCGTCCACAACACTTTTTTCCAGTCTTCCTCTGTCCAATGTCTGTGTTCTTTTGCCCATCTTAATCTTTTTCTTTTATTGGTCAGTCTCAGATATGGCTTTTTCTTTGCCACTCTGCCCTGAAGCCCAGAATCCCGCAGCCGCCTCTTCACTGTAGATGTTGACACTGGTGTTTTGCGGGTACTATTTAATGAAGATGCCAGTTGGGGACCTGTGAGGCGTCTGTTTCTCAAACTAGAGACTCTAATGTACTTATCTTCTTGCTCAGTTGTGCAACGCGGCCTCCCACTTCTTTTTCTACTCTGGTTAGAGCCTGTTTGTGCTGTCCTCTGAAGGGAGTAGTACACACCGGTGTAGGAAATCTTCAATTTCTTAGCAATTTCTCGCATGGAATAGCCTTCATTTCTAAGAACAAGAATAGACTGTCGAGTTTCAGATGAAAGTTCTCTTTTTCTGGCCATTTTGAGCGTTTAATTGACCCCACAAATGTGATGCTCCAGAAACTCAATCTGCTCAAAGGAAGGTCAGTTTTGTAGCTTCTGTAACGAGCTAAACTGTTTTCAGATGTGTGAACATGATTGCACAAGGGTTTTCTAATCATCAATTAGCCTTCTGAGCCAATGAGCAAACACATTGTACCATTAGAACACTGGAGTGATAGTTGCTTGAAATGGGCCTCTATACACCTATGTAGATATTGCACCAAAAACCAGACATTTGCAGCTAGAATAGTCATTTACCACATTAGCAATGTATAGAGTGTATTTCTTTAAAGTTAAGACTAGTTTAAAGTTATCTTCATTGAAAAGTACAGTGCTTTTCCTTCAAAAATATGGACATTTCAATGTGATCCCAAACTTTTGAACGGTAGTGTATATAGTGTATATATATATGTGTATGTATATATATATATTGCGCACAGTAGATTGTCTCGGCACAGTAGAAACAAACAAGCTGACCAAATGCCTGTCCCACAGCGAAGTGGAAACCGATGACATGGCTGAAATTTTGGGGTAGCCTCTGGGGTGGCCAGTCAGATTATAAGGGTGGCACTGGCCACCCCCTCAAAACCGCGCATGGCTCTGAATACAGAGGGACCTTGTAGTCCTGCAGAGAAGGTCTTATTTGAGGTTTGGCAATTTCCTCTAAACCAGATTCAAAATCGGATTCAAAATTCAATTTTAGTTTGATGATGTCATCAGTGGTCTTCTCAGGACTGTCACGACCCCGGCCGTGTCTCCGGTTGTTTCCCTCGTGTTTCTGTTTCTCTTTTTCCCAGTGTCTCCTGTTATCCTGTCTGTCTCTCTGTGTGTGTACCGTATTTCCTTGATTATAAGTCACTGTTTTTTTTTTATTCGTCTGGCCGGTCCTGCGAATTATATTCCAAAGCGACTTATACAATGAAATTTTGTGGGACAAATACATTGCATTTCAACTAAGGTCACTAGCCCTGTTTAGTCTTATGACTCAATTGAAAATACTGTACTATAGTGATGCGGGCGAGTTCAGGTAAGCTTACTAGAAAGTATCATGGGCTCGGGCGGGTGGGTCAAAAAGTGACAAAGCAATATTCCTAGTAAGCTATAAATAACTTACAGAAACATTGCGAGCAATAGGCAAGGCGGTACATTACTAGTCCACCTTCTCTTCCCCTCTGTCACTCTCTCTCTCTCTCTCTCTCTCTCTCTCTCTCTCTCTCTCTCTCTCTCTCTCTCTCGCTCTCTCTCTCAAACACACACACACACACGCACGAGCAGCTTTACCATCATTTTCTCAATGAAGCCATCCTGGCTACAACGACCCACCGGGTTTTCGAGATGAGGTGGTTGCCTCCCAAACTAACTGCAGAGAAGACGAGGATACATCACCTGTTTCTGCACTCAGCTGAAGAGCTTGGCCTTGTGTCAGAAAGTGAGACTGTCCCATAAAACACCGCTGAAGCGAATGAAGATGATTTCTTCATCTTCTCTGACCAGGGTATGGGTTAACTACTCTCACTTCAGTGTCTTGAGCTTAAACTGCAATTTCATGAATTAATCATCAAAAATGAATATTCATCAATCAAAAAATGAGTAGCTAGTTTCATGTTATGTTTTTGAATATTTTTGTGATATTAAAAATCTATATTAACAGTCTTGTTTCCCTGTTTGCCTCTACTGTTTCCAATCCCAACAACAGGAACTGAGAGCCAGTTGGGCAGAGAGATGTTGCCCAGCCACAGCAAAGCAGAGCTGGAGACCCTTCACACTCTGGAGGAACCCAGAAAGGACCTTCCCTCGCTGGATTCATATCCACTGATTAAGCTATTCTTTGTGAGATTCAACACCACTTTGACATCATCAGCACCAGTTGAGTGTCTCTTCTCCTTAGCAGGCATGGTTTACCACCCTCACAGAAGGCGATTAACAACTGAACTGATGGAGAAATTAGTTGTGCTAAAAAAACAACTAAAACAGAAATAGAAGGACTACAATGTTTGGGGGTACACAAAGGAATATACTCTCTTTTTTTAGGTTGTTGTTGGCGGCATTGGGGGGAAGGGGGTGCTTCTCTTTCTCTTCTCTTTTCTACTGTATCATACTCTGCTGTAATAGTACTGTTATGTCTTTTGCACTCGTTCAGTTGGTTGCTTGTAAAGTTGGAGATCTCAGAAATGTATTTACTCCACTGCACTTATATATTTATCGCTCTTGAAAAAGGCATCTGCTAAATGCCCAGTCTTATCGTCTTTTGAAAGAACTAACTGGCCTAACTGCTCAGTTCCCCCAGTTGCATTTCAACTGGCTGTTCACTCAGTCAGTCAGTGGTCGCTTTGACTGACAGAAACCACCCAGCATGCACCCCTGAATTCACAGCCTCCCACCTCCAAGATATCCTGATCAGCCACTTCAACTCTATGATGTGGGGAAATTAGAAGGGCTCATCTTTTCAATGCAGGGGGGTTAAGGTCAGACCTATATTGAGGCTACTAAATGCCTAAAATGTGAAATCGGTTTATCCAGAATGTATTTTTGTATTTTATAATGACAAATTACTTGTATTTTAATTAAATATATTTTCTCATATCAGTATTTTGTATTTTATTTTGATACATTTGATGAGCAAGTAACAAGATACTTTTTGATGTATTTGTGCCCGTCTCTGTTCTTTTTCTTCTTCTCAGTTTACAAATCACAGACACCCTCACATGGTCTCTTAACTCCTATTACGTCCTCAAGAAGGCACAGCAGAGACTATTTTCTGATGCGACTCGTGAACTTTTATGGCAGTAGCTTGGAGAGTGTCTTGACAGGCTGTATCACAGTGTGGTTTGGCAAGCTGACTGCTCCAGGACTAGCCGACTGATTCGAAGGACTGTAAAGATGGCAGCAAAAATCTACCACATCTTAATAATATTTATACCACTCGCTGCAAAAGGAAAACCCAAAACACCATTAATGATACCAGCCACCCCACTCATGTTCTGTTCTCGCTCCTTCCATCTAAAAAGCGAGAAAGCTAATCCTTCATCGCCACACAAACATGTCGACGATGAAGAGGACCCATCCCTTGTGTTGGTGGTCAAACTTATTGAAACTTTCTGAGCTGAAACCCGTTGCTCAATTGGCACTTTGCAATCTACTATGGACTCTTTTGGTTCATGTCTTCACTGTGGTTGAAACCTCACTGTAAAATTGTGATGACAGGATTACTGTACTCAAGGCCAAGTGTGAGGCACTGGAGAAATGCAACAAGTTGCTAATTGCTAAAATGGAGGACCTGGAGTTGAGGGGCAGATATCAGAATATATGCATGTTTGGTATTCCAGAGAACTTTGAAGGGCCACGAATCACGTCATCCATGACGGACTTTTTAGCTGAGACACTAGGTGTGGATATTCCTAACGGACCAGAGATGTTAGACTCGAAACATTGCCTCATTTCTTGGCCAGGCTCAGGACCAAATGCTCCCCCTAGACTTATAATTGTATTCAGGTTTGAATAACTGCACACACAGAGAATAAACAAAAACAAAAAAGTACTCGAGAGCTCTGTACCGAGGCTGCCATCTCCGCCTCCATCTTGATGATGAGTGACGAATAGCATAACAGTTAAAACAAATATCCCCTTCCTCTGATACATTCTGCATTTGAATCACTCCAAGGAGCCACCATCTTGTCCAAACTCAACCTCAGAAACTCCTACCACCTGGTCCAAATCAAGGAAGGAGATGAATGGAATACTGCTTGCCTTGCCTGAGCGGAACTGTGAGGTTGCAAACAGGGAACTTCTTGCAGTTAAGCTTGCCTTAGAGGAATGGAGATACTGGTTGGAGGTAGCAGAAGACCCATTCATCATTTGGACGGATCACTAGAACCTGGCCTACATCCAGAACACCAAGCAACTTAATGCCCATCAAGCCTGTTGGGCGCTGTTCTTTGGACCATTCAGTTTCACTCTCACTTACTGACCCAGTTCCAGAAACATCAAGCATGACAGTTTGTCCCTGACAGTAATCCATCTAAACCAGATACCATCCTTCTTTCATTGTGTGTGGTGGCTGCAGTGACCTGGGAAATTGAATCCCTCATCAAGGAGGCCCAAAAGACTCAACTGGGCCCGGGGAATAGCCCTGATTACTGTAATTTTGTACCTGATTCTGTCTGCTTACAGGTCCTTCAATGAGTTCACACCTCCAAGTTTGCCTGTCTTCTTGGTATCAGCTGAACCCTGTCCCTTCTTAAATGGTATTTCTTTTGGTCTTCCGTGGACGCTGACACCTCTGCCTTTATGCTCACTTGCACTGTATGTGCTCGCAGTAAGTCATCTCACCAGCCATCGACTGGACTACTCTGTCCCCTTTCAGTCCCAAGTCAACCATGGAGCCACATTGCCTTCAACTTTGAAACTGGCCTTCCACCTACCCTCTCAAGGTAATACCATTATAGGTTGTTTGCATATGACGTCACGAACTACAGATGGAGGGCAGGAAGTGGTTTTCTACATAGGAAGCACTATCACAAACTTTCAAAATGCCTATGTTTGGCGTCATTAACTCAGAAACCACAAGGAGTTTTTATTGAGTAACAAAAGTTGTTGTTCATGAGGGGGGAAAAATGCAAGAAATTTACCGAAAACGCCGGAAAAAATGGCTTGTGACCCGTCGTCTGCGGTTGATAACGCGTGTGTGTGCAGTGACCATTTTGTCAAAAAAATCACTCTTCATAACATAAGGATAATGTCCAAAATATCTTACTTTCTGTTTATACCTTTCTCTCATAATATCATCTAAACTAGCACAGTTCGGGCTAAACTAGCTCCATCTCGTCCATTCTGCTTTTCACTTCCTGCCCTCCATCTGAATCTCGCGCGCTATCAGTATCACGTGACTGAAAACAAGCTATACTCAGCATTGTAGACCTCCAAGACTGTACATTTCATGCCCTTACCCAAACTTCCCACAGCCTCAGAAACCACTTACCACAATATTATTCATCTCCACGAGATCCCAACTGACACCATCTCTGACTGTGGACCACAATTCATGCCCCAGATATGGATGGCATTCTGTCAGGCTCTTGAAGCAACTGAGAGTCTCTCATCAGGTTACCATCCTCAGACCAATGGACAGACGGAGCAGGCCAACCAGGACCTGGGAGCTGCGCTCCATTGTGTCAAAGCCCAGCACCCCTCCTCCTAGAGTAATCATCTTCCCTGGATTGGTTATGCTCACAATTCTTTACCCAGTGCTCTCACAGGCATGTCACCCTTTGAAGTAAAGTCTAATCAAGTCAATTTTATTTGTATAGTCAAATATCACAAATTACAAATTTGCCTCAGGGGGCTTTACAGCAACACAGCATCCTGTCCTTAGACCCTCGCATCGGGTAAGAAACAACTCCCGAAAAAAAAACCTTTAACAGGGAGAAAAAATAGGATCAAATCTCAGGGAGAGCAACAGAGGAGGGATCTCTCTCCCAAGATGGGCAATGTGCAATGGATGTTGTGTTTACAGAATTTACAGACAACATTGAAATAGGATAACAGAATTATGATGGAACTATAAATTATATGAAGAATATGATGAGGAGGATGCCAATCAGTGTCAAGATACCACTGGAACAGCACAGGACCAATGCCACGTGACCAGCATTACCATGTAGATTAAATAAATTAGTCACACATCTGAGTGAGAGAATGTTATAACATTGAAACAGGACAACAAAATTATATGGATTAATAAGATGTATAAAATGAGAATGTGATGAGGGGAATGCCAAGTAGTGTTCAGGTGGCAACCACCATCACCATGGAGACCTAGGAGGAAGATGGACTGCACGTGCACACAAGGGAGACTCACATCCCACCATTCACACACACAGAAGACGAGAAAGCGAATACGTCATTCAGAGAGAGACGAAAGAAGTGAAAGAAGAGAACAGTTTGCAATAGTCAATAATCTATATGCTATAATCTCATTGGCAGAATAGTGCTTGGTAAATTCATTGAGACAGAAACTGTGCAGTACAGGCTGTGAAGCACTCAAAGGCAACTAATTGTAGGCTAAAGCAAAAAGAAGAATTTTAAGTTTGGATTTAAAGGACTCAACAGACTGTCTGATGGCAGCAGGCAGGTTATTCCACAAGAATGGGGCCCGATAGGAAAAGGCCCTGCCACCAGCTGACTTCTTTTTAACTTTGGGTACACACAGGAGCCCTGTATTTTGAGAGTGACGAATTTGAGATGGGATGTATGGTTTAAAGAGATCAGACAGCAGAAGCACCTTCAAGTCTGATCTAACATGGATAGGAAGCCAATGAAGGGAGGCAAGAATTGGTGTAATATGGTCAAATGTTCTAGTTTTAGTTAGTTAGGATTCTAGCTGAAGCATTCTGAACCATCTGAAGACTTTTAGTACTAGCATGTGGCAGACCTGAAAACAATATTACAGTAATCAAGTCTGGATGAACAAATGCATGTATTAGAGTCTCTCTGTCAGCCATGGGCAGGAAAGACTGAATTTTGGCTATATTATGTGAGTGAAAAAAGGCAGTCTTGGTGACTTCTTTAATGCGCTTATCAAAGGAAAGGCTGGGATCAAACTTAACACCAAGATTTTTGGCTGCCACACTTAGTGAAATCGGGGTTGATGATTGTTGTTGTTACTTGATCAAATTGGTGTCTGTGTCTAGCAGGGCCAATGACCAGCATCTCAATTTTATCCAAATTTAAAAGCAGAAAGTTTAGTGACATCCACTTTTTCACAGCAGCCAACCAGGCCTCTAAATTAATCATTTGAGTATGATCATCAGCCCTAACAGGCACATACAGCTGAGTATCATCAGCATAGCAATAGATACTATGTATTCCATGACTGCGTATAATTTGGCCAAGAGGTGAAATATAAAGAGAGTTCCCTGGGTTATAAGCCACCCCTGTTTCCTGCTCAGGATGATGAAATTGCCATACCCTTGTTCCATACCCATTTTTGCTGCTGTCACAAGGTGTGGAAAGGTGCCAGCTTAGCTCTGCTCCACTCAGCCAACTGCAACCAGTGTAATGCTGACCGTCACCAGACTCCAGCACTAAACTAGCAGCTAGGTCAGAAAGTTTTGGCTTTTTTCCAAAGACATCCCGTTAGAGCCTGAATCCAGAAAATTAACACCCCGCTACATTGGACCTTATGAAATAGACTATATCATCAATCCCTTCACCGTTAAACTCAAGTTACTTCCCTTTGTGAAAATTCACTCCATCTTCCAAGTCTCCCAGTTGAAACCAGTTTCTGTCAGTCCCTCCTGGTTTGTGGCTCATTCACCTTAACTGCCCAGCCTGCCCACTTGTCTTCCATCAACTCAACAGTATATCTACTGCGGTTTTCCATCCACTCATCGCCAGATCATTGTTTCAACCACTGTGGTAGTCTTGTTCTCGGCCACTCTGCAACTGTATATTCAGTTATTCTTTGTGTTGTTTGCATGACCTGTGTTTATGTCTCCTTGTGCTTCCAGGATCACTACTCTCTGCTTCTCCTGCCTGTCTGCTTGCGTGCCTGCCTCACCTGCTCACTTTTCTTCTGCCGGCCACACTCACTTCCTTGTCTTTCTGTCCTGCTCAGCTCAGCTTTGCCATCTACCATTTAACTCAGTCCAGCTCTGCCATCTGCTATTGACTCTCTACTTTCTGCCTTGCCTGCCACTCTCATGCCCCTTTATTCCTTCAGTAAACTCCTTTTAAATTACTTACTTCCATCGTCTGTCTGTGTCTATGGCTGCTTTTGGGTCTGCCTCTACTGATCATAACAGGGACGGGCTTTATTCCATGGAAACACCATGATACATCTATGTGTTGAGAGGTCAGAAGGTCAGAGATGACCCCAGTTTACTCATGAATCAGTATTTTAATTACATATACCCTGCGTGACAGGGAAATTGTATCCCACGGCCCAAAACAAAATCTCATTACTGTTTATTGACAGATAATGATTGGCTCTTTTTTCACATTTCAGACACAAAACACCAACGCAGCACACCACACACAAAACATGAGCACAATCTCTGTTTCACATCAGCTTTTGGGATGTTCAGTTTATGTTAAGATCAGCCATGTTTTCTGTGAAGCCAAAAAAAGGTGTGCACGTGTGTGTGTGTGTGTGCACGAATGCAACTGTAAAAACCGTGAAGCCTGAGCCTGAGCTTATTATTGAAGTCATCTTAAACTACCTTCAGCAGTAAACAAAATTACCTGCGTTACTCGTCTCTCCAAGATAAAGGCCATAATTCAAATTTTGGAGGAATTTTGAGAAGGGCAATATTGCTGGTAATAGGAGTGAAATACACAAAAATGGGATAGAAATCAATATTGAGTACAAGCTGGAGAGTAATGAAAACATACATACAAGCCTTAACATGTTGGCCCCTGTTTATTTACATGCCATAGAGCACCAAGTTTGTTTCGCTGTTATTCTATTTAAAGATCCGATCCCAAACTCCGGGCCAGAGAGCTGAAAATCTGTTTTGGTTGAATACAGACTAAATGATTGGATTACTGCTCCTTCGTCCGGCAGTAGCGTGATGGCGGGATTACAGCCTGTGCGGTCTATGGATTTCCTGTCAGATGCCATGAATCCCAATGTCCCTTCTCTCAGTAAGCTGAGTGGCTGAAAGGAGGGATGCAGAGGAGGGAGGGAAAACGCACGGCCACAAAGCTTCAGATTTAGACTTCCAACATGGCCTGCCTCAGAATATCGCCAATGTAAACGGGCGTGAAGATTAAAAAATAAATATGCTGATTTATTTTTTTTTAATTTGTTTTTTGTAGGAATCAATAATTGAGACGCAAGTTAAAATCAGACACAGAGCACTATGATTATGAATATTGCTTACTGATGCTCTTTCCAATTGAAAATATGTTCAATTTTCCTCAAATTAGCTGCCCGAATATTTACCTAGGTCATAACACAACGTAACAAATGTGTATTTCAGTTAAGGTGAAGAGCTAATGGAAGCCATTAAGGGTTAACTTCTCTTTTAATTATCAGCCAAAACATTAGATAGCTGTAACAGACTTAACATTCCTACATGTGTTTACTACTTCATTTTTCTGTATTTAAATCTAAGGTGAAATGACACGTGCAGTAGGCTCTTCCTTCCTTCTCTCTGTCTCTTGCGCTCTCATTAAAAATAAAAACATATCTCTTGTATCGATTATGTCTGGATGTTTTCTTCTGACCACAAAAAAAAAAATCTGGCTTTTTTCCCCGTAGGAGAGTACATTAAATCCTTAAATATTGATCAAAAATTTAATTGAGAAAGCATGGCCCTTTTAATAAAGCAATCAGCTTTTGCTCCTCTGATTTTGATTTGGACTGACATGTAAAGAGAATGTACTAATTCATACATTCTTTTTATTTAAAAGACAGTTGGGAAAACAGACTCTGTCCCCGAGGCTTCTGGCGACATAGCAGCAACGCTGTGATCAATAAGAGTGTGTGATGGGTTTTGTATTGATCAGGAAAATGTGGGTTGATGAAGTATGGGGGGGACTTTGCTTCCTCCTCTGTCGACTGGCAACACAGCGCAGACGTTTTAACGGTGCAGGTCTCCAGCTGCAAGTCCACTCAGGCCTCTGTATCGTGACCATCGACGGCAGCACCGCTGTCATCTTCGTCGCCCTCGTCGTTATCAATGCTGTCATTCTCATTGTCACTCAGTTACGTAGTTCCTCCCTCTTGTTTGGGTTGTGATTTCACAGTCTTAGATTGTGAGACTCTGTCATGCCAAATACCTTCAGAGATGGCTCTGCCGTCACTTCTGT
This sequence comes from Lampris incognitus, assembly GCF_029633865.1. Classification (NCBI taxonomy): domain Eukaryota; kingdom Metazoa; phylum Chordata; class Actinopteri; order Lampriformes; family Lampridae; genus Lampris; species Lampris incognitus. The sequence continues at coordinate 23,084,989 of NC_079225.1, read as the reverse complement.
GTAAAGCTGTCTGTGGTGAGGGAAATACATTGCAAAAAAAAAATAGATTAGCGTTTAAGTGTAGGATCTTACCTCTGTGAGCTGCGTCACTGAACAGACGTGTCACTTAATGTTTCTCAGTCTCCCTCTTCTTTCTGTTTACTTCAGGTTAAAGGAGCTACGAAAGGGTGAGTAGTGAACACTGAAAATTAAGCCAACGATAACAATTTCTATCATATTCATGTGTTTATTATGTATTTGTTTATCACTTGGTGTCTTACAATTACATTAGATGAGTTTCAACTTTAACATTGTTGCTTGAGCATGATTTGGAAGACAATTAATGCTTACATTTATGTCTCTTTATTCTATGTAGTGTGTGTGTGTGTGTGTGTGTGTGTGTGTGTGTGTGTGTGTGTGTGTGTGTGTGTGTGTGTGTGTGTGTCCCCGTGCGTGTGAGCATGGGTGTGTGCATGTGTATTTTGTACTGTTCCCTTGTGAATGACGGGACACTGACTGGTTGTCAATTAGCCCATCCCCTTAGAGCAATCAGCTTACCCCATTGGCCACGGCCAGGCCGGCCCTCTTGACATCAGCCAATCACAGCTGTGCCACATCCATCAGGCCCCTCCCCCTTGTTCTTAAAGCTCTCCTGCCTCTTCAATGGAGACTCCCAAACCGGACTTGCTCTGCCTTAGTGCGCTCTCACCACTGCCACTCTCTATCTATCTATCTGCCTCTTTCTCTCTTTCTCTCCCTTTCTCACTCCCCTTTCTTTCCTTCCCTGGCATCTGCTTGCCGTGCCTGTTTTCTCTCCACCTCAGTTTCTTTTTCTCCCCCCTTCCTCTTCTCTATAAATATCACCTTAAATCTGTGCTGTCTTCATATACTCACAGCCTGAGGCGCAGCACCTGAGCAGACTGGAGTTTGTCCGGCCAAGGCAAAGGTGTTTTGGTGGGGTGCACAAGGGAGGGAGGGGAAACAACACCCAGGAACATCTGAAAGACATTTTGGCGAGAGATGTGGAGCCTCAGGAACTGATACTTTTCTCCAGCATCCCCCCTGTCATCTGTTTATTTGTTTTTTATTTTTGTTTTTTATTGCAATACCTGGAATGCTTAACGTGGACTGATGGATGTTTCCGAACTGTGCATCCCAGACCCTCTCTGCTACCACAACCAGTAGGTGCATCTCTTTTGATATATCTCTCAATTTAGTCTTTCATCACTATGATTTTCACCAGCTCAGGTGCCGTAGGAGTTTGTGTGTTTGCTTTGTTTGCTTGTATGTTTGCAAAAAAAGAAACAAACAAAAGAAGAAGAAAAAGCATCAACCAAAACAGTCTGTATCTCATATTTCAAGATGTCTTCATGCAAGATGTAAACAACTTATAAATGCGAGGGCGTTCCCCGATATTATCTTAGTTTCCCCTCCTTGTGTGAATGGGACGGCAGTACTTCACTTCTAGCAGGGGAGGATATCGACTGTACGCGGTGTTGACGGGCAGGAGAAGTTTGGAGTAAGGTACCCCAGCCTCTGGGAGGGTGTTTTGGTCTCAGAGTTGGCCCCACACATCCACAGCTTTGGATGAGGATACAGGGCTCTTAAGCTCAGGAGAGAGGTGCAGGGAACTGCCGGAGGCGGAGAGCGATCCCGTTCACAGCAGCTGTAGTCTGACAGTAGCTCCTGCAAACAAAGCTGCCACCGACCAAGTGTGTGTCAGAGAGTTTTTCACTGTACGAGGGACCAGAGAGCGAATGAGGGACATAATGTATAAACGGGTGGATGGGGGTTACCATTCGTCTGTATTTCAATTAATGTGCTTTATCATACATGATTAATAACCTACAGCATATACTCCTCTTCCTCAAATTTAACAGAGTTTTAAGACCATCATTTTGTGTATTTAGAAATAAGTTCCCCGCGTTCTGGTAATATACACAATAAAGATGATTTTAAAATGTATACCGATTTTGCGATGAATAGGTTAAACTTTCTCTTTTTTATGATTTATAGTTACTGAATAGCTTTCAAAGGCGGAATTATGTTGAAGTTCTCCCAAAAATGCAATGGAAGGTGCAAAGTGCAAACTGACAGAGGATTATATGAATTACAAAAACCAAATGAAGTTTGATAGTGTTGCAATTTCAGCAGACCCCGAAATAAAGGCCGAGTAAATGAAACACAAAAGTAACTCGTGAAATTAGCAATGGAATATGCAAAATAAAAAATGCATGGAGCAACAACGTTGACTAACTATGGCCAGTCTTTCTGCATGCCTGGAAAGAGCTAGGCCCTGCGCTTCGCCTCATTATGACTTGATGAGGAGACCCTTCATCGAGATCCTCTTAATGTTAAGCTGTAGATGGGATTGGAAAGGTTTAAACTGCTTGGCACTTTTTACCGGACGGTGATTGGGAGCGTCACAAACTCCATAGGGCTCACAGCACATCTGAAACCTGCTAAAAACCCGCTGTGTGTTGGTGTTAAATAAGAGTACGGGGGATTTTATTACTTCTATCTGCCGTGCATCTGTTACTTTGGCAGTGCATCTAAAAGAAAAGCCGTTTCTGAAAAATAAAAGAGTTTAATTAGTTGTACTTGTGATGAGCCATTCGCTGTGTATACCCTACAATTGTTTGGCCATCAAAGACTGATTTAGAATGAAGTTAGTGGGAGTTATATATATTTATATATCTTTTTTCTCTCTCCAAGAATTAAGATGCATACCAGTGTTGCAATGGGAGCATGTTGAATATTTCCATACAGCGTTGAAATATGTTTCCCTTTGATTAAAATATTTGTTTTTAAAATCCTTTTTATAACATTAAATTGTAAAACTTTGACGTTGGACCAGTGTTATCGGGCTGATTTGCTGTGCAGTAAATGATACGGTAGGATTAGAGATTTAAGTAAACCGTTCAGTTTAATGAGCCCTACAGGGAAGGGTACAGTCCACACCACCACTGTAAAAAGGTTTCTAAATTAATACGTGCACTGTTTAAAATGATTAAAACAGTATATTCATGACATTGTTTCTGTATGAGTGGATAAAGGTGGGTTTAGAGGGATATTTAACGACAAGTGGATGTCTGTAGTATTAACTGTACTCTGTAGAACAGGAGAATTTATCAACTGTTTTGACGTCTCAATAACAAAGAAGTAGCAGCAGTAATTCATTCCACTTTAATGTCTTCATATATATCAGGTTCATGCATTGTCTTCTGAAAGCTTTGATATTCAATATTGCAAATCCTGCGCAAACTGCAGTGCACTCCCAAAAAGCCACACAACCTTGAGATCTTATTTTTTGCACACTCATCAGTCCCAGATATGTATACTGCTGTATAAAAAAAAAGTGTTTAAGTTTTGTTTTGTTTGTTGTTGCAAGTTATATAACACAAAACGTTGAATTTAAAGAAAAGAGCAGATAAAAAGTTTTAAATAAGTTTCCAGTAAAGTCTGTTAACTGTAAGGTAGCTGTATATAAGTGTGCATAGAACGTGTGTTTGAATTTATTTTGTTTTGTATTCTGGTTTTCTTTGGTTTTTTTTGTGCACGTGTGTGTGTGTGCATGATTGCATGCACAAGTTTGAATGTATGTAATGTAAGGGGGGGCGTCCCATGCATGTGTGTACACACACACACACACTCACACACACACACACACACACACACACACACACACACACACACACACACACACACACACATATATATATATATACATATATATTATATATATGTGTGTGTGTGTGTGTGTGTGTTATATGTATATATAAAATGTGAATGTTTGATTAAGTGTAGTGTTCAGAGTGTCACTTTTGTTTATTGTGGGGCAGTCAAATCCTATTTGTCATATGGTGGAGGAAGAGAATGCATTTGTTTGGCTTCTAGACAATCTGTCCACACTGCAATCTCGACTGTAAAATCTGCAGGTTCTGTAAATGCTGAAGTTTTTGTTTTCATGCATTACTTTTTAAACCGGTCCCTTAGCCTGCCCACTTACGTTGCCAAAAAATTGGTCCTTGCCTTAAAGCTGTGTTTCCTCTTATAGCAGTAAAGTTGTTCATATAAGTTTATGATGTTAATCAAAGCTCATTCAAGCACCATTAAACTCTGGTTACAGTTACTGCAGGAAACTGAACTGCAGGAACTCTTCGGCTATATCTTAACTGAAGGTCTTGCATGAGGCGATACTGTCACATGAGACATTTGTGGGAAATGTACAGCGATGCCCATGCAAGTCTTTGTGTAAATCTGTGCTTAGATGGGTTTGGCCTCGGGGAATGCCATTAACCCCAAGGGGATTTTTTTGGCCAGACAACCTGCCCATTAGGCAGGGGCAAGAGGTCCTTTGTCTGTAATGTCCACTTCTCACGCTACACCTCTCATAGAAGACCAATGCATGCTTTTCATCAGACTCCTTGAAGAAGTGCCAGGATGTGTCTTTTGTCCACAGGAAGGATTCGTGCTTGAGAATGACTTCAGATGACTCTCAGGTTACGTATATATTTAAATTGAGCGACGTTTTGTACCCGAAGCCTTCTGCGCAACCATTTTTGAAGGTTTTAACTCAAAACTGCTTCCCCCTTAAGATGTGGCGAAACTCGGATGTCGTCACCATTGGCGATTAAATCTGAACTCATATACTTTTTAACGTTAAGTGTTGAAAATTAATCATTTTATATTTGAGTTATTGATGTTTTAGTTTTATTATAAGCGTTTTTTTTTTAAATTTTTTTTTAAGTATAACAGGCATGGATCCAAATTCAAAATCACTCGCACCCTTAACGTTTCTAAAAATTGGAGGAGAAAGGCTGGACCAGAGGAACCATCTACATAATTCTGACTCGTGCCATCCTCCACTGGTTTCTGTCAGCTTCAATCAATGAAACTCAATTTACAAAACTGCTAAGGGGAGTGAAATAGTTTCATCAAGCGAGAGAAAGTGTGTTTGCTGAGTGATAAGTTGTGTAAGATCCCCGTGATATACTGACCGTTTTGATACAATTCGTCATGGCACGTTTTAAGGGACTATAACGAGCGAGCCTTGTGCTAAACTGTAATTTCATTGGCTGATGTGCTTCTTCATGTTCCGTTCGCTTCATTTAATCAGACACCTGCCACATTTTTCGGTCTTTCCACCTGCCGTCCCAGTGTACTCGCCCTTACCAAAATCACCGACAGGAATGCACAGACACAACCAGCGAGGCGTATGTACACATGTGCATGAGTACACACACACACACGTGTGTGTGCTCATGCACATGTGTACATATGCCTCACTGGTACTCTCACACACACACACACACACACACATCAAACCAAGGAATCACACACACATTGGCCTGGGATCTAATTTTAGCGGCACCGTGTCATGGAAACACCTGGCTGTGTCTGTTAACAGAATCCCACAATCTGATCATGCATCTGCACAACATTTACTCTCAGTCTAATAGTTTACTTCCTCATTTAACCATATCTTCATATTTGAATGTGCAAACATTGTCCTCGTCTTGTCGGTCAGCTTGGGATCAGGTGTTTGCAAACCAGCGCCTGTCACGCCGCCTCATCTAACTATGAGATGTGCTCCTCCTTTTTTAAATTAATGAGGTGACTGAACAAAGAATCTCAACTCAGATCAGATTTGTGATGGAAGATCAACACCTTTTTGTAGACGAACAACTTCTCGAATTTATTTGCCTCCATCTATCCTTTTCTTGAACAAAATAGCAGTGCCTTAACATGTTTTTAATCCATCCCTTGAATTTGTTTTCAATCTACAATTTCAGAAAACAATAATTCAATAATTGCACTTTGTGAGATATATAGTCGAATAAAGTCACAATTGTAAGGAGGTTGAAGTTTCATAATTTAAAAAATTTGTCAGATATTTTTGACTCAAAGGAGAGCACCTTTTTCGGTATCGGAGTGATGTGAGAAGATCCCCCGTCTGATCTATGTGAGATTTACTTTCCTGAACGAACTTGTTAAATTCCTGTGTGAACGCTTACTTTTTCAACCGTCCGGCTAAAATGCACTGAGTTTCGAAGTCTCGGTGCAGGACTTTTTTTTGCTTTTAAACCACACCGGCAACGACACTGTTAATGGAAAATCTTGTTTCGACGGTTTTAAAAGCCATCGTTTCATATTGCCTCCCCTCTCTGCAACTGTGAGTGAGGGAGCCAAAGTGGGTCTGCTACTGCTGCTGCTGCTGCTGCTGCTGTGATTTGGCTTTTCTTCTCATAACACGCGAAGCACCTTCCTCCACTGGTTGAAAATTTTAAAAGGAAAAAAAAAATTCACTGCACTGTAAATGACACCGGGCATATTTCAGCCAAATTGAATGGAGTGGATTAAAACCAGATCTCAAAGGGGTGTTATCTGAACTCCCTTGTTAAGCTGGATTGGGGGAGGGGGGGTGCAGGGAGGGGAGGGGAGGGGGGGTGCGCCCAGTAAAAACCGAGCAGGACTTACGTGTAAGAGAAAGCCCAACAGAATCCATTAGTCTACTGACGGATGGAGGGAGCACATGGTGGAATAGTGCTGGATTGTGTTCACACTGTGGGGGGAAAAAAAAAAAAAATTAGAGAAATGTCTCTTGTCTTTCCCAAGAAGCTCCTCTTTTACCCCTTGGCATTTAACAATGAGGCTCGGGGGGGGGGGGGATTGCAAGAAATTGTTACCGAAAAAAAAATGTTAAGAAAAATAAAAAAAATGAGGCACATCCCTGTCTTTTGTGTGTGACACTCTTTCCCTGGCGTTCAGAGTGACATGTTTATTAATGACAATGGCTGCCGCGAGGGTACAGCTGAGCTCTATGGGAGAGTGGTGCCGTGCGACGGCGTTGGAGGAGAAATAACTTCATTACATGTCGTGACCTCCTCTTGATATAGATATATCCTTTAGGCACACTGTCAAGGTCTCAGAATTCATCAGGATGTAGATGGACGCTTCATGCGGCCACTGTACAGTCACAACCTGGATGCCATTTTTGTGGACAGGCTGAGACCGGGAGACACACAAGCTTATTCAAGGACTCCTCAGAATCGGAATGAGTTTGTTTTATTGATCAAATAAAATTAACACAGATATGCACACGGGCACGCACGTGCACGCCCGTGTGCTCACACACAGCAGGGTGTAATTATAGAGTGCGGGTTAGCTAACATGTCTAATTTAATGGGCCTCATCATTGCTTCACAAGGTCCCACATTGTGAACTTAATTCCACTTCGCCACGTTAATTTGCATTGTGTCAATTGACCGGAGTGCTTACTGTATCAGCCTGAGTCTCACTTGAAATTCAGCCTGTGCTCTAATATCATTAGGCAAATGCAAAGTTGTGTCATTTACACATTTGAAGGGAAGAAGAAAAAAAAAAGAAAAAGAAAGAAAAGCCAATTTGCGTCGGACAAGACCTGCTTGTGATTATCAGTGGATGTTATTACTGTGGAGAAGCAGACGTTTGAAGGTTACGTTCCTGGGCAGTAATTGAAATGCAAAATAACATTAGGATCGATGGCCATCTCTGTTTATTTATGAAATCAATATCGTAACTGTCCCTCCCGAGTACTCCTCTGATTCCCAATGACGGCTTAAGTCTTTGCTCGTTTATTCTTTCTCCCACATAACCTCCCCCCTCGGTCTGTTTTAAAGGCAGTTAGGGGTGTGTTTGACTTTGCAGGGAGACCAATTTCCTGGAGGTGGTTGATGTGTATGTAGATGGGGGTTGATACTCCAGGTAAGGAGACATCATCCATGTGGGAAATCTATGCAATCTCTCCTTGTGGCAATGACATTGAAGAGGCCATATGCTAGAAGTTCTGTCAGGGCGTGTGTGTGTGTGTGTGCGCGCGCCTATGTGTTTCAGTGTGTGCGTGTATGTGTGTGTTTGTAATGTATGAATTTCAGTGCGGCACGTGTGTGTGTGTGTGTGTGTGTGTGTGTGTGTGTGCGCGTGCATGTGTGTGTGTGTGTGAGAATGTGTTTTGGTGAGAAAGTGTACATGGAAAAGTAACACTGTAAGCGCTGAAAACTTATGTAAGATCGAGCCCACTTGTGTTAGTGTGAAGACATGCAGAGGCAAGAGACTATGAGCCAGATAAACAAACAAAACTGAAAACTTTGAGGGATAGTCAAAGTTGGTAAAGGTATGCAAAGTTAACATCCTTTTTTTTTCGGATTTCTTCACCCCTTTTTTCCCCAATTGTACTTGGCCAATTACCCCACTCTTCCGAGCCGTCCCGGTCACTGCTCCACCCCCTCTGCCGATCCGGGGAGGGCTGCAGACTACCACATGCCTCCTCTGATACATGTGGAGTCACCAGCCGCTTCTTTTCACCTGACAGTGTGGAGTGTCACCAGGGGGGACCGTAGCGCATGGGAGGATCACGCTATTCCCCCTCCCCCCCGAACAGGCGCCCTGATCGACTAGAGGAGGCGCTAGTGCAGCGACCAGGACACACACCCACATTCGGCTTCCCACCCCCAGGCACGGCCAATTGTGTCTGTTGGGACGCCCGACCAAGCCGGAGGTAACACGGGGACTCGAACCAGCGATCCCCGTGTTGGTAGACAAGGGAATAGCCCGCCACGCTACCTGGACGCCCCAAGGTTAACATCTTAATATGTTTCAAACACAGGTATTCGCAATATTAAATCAAATAATATTTTTGAGTTCTTCCTCACATGGCACAACGTGTCTTTCCATCTGAATAAAATATATACAGTATTCTGCACGGTAGATATTATTTATTATCTATTTACATTTTTAGAAATCCTACATTTTTTAATGACCTTCATTTGTTCCAACTGTTTTTTTTGTTAATGTTGTTTTTGCATTTTAACTGTTCAGCAACATATACAACCTCAGCCCCCCCCACTCCCACCCCCCTTCCATTTACATGCACTTTCCAGTCATTGCAGCCTCTGACTAACAGTGTAATCTATGTCAGGCGGGAAGGGACACTCAGTTTAAAGCTGATAGAGTTTGCCCCAAACAAGGACAGCCTATCATAGAAAGATTAATGAACTAATTTCATGCATGGCTCCTTGCCTCTGTCCTTCTGCGCTTCCATGTTGGAATGTGTGCTTGTGATTTACGTCGTGTGCCGTGCTACAAGCTTTACCCCCAACAATAATATTTCTCCTCAGTGGATAAATACATGCTGAAATATGGAGAACTGGATTAATTTTTTTTAACCCTTCAATGGGCAACCAAGCATAGCATGACGGCCCTGTCGTGTGTACGTTGAGTGTGAATTTAGGATTTTTTTTAATGTTTTTTTGCTTTTGTTTTTTAGGGGGCCTGCATGGCTACATATATTGTGCTAAAGACTAAGCCATAAAAATGCTTTTCATGGTTTAGAGAGGAGGTGGATGGACTCAGGATTAATGCAGGGGAGCGGGGGATCTGCAGCACTGCCAGCATGAGTAAGCATGCCAGCAAACACACACACACACACACACACACACACTAGACAGGACATTTAGACAGGACATTTTTACACCCATCACAATGAAATAAAAAAACAACTGGTGTGGCTACTGATCTGAGTGTTTTTGGCATTTCAGTCGCTATCTCGGTACTTGATCTCATTGTTCATTCTGGAGTGTGCCTTACTTTTTACATACAGTACCGTCTAGATGCTCTCCTTCAGTGTTGTGTTGGACAGACAGTACCCCACTTGTCTATTGCCCGGTGGCGCCCATTGTGGGACCATGCCGGACGTTCAGAAACGGGGAGAGCAGATGACCTTCACGTCCGTCTGATGAGTCCTGCTTGTCTGTTCAGTTTGGGCCATTTTTTTGGACAGCGAATCAAACGCTACCCCATTAGAAATTAGATAAAGTGCATTGGTGTTTGTTTGCGTGTGTGTGTATGGACGTGTGTGTGTGTGTGTGTGTGCGTGTTGTCAGGGGAGTTTGGGGAAGGCAGGCTGCTGCAGTAACAAAACTGTTTTCTTTGTGGAAAAAGGGGGAACCAAATTATGAAACGATGAAGCTACTATTTCTGTCTTCAAGAATTTGTGGTTAGTGCCATTATGTCATTTTCTACAGATTTGAAAGGTGCCATTAGAAATTTTCATTAAACCTAACAAAAAACATCTCCCTTGCGTTACTGCGTGCTAAGTGTGGAATGAACTACTTTTTACATATGCCACAATGTACTATTCCATAGGGGATCCCCCCTGTCTGGCTGCAATGAAATCAGGAATGATGTATTAACTGTAACCATGCCGCCCTCTCCAGTTCCCTCCAATGGGAGAAAAATACACCTTCTAATTGACTATGGGTGGAAGTTTACTACCACGAAGATTTACCTTGAGTCCTTTGAATCTTTTATTAACCGCAACAGCTCCTGAATCAAGCCCAACATAATGTAGTATCGCTCCATCTCAAACTATGTTAACAGTCCCGACTGATTAAAAATGCATAAGGAATGTCTGGGACCCATAAGAGGAGGGTTTATTTTTTCATGCCTCCATCTGAAACAGGAAGGAAGCAGAGGATCAATAGATCTGATCTGGGCCCTGGGGTAGAAGCTATCTCCTCCTCGCTCTACCCCTGCGCCCCATAGCAGTTAAAAGAGAGGTTTCATGTTGTCAGGACCTGATGACTTCATGGCTTTATATAAACACTTGCGCATCTAGAGAGCGGAGGTAACGGAAACGATTCGCCAACAAAATTGAATTTGAATAAGTAAGCGCCGCAACAAAAAGCTAAGATGTCTGAGGAACAATATCAGGATGCTGTCTGTCTGGCCACCGAGTTACCCAACTCTCATCCAATATTTGAAATTAATAAGCATGTGGACCAATGCTGTGCTTAGATCAGCTCCCCGCTACTATGGACATCAACTACGGTTCTAACATCAGTATCAGGTGGATTTCCTACCAGCCATAACTTGTTTCATTTAAATGAACTTATATCATTTAAACTGCAATAAAAATCCTTGACAAAATCTACTATCACAGACAGGAATAAAAGTAATGAATTTGTCATTTGTATCGCAAATATCAACATGAGTTCAATATGAGTCGTAGCATAATTTGAACACAGAATATAATGTGACATTTTTCAACATTGTTTACTCTCAAAAGGTTAAGGGTGAAATTGCAATTGGGTAATTTAATCCTAAATCATTTCCCAGGTGGGGGGGCGGGCTCACCCACACCACCACCCTCATCAAATCTTCCTCCAACGTCTCACTTAAGTCCACTGTAACCTAGCACCGTCCATCGGCGAACCAACCAGGACTATTGATTGGGTCATGTATTACCCTATCTATGGTCATGCATATGCTGAGCGTAACACCTCTCTCGGTCCATTAACGGCCTTCTGAAGTTTCCTCCATTCATTTACTTCTGGCATCCTACCAGTTCTGGCCATTGTTATCAAGATGCACGGGGCTTCTGTTGACATGGTCATTAGCTAGCATTTTGCCCGAAAGAAATAAGCCGCCTTGGTTTGTCACTTAGCATTCCAGCACATTATTGTTTGCTTCTGCAATATGATCTGTTCAACTCTCATCTGAACCAGTTTCATGCATAAACGTTGTGCTCCATCACCAGTAGGCATCTTGAAATGAAATGACCGCAAGATTAAGAGAGAAAGCAACATCTTCGGTGTGACCGATCAGACTAGTTATTGGCAGAAATGTCCATTATATTGAATTGCTGTCTGGTATATTTCTATTATTGTGTTTGGTCCTTACCTTAAACTATCTTTGTTTCGGGGCGTCCGAGTAGCATAGCGGTCTATTCCGTTGCCTACCAACACGAGGATCGGTGGTTCGAATCCCCGTGTTACCTCCGGCTTGGTCGGGCTCCCTTACAGACACAATTGGCCGTGTCTACGGGTGGGAAGGCGGGCGTCCTGGTCGCTGCACTAGCACCTCCTCTGGTCAGTCGGGGAAACTGTTCGGAGGGGAGGGGAATAGTGTGATCCTCCCACGCGCTACGTCCCCCTGACGAAACTCCTCACTGTCAGGTGAAAAGAAGCGGCTGGCGACTCCACATGTATCGGAGGAGGCACGTGGTATAGTCTGCAGCCCTCCCTGGGTCGGCAGAGGGGGTGGAGCAGCAGCCGGGATGGCGCGGAAGAGTGGGGTAATTGGTAAAATGATATTATCTGGTTAAATTTAGCCAACGTCAGTATTTTACAACCTCATTTCCCTAGGCTGCAATATATAAGAGAAACAGACATAAATGTAAGATTAAATGTTGACATATATGAAATAAGTGTGCTCTCAATTGTAGAAGTAACTCTATATGTTGTATTAACACATAGGCAAACTTAATGAGTACATGCGGGTACTCTATGATGGACAATGATAACAGCCAATGAAATGCGCTGAGATTGTCATGTGGTCTGTGCGTCTATAACGCTGCGTCTGTCAATAAAGTTTCTCTTTCTATGTTGATTCCGGTAAGAGCAGAACGGACGCCCCACTGTGTATTTATTCCTCCGTAAATTAGCATTTATCTCGGTCTAGCACTGGGTATGCATGCAAGAATCGCTGAACAATTAAACTCTGACAACATTAAATAAATGAAATGACTGAATGTATTTGCAATTACAAAGAAAGCTCAGCTCGTAGCCTAAAATTTTGTTTTATGGAAGCCGTGGTAACTTAGCTGTCATGACATGATCAGGGGGGAAAAAAGCTGGATTGGTCAGGAAACTTGCCTCGGGTGTTATCACTGTGTGTAGGACAACCAGGCCACTAAAATATAACAATTGTTGGCTATCTAACACGAGACTAGGCTAGTTTGGTGTCGCTAGCCAAGGGGAGGCACAACTAATGCCCCTTTCCCACCAAAATTAGCGCGTATAAACGGGGTTTTAAATGCTGGATTATCTGTTAAAAATTGGCGATTGACCCCTTTCCCAATGCCGGTAGACGAGTATGCCTTTCTTTTTTGACGCGTCACGTTCGACGCCACGAACGCGCGCCAGTGTCGTAAATGTCGTGCCAAAAAATTGATCGTCCGCCAAAAACTGATTGCCGTTCGCAAGCTGTATCCGTTTATCTATTTCAAGTTATTTTGAGGCAGAAACAACCTTTCAGTCACAAGGTAGGAGCTGCAATCCCTTTTTGGCAAGTGGAAACAAAAGCCAGATGTTAGCGGGAGTTAGTTGGGGGGGGGAGGGGTGTTCCAGTGGGAAAGGGGCATAAGCTATCATTGCTAATGGTTTAGTGCAATGCAAAATACGTTAGCTCTATAACAGCCTCTGCTCATTTCATTTTCACGTAACTTGGAACTCATATAGACGTTTACAGACCTCGTTTTCCTGGCTCAGCATGAGAGGATATTTGTGCTTCAGATTCAGCCCCTTTGCCGGTATAAAAAAAAAGGTGCACGTATCCATTTTTTTCTTCTTCACGCTGACTGATTGTGTGAGCTCGCGTTTGTAACCCAGACAGTCCTGTCAGCCAATAAGAGACGATTATTTTCAAATTTTCCTGTAAACCCTCCCTGATTGGTCTTGCATCCGTTCATTTGAGATAAAATACAACACCCCTTTCAGTGAAGATACAAAATTACAACACTGCCATCTTCTTTTACTGATGTTCAGTTATGCAGTGGCAAACGGCTCGAATTGGAGGATTATTCGGGGCTAAAGAAAAAAATGCCCGGCTGGGCGATGCCTCTAATCGAGGGTCATTACGTCAGTGTGTACCACTTATAGATTTGAAAATGGCCCTCTTATTAAACAAATTATTTTGGTTTGTTGAGTGTTTTATTATAAGTCATTACTGAAACTGACCGTAGCCCTTGCCATGTGATTGTTTTCCCAGGTTGTTAACCAGAATGCCCTCTGAGGACCGCCACCTGTCCTCCAGCTGTGGCTCCTACATCAAAACTGAGCCCTCCAGTCCCTCTTCCTCACTCGTAGACACCGGCAGTCACCACAGCCCCAGCGGTAACTCTGACGCCAGCGGTGGGTACGTCAACGGCACCAACGGACGCTCGCACGCCCTCGATTCCCCCCCAATGTTCAACCCAGGCATGCTCGGAAGCGGCGGCGCTTGTCTGCGTCGCTATGAGGACTGTTCTGGTGGTGTGGCGGACGACTCGCCAATCAAGTGCGAGTATATGCTCAATGCCATTCCCAAGAGGCTGTGCCTGGTGTGTGGTGACATCGCCTCAGGTTACCACTATGGGGTGGCCTCCTGTGAGGCCTGCAAAGCCTTTTTCAAAAGGACGATACAAGGTATTTCTTTTTCTTTCTTTTTTTATTTGCTCTTTCACCTTTCAGTCACCCCACCTGCCCTTTCTAGCCAATGTCCTCTCAATCAAACATGGCCAAGAATAGATTTTTTTTTAGAATCTATCTCTATCTATAGATTCAAGATTCTTTATTGTTACGTCTCATTATAAAAGTATAAGAGAGTAAAATTCTTGAGTTTAGGCTCCTCAACACTGCAGCAACAATAGTAACTGAGCAACGACAAAAAAGAACAAAAAAACAGCAACAATAATAGTGTGTGATGTATGTAAGGTCGTGTGTGTGTGTGTGTGTGTGTGTGTGTGTGTGTGTGTGTGTGTGTGTGTGTGTGTGTGTGTGTGTGTGGGTGGGCCCAGCCCCAATAAGTGTGCACGTGTGTGTGCGTGTGTAGTCTGTATATCCGTGCGTGTCTGTTTGTGCCAAGCTACCTCTGTGTGTGTGTGTGTGTGTAAACCGACGATCTGCTGAAGATGCCTATACTTCCTAGGCGATCAAGCAATACCCAGAGTATAAAATCTTACAGAATGAACAACTGTTTTGTCCTGCTCTGCTGCAGCTGTTGCAGTGTTATGAGAAAATCCTTTAAGTGTTAATACAGAAAAATACTATTTTTTTCAATAACATCAAAATACTGTTTTGTTTTTGTTTTTACCATTGTCAAAGAGTTGGAATTGCCGAGAGTAAATATTAACCTAACCAGGGATCTGCTGTCAGGGGTGGCACGTGTTGGCCTGTGCTGGCATCCAGTGCTGTGCCCTCTGGGAATTAATGCGGTGTGGTGATTATCAATGTCTACAGACAGCATTAGGTCTATACTGTAAATCTGCTGGGTTATGATTTTTGATGTGTTTGCGTGAGTTGCCCAACTGGCATGGACACTGCCATGTGTGGCTGATGTTACAGCATAATCACTTGAAAAGGGATAATAACCCCCCCATCCCCCGAAAAAAAAAAAAACTGTGATGCAGAAATATGAATGTCACTGTTTGTGACTGCAGCTGTGCATTCAGACTACAAGCATCCACATCCTCCATTCACTGTCCCCCCACTCGATTTGGCCCAGCTGCCCTGCGTCAACATCCACACATCATTTGCTGCTGTTTATGGGATGATGGCAAAATGTATTTTTAATTTTAGCGGTCACAATTCTCAGAGCTGTCAAAATCAGCTAAGTCGTCAGCTTGCTTGTAAAGTGAACGATAATGCTGACATCTTTCACAATTCCGCTTGCTGTAGGGATACTCAGTAATTTGAATAATATATTACTTGCATACATGCAGCAATTAGATACAAACACGCAAAATTTAGAGACCATGAGAGAAAATTACAGTGTAATGTGTAATCATGGCCTCTTACTTGAAAAAACATTTTTTGAAGGTTATGGTATAATCTGAGAAAAAGTTTTGTCTTACTTTGGTGGATAAAGGAGGAGTTGTCAACTGCAGCATAGAGGAATTATTTGAGCGCCCAGCCAGAATGATTCAATTCGATTCAAATCAATTGCAAATCACTACTTCAACTTAACTCATTCCTAGATTATCTTGATCATATCGCATGACCTTTTGTTCTTCTTTTACACTTGAAAGACTGCACGTTTCTAACTCTGCATAGTTGCCTCTAATGGGGGGCACACTTAAGAACTGTAAACAGCCCTCCTGTCTGACTTTGTGTTGTTGTGTTCGAATGCCCCTTCTTCTTTCTCTTGTTCTCCTTCTCCGAGGACAGGCCCGTAATGAACCTAATCTGTCCGTCATTCGTCCTGAGCCCCGGGAGTTTCAGTCAATAACAATCAGTGTTGGGTGACTGTAATTAAGAACCAGGCATTTTCGTTGGGAGAAAGTCGGCAAGGAGGGTGGGAGGTTTGGATCTGTTCTTTGCCCCCAGGCCCCTCCAACCTCCCCCACCCCCACCCCACCCTCCCCTTCCCCAACCCCACCCAAGGGGGAGGAGATAGGGGCCAATTAGAAGCTCGGGCACGTGTCGTAGGGGCATTAACAGAGCAAGGGGAAAGGAAAGGAGAGAGAGAGACATAGAGGAGTCCTCCAAATAAAAGAGAGCGGGGGGGACATGCGGTGAGGGACGCGGCCGTTGACTGAAAGGAGAAGCCCCTTTAATGGAATGGTAATCAGGGAGGGGGGGGGGGGGTCCCGGCCTTGGGAAGGAGGAGGACAAGGAGAGGTCCGGCTTGAGTGGAGATGAGTGTGTGGATAATAGCATGGCATAATAATATATCAACATGTAGAGGGAAAATAAGAGAGGTTAAGGAAGGATATTAGAGTGGTTGAAATGTCCTTTGAGGGAGAGAGTGAGAGAGCGAGAACGGTGGACACAAGACCTGATTAACTAAGAGGGTATGCCGACGGTGAGCTTTTAGAGGAAGGCAATTTGGGACTATTGTGGATATTTTGCCCCACCCCACCCCTCAAACACACACATACACACACACACACACTTGTCGATATTTTGTTGACAATAATATTAAAAGAAAAAAAAAGCTTTCATCTAGACAAAAACTGTCCAGGAAATTTGACCTCAGGTTCGGTGTGTAATTTAACGTGTTGAAATATCAGATGTTGCATCTTAACTGATGAATCTACTTATTCTTTTCTTTTTCTTTTTTTTTTGGCAATCACATTCAGTTTTTGTATCTACCTGAAAAAAATTTCAGACTGCAACTTTTCTTTTTATCAATGTCGGGCTTGTTACCCTCTCCAGAAAAAAAAATTAAATAAATTATCTGCTGCTTGTTGCACATTTCAAAAGTACTCCTTTCGCTTACGCGGATCACTCGCCTCGGTAAGAGTATTTTTCTGTAGCCTTTCAAAATCAGGATGACAGGTTCATCTCGTTCCTGTGTTTCTGTCTTGAGTGTTCAAGGTGACTGAATGGTGCCGATGTCCCATGTTCCTATCAGCCTATTCCCAGATGTTGTGGAAAATAAGCGGCGATACCTCCACCCAAAGAAAGTTAACTTTTCTGTCATTTCTCTTGTTGAATAATTCAACTTCAATCCAATATTTGAATGGAAGCTGCTGCAAATGTAAACCCTTTTTATTTATTTTTTCAATCTTAATGTTATGGGAAAAGTAGTAAAATTCAGTTTGCTGTCACATTGCCCTATGAAACGTGTGTTATCACCCAGCACCACTCTTAATGCACATTGCATTACATTAAAAGTTATCCCAACATTATTATTTTTTTCAATTATATGTATAATAATCAACACTAGCTGTTATAGCATTGTGGGGTTTGTTTTGTCATGTACTGCTTTTCCCCCAGCTTAAACCTCTCAGTTTAACCAACTTTACTCGCGCCAAATGCAACAGCCACCACTGCCAGCATCCTGGCGTGATGCCACGGGCCCCTTGCGGTGCATGTGACCCCGCTGGCACCGCCGATGCCGGGGATCTTGACAAATGTTGGCACCTTCTCCTTGACCAACAGGGTGGGGGTGGGGGTGTGTAACTGGCAGATCTGCAACAGACAACACCTGGTTTGCCATTTTTAGATACCATTAATACATCTTTAGACTTACGGGACATTGTTTAAACAGTCAATCAAGACATCTGCCGGCTCCGGAGAGAAGTTTTTTTATCACGGGGCTCTCAAGGTCACATCAGCTTTTGAGGGGGAGCGTAGTGGTCCAAAAAACCTGGTGATGAACAAAGAAAGAAAGAGTTTCACGACTGCAGATAGGATACAGCCACTTTTTTTTTTGGTCTGTTTTTGGAACGGGGTGATTATATTGCAGAGGAACTATCTTCCATAGTGAGCCAACAACTGTCTAGACTGAAGTGAATAATGCAGCGAGCCTTGCTACATGATACAGGATGCCTTGATTGGTATTTCTACACCGCAAAAACTAAAATCCTAGCAAGTAGAAGCATCTTGTACCAAGACAATGAATCTTATTGTGTGTCTAATCATCTTAGTAAGCAGTTTTTGTACAAGATAATTTGTCTAGATTTAAGAAAATTCATCTTGATTTGTCTTGCTAAGACACTGTACCTGTTTTAGGTATCTAATGAGTGTAAATTAGCTCAAAATGTTAGATTTCAGGATGTCATGTCGGTGTCATCTGCAGTGATGATATGAAATCCAGATTCTTTTGTGTTATTTCAAGAATCACACTTCTGCATTTTCCACAGCACTTGGTCCGCTGGAGAACATTGTGCTGAATGCTCGGCTGTGTGTCCATGTCTTGTGCCATTGAGGGAGGGCAGCTTTGCCATCATCCTTTAGGTTACAAAGAATGGGTTGGAAGAGGTCGTGGTGAGCCTTGCGGAGAGGACGCACTGCATTAATGAAGCTAATTTATCTCTGAATCAAAGTGGGGGTGGGATTCTGGGGCGGGGAGGTGCTTTTTACATGTCCCATCAAAATGCGACTAAACCCTCCTCCTTTGAGACTGTCACATGGGGGTCACCTTGGGACAGGTGTGTGTGTGTGTGCGTGCGCGCGCGTGCGCTAGTGTTTCTGTGGCCCTGCGTGTGTATACCTGTGCGTCTGTGTGTGTAAGTGCTCAAGTGTGAGTGCATTTATGTCTTTATATCTTATGTTTCATTGCTCACCTTAGTCTGTTATCTTAATGTGATTGAATGGTTAAAGATCGATTTTGTATACATTTACTTTAATTTTGTGTACTATTTCATGCAATAATCTATCCCTTCTACAAAAAAAATGAGTTCGTGAATTTAATTGTTGACGCTATTATTTTTTTTCCTTATTTTCCATCAGGGAGCATTGAGTACAGCTGTCCAGCCACCAACGAATGTGAGATCACCAAAAGGAGACGCAAGTCTTGCCAGGCTTGCCGCTTTATGAAATGTCTTAAAGTTGGCATGCTGAAAGAGGGTGAGTCTTAATCATCTCAACCATTGTGTAATTTAGTTTTTGCTTTTATGATGTTAACTCTTTCACCCTCCAGTGTAAAATATGTAAGATTTCTTTATTTTTGGTATCTTATACCTTTTTTGGATAGCGACAGTGGAAGTAGACAGGAAATGGGAGAGAGAAAGCGGGTATGACTTGCAAAAAAGGTTACTGGCTGGATTCAAACTGGCGACCTTTGTTGTGACCATGTGGTATGTGTTGTAACCATTCAGCTACGGAGGCGCCCCAATATGTATGATTTCGGGCACCCGGGTGGCGTGGCGGTCTATTCCGTTGCCTACCAACATGGGACTCTCCGGTTCGAATCCCCACGTGTTACCTCTGGCTTGGTCGGGCGTCCCTACAGACACAATTGGCCGTGTCTCCAGGTGGGAAGCCGGATGTGGGTATGTGTCCTGGTCGCTGCACTAGCATCTCTTCTGGTCGGTCGGGGCACCCGTTCGGGGAGGAGGGGGAACTGGGGGGAATAGCATGATCCTCCCACACGCTACTTCCCCCAGGTGAAACTCCTCACTGTCAGGCGAAAAGAAGCGGCTGGCAACTCCACATGTATCAGAGGAGGCATGTGGTAGTCTGCAGCCCTCCCCGGATTGGCAGAGGGGGGGGAACAGTGACCAGGATGGCTCAGAAGAGTGGGGTAATTGGCCAAGTACAATTCGGAGAAAAGGGGGGGGGGTCCCCAAAAAAAAGTTTGATTTCAAACAAGATTGTGGACCTTTGATTCTTCCAAGAATGGCTGGCTCTCAGCACATTGAACCTGATAAAACAGAAGCAACATGAAAAGGACTCAATGTATTCACAACATTATTGATTTCTTTGCTGGTATCGGGAATAACTACAAACATCAGAGGAGCCCTGTGGAATTGCGTCTAAAACCACGTTAGATAAACCTCGGGTACTTCCCATCTCTGTTTGTATGTTTTGAATCAACACAATACACCTAGAGATGTTTACACGTGTGTCTGCTTTGTGGTGGCTGACTCACCCGATCCTCAAATCTTATTCCAGCCATGGACTTAGCTAGGAGGATGATCAGTGGTGGTGAGACGAGGCGAGCCAGCCACCGAGCCTCAGGGAGACACGTGACATCACCCACCATCTAATGTCTCCACTCGCTGCCCAACCAGCTCGGTATTCAGCGTGGAAAACTGCTGAGCTGGTCGCTCCGAACAAATCCAGCTGAGTAGAAAGTGTAACAGTAGTCTTGAAAAGCACAAGCTGTTCCCACAAGACTTTCCTCCTCTGGGTCTCTCTCTCTCTCTCTCTCTCTCTCTCTCTCTCTCTCTCTCTCTCTCTCTCTCTCTCTCTCTCTCTCTCTCTCTCACTCTCTCCTTCTTGCTCTCTTGTCCCTCTCTCTCTCTTGCTCTTTCTCTCTCTCGCTGTGTTTCTCTCTGCTCTTACCTTTCCCTCTCTGTGTCCATCTCCTCCCTCCTACTCTCTTGCCTGGCATATTGATCCGATAAATGGTTTCCAAACATCCCACCTCACTTCCTGCGTGTGTTGTTTCTCCCCCAGCGAGAAACCTTTGGGAGTTCGGGGGGAAAGCTAGCCGATAGATTTTCTCTTTTTTTTTTTGTCTCTCTCAGCTGAAGAGGTGTGGGGTGTTTTTTTTCTTTTTTCTTTTTGTTTTTTGCATCCTGAGAGTTTGGCTAGAATAAACCATTGTAAGCTCACGGAAAAAGGGTTTTATATTGAGTTGACTGGTAGCGCATGGAAAGTTGAGCAATAGTTGTTAGAAAACTAGTATAAATGGTCCCAGTTCTGGAATTCAACACACTTTCATTCACATGCACAGCTATGTGATATGTTGTGTTTCAATTTTAATACAGAATTTAGGAAAAATAGTTTGTTTGGTTTTTTTTGTTTTTTTTTGGAATCCCCCCCGTTTCTCCCCAATTGTATCTGGCCAATTACCCCACTCTTCCAAGCCGTCCCAGTCACTGCTCCATCCCCTCTGCCGATCCGGGGAGGGCTGCAGACAACCACATGCCTCCTCTGATATATGTGGAGTCACCAGCCGCTTCTTTTCACCTGACAGTGAGGAGTTTCACCTGGGGGATGTAGCGCGTGGGAGGATCACGCTATTCCCCCTAGTTCCCCCGCCCCCTGAACAGGTGCCCCGACTGACCAGAGGAGGTGCTAGCGCAGCGACCAGGACACATACCCACATGCGGCTTCCCACCCGCAGACACGGCCAATTGTGTCTGTAGGGACGCCTGACCAAGCCAGAGGTAACACGGGAATTTGAACCGGCGATCCCTGTGTTCGTAGGCAACGGAATAGACCGCTACGCTACCCGGACACCCCAGAAAATTATTTTAAAAACATGCTAATTACTCATTTTCTAAAAAGAGGAGGAATATGCTAACAGTTTTCATAAGACTGCTTTATGTTAGAGGCATACAGACTGAACTGTATGTCAGGATTTTGGTATTCTTCTGATAATAGAAGTCACCTTTAATTAGTGCAAGTAGTTGTATTTGTCCATCTGGAAGGACAGGCCACCCTTTGCACAATCAAGACAATCCTAATCATTCGCAAGCATAACCTTTTCTCCACAGACTGATAGCTCTCTCCATCCTCAACGTCTCACCACGAGGCTTTGACCCTCAGCCAAAACAAACCATGTTGCCAAAGAAATAAAGCTGAGACTATTAGCGCAGGCTGAAGGGGGAAAATCGCCGGGCATTGTTTGTAGCGGGCCATGCTAAGCCGTTGATGCAGACAATATGTGTGGAAGGGAACCTGACTCTGTAGCCTCTGCTGGCCATCGCTCTTCACACCGCATCACAGCCACCGCCATGTGCTGCACAGTGGGTGATTCTCTGAAAGTGACGGCGTTCAAGTGAAAGGAGAAAAAAAAGGGCATTAAATCACTTCACAGTGCTATGGAATGGCTTTTCACAGACTTGGGGGTGGTGAGGGAGGCCGAGGAATGGGGACTTTGATCACGGTATCAGTGGGGGATGAGGCCTGCCCTACTTCATGTAATGAGATCACCATAGAACAAGTGGCGGAGGGCTGGTCATGGAAAATGAATAATCACGTAGTGAAAGATGAGCCCCAAGTGTCATATATGAAGAAATCTAATCTTAAGGCATCTTGGATGAGAGATGACTAACAACCAGGCATCCACGGGACAAATGAACACGAGAAAAGGAAAACATTTTCATGTGTAACCTAGGATGACATCACTGGCTTAATACATAGTACTAAATACAACTTTTGGGTTGCATTGTAAACAGTCTAGACTCGGACATTTCATAACAGTTATCACAGCATCTTTGTTCCTGTGACTTTTTCATTAAGAAAAAAAAAATTCCCTTTGTTATTCACCCATTCATGACTCTGTATTCCAGGGTCAACTTGTTGTAGACCTCTGTCAGTCACCAGTTCCCAAGACCCCATATTTATGTGTGGCATGATGACATGACATCAGTCCTGCAAAAGAAAAAAATCCCAGAACAGTCCAAAAAGTCCCTCTAAAGTCCTTCTAAAGTTTTACAAATGAGGAAAAAAATCACAGAAGCATGTTTCCATTGTTGCATTTGAACACATGTTTGGGGCAAAATTTTACATGCAAAACATTTTGTGTCAACATTTTCCTCCATAATCAACATTTTGTTTTGACATGGCTTTATAATGGTAACAGTGAAAAGCATTTTTTTCAATATAAATTTAGGTTAATTTGTAAAACATATTTGATATTGATTTTAAATGACAATGGGGCGGCACAGTAGCAAGAGGGGACCTAGGTTTGATCCCAGCCCTGTTTTATGGAGTTTAGCTGTTCTACCCGAATTCACCCACATTTCCTTCCAAAGTCCACAAATATACCTGTTAGTTGAATTGGGGACTTTGAAGCATTGATAGATGTGAAGGAATATGTATGTGTGTGTATGGGGGGGTGACTGACTGACTGGCTCTCTGTTCAGGGTCACCCAAAGTCTGCTGGAATAGCCCCATGTGACCCTAAAATAGATTAGGCGTGTGTGTATACTAAAATTTGAAAGAAAACTGATGTATGTAGGTTTAGTTGTGTGGTTTTATAAATTGCCTCATGATTATTTGTCAGTTTCCAAACACCGGAAAGTTATTTATTTGTTGATTGTGGAATAGATGTGTGGATGGTGGGTTGTTCTCTGTGGGACACATTTATTTATTTACGATATTGTGTGTGTGTGTGTGTGTGTCTGTCTGTCCTTGTGTTTATGTGCGCGTCTCAAGTGAGGGCAACATCAATAGGAATTATAGAAAATTAATGGATAACACGGGCTCTTTCGCAAACAAGACTTTGTTGCTGTGTTACTGAGCAGTGGGTTGGCTGCCTGGGAAACGAGCCTTGCTCATTGGCCCCGAACACGTCCAGCTGAGCCCGATAAAAGGTCACGGGCTCAATGGAAAAACTCTCACGTAATTATAACTCACAGAAGGTATGGTGTTGCTCACCGCTGCCAGAGCCCTGTGCCCAAAGCTAATGTCAGTGCTAATACCCCATCGCATTACTGTATGGTGTTTAATGTTTTAAAATAAAGTGAGCACAATAAAGATTTGTTTTCGACTGATATTTTATCCAGCATTTTCCATACCAATCACTGCTGCGCCATTGGGACTACACACGTTTTCAGAGTACAAATTAGCACGTAAGAAAATGCACGTTCTGAGTTAGTGTAAACAACATGTAGGGAACGTTTCCGACATTTGAATCTAAAATCCAAACTAAATGGATGGAAATAACGTGCCATCTTTGGTCTGAAGTTCACACTTGCTACTTATAGGTTTCCTACGGTGTGTGTGGTGTATTCTGTGCTTGGCGGAGATTTCCCGACACCGCTGTAACATTGTGGATGAATACAAGCGGCCAGACTATTTTGGCAACCTATCCCACTGTCTCGCCCTCGGCCCCGACCACAGATACGAATCAGCAGTCTTTCCTGAGCGAACGTGGCCCGCGGGATAACATTACAGCCTTATTTTCATCCAGCCACATACACAAAAGATTAGTAAAGCCATATCCAATATCACAGACTGTCACGTCCCTTCCCAATCAATACGCTGAGATCAGAAACCAATCAATACACCGAGATTACACAACCAAAATAAAGAAACGGCAAAAGTGTATACTATAGATGCCTGCTTGTAAATTGTAACCCCGTAAATTGGGGAAAATATACAAGCTTATTTGAGGAAAGGAGTCGTGTGGATGTAGGATGGATCAGGAGACATTTAGTTTGGTTTCTGAAGAAAATTTAGATTGCGCCTGGTGCCCAACCCATGTCTGTACATTCATCATACATTAAAGACAGACAGCTACATGAGCCCTTGGCACCTGCTTTCTTTGCCCTTGTTGTACCACCAGCCTGCCTATCTTTTAGTGCGTGTCATGCAGCCTTGTGTGCTTTCAGGGGTGTCAGAGTAACAGGCACATTGTGAGCCCACCCGGGCGGCCTGGTTTGGCCTGTCCTCACTGTCTGGCAGGTGATAGATCAGATGCGGAGGCTAACACGTGTTCCTCTGCAGAGGGGGATTTAGAGAGGTGCTGACCCCTTTACAACCCACTGCTACACACACTGGAGTCGCAGTACACAATCGCATTTTCATGTACGTACACACGGCAAATTTATATCACCTCTGACAAGTGACATGAAATGGGGCCCCGAGGAGCAGGGTTTCTGCAGGTTAACCTCTCTCTTGTTTTTCTCTGTCTGTCTGTCTGTCTGTCTGTCTCTCTCGCTCTCGCTCTTGCTCTCGCTCTCTCCCTGTCACACTCTAACACAAACAAATTTGTGTGAATACCACACAGCCAGCTAAACACATGCTATGCCAATACACCAGGGGTCCCAGATCGACCCATCCATCTCCAGCCGTGCATATGTTTCCGATTACGAGCACATTTGTGGTCAGGGTGGCTCTGTAATACGCAATAATACCCTCTCCGGACACGGTGGCTTAAATTTATGAAAAGGGTAAAATGGGATAAAGAGAGGGACGTCAGTGTGTACTGTCGTGGGAGAACAACCTCCGCTTTGTCTCGTCATCCCGCCGGGAGTTAGCAGGTGGGACGCAGTCTCGACACAAGATTCCCCCTCATCTCATGCCTGTTGTTTTTTTTCTCCTAACCTCCCTCCCTTTCTCTATCCATCCATCTCAGACCCCATGAGAAGGATGGATGACGCCGAACATGCAATGTTAGACAGTCTGATGTTGGCAGTGATCTGCAGGATTTCAGGAGGAGGCTCCCTCCTCAGTTTTCAGTAAGGGGTCCCCGCAACTTGATGGTAGAGAGCAACCGTGTGTAAGCAGAGGGAAGTGCGTGCGTGCATGCGTGCGTGCATGCATTTGTGTTGAGGGGGATGGCATCACTCTGACCAGCTAAAATAGGGATCTCCTAATCTCCCTTTGGCAGCGTTCGCTAGCCACCCCATTCTGACACATTCTCTAGAAAGAAGCGTCTCTGACAGGTGAGGCACTGAAAATAGTTCATTGCGTGAGATAACGTATGCCCACGTGCAAATGTTTGCGCACACACACACACACACACACACACTAACACGCATACACACATGCACATACACACATGTGGACACGGTGGAAGAGAGTAATGTGCACACCGTACGTACTGGCAGCCACACAAAGCAAAAAAGGTGCTTCGCAGGGAATGCTCTTCAAGGTAGCGCAGGTCAATACAGGTATTGAATGTGGAAGCGGGTGCTGGGGGTCAGGTGGCCCTAAAGATTGCTCTGATTCCTATGCAAACACACTGCATCCTCTTTCTTTATTCACATGCACGCACATGCGCGCGCGCGCACACACATATATATATATATATATATGGGGGGGTTGGTTGAAGGACTGACACCCAATAAGCTTGCATCCCAGACTGCCCCTCTTATAGCTGGTAGTAAAACACAATCATTTGCACAGATCTAGTCACAGCCAACACATGCACACACCCATACACACACATGCACGCACGCACACACACACGTACCCTCTTACACCACTCCCGCCTACCCCTCCTCCGTCCCACTCCCCATCCACTTTTGCCACACTACCTAACCCCCTATCCACATTTTGGCTGCCACACTTAACCATAACCGTAAAAAATGGAGACAGATGCTTTTAAGATGATCTGTGCACCCGCCTGGTCTCCATGTCACCATAGCTCTCACTACCAAGACACGGGCTCACTCTTGGACCACAATGTGTCAAAGCACATATGGGGCCAAGGTTTGGGCCATGAGAGGCGTGGAATGTGGTGTGGATGATGACACAGGCCCAGAGAGTTGCCCCCCCGTCCCACCCCACCCATCCCCCATCACCCCCCCCCCCACACACACACACACACACACTCGCCCCCTCTGCAAGGCCTCATCCAGCTGTCTTGTTGTGGTCAGATTCTCAGTACTGGGCTGTATCACATGGGGAGGGGAAAATCCTGCAGCGGTTGGATCAGGCACTGGCAGAGGACAGGGAGGGCTGTCGGGGAGGAGACGTATACCTGGCACATAGGATGAGAAAGATGCAGACAGACAGAGAGAGGAGTGATGAAAAAGGGCAAAAGGGGAGAGAACGCAAGATCTTACAAAAAAAACCCCAAAATGAGATGTTAAGACAAAACCAGCTTGTTGTTTGGATTGTCTGTCCATCCCAATCTTTAGCATCTTCTACTCCCTTTATCTCGTTCCTTTTCTGTCTCTTTCTTTCTCCACACGCGATGCCCCTCTTTCATTTCCTGATGTTTTCCTCTCTCATTCATTCTGTTTGCTGCTCTCTGGTCTGTGGCTTTTGCCATGCTGCCGAGCTGTAAACTGAAACCGGTTAGCACCGAGCTCTTAATTCCTGTCAGCGTCTATTAATTATGGACCAGTTGGATGTTCCAGTTCAAACAGGCCCCCGCGGATCTTGGAATTCTGACTCCGGCTGTTTGGTCGCTTGTTGTTTGTTGCAGCCACATGACCCTGCAGCCCACAGCAGGGAAGCCAGTGTGTGTGTGTGTGTGTGTGTGTGTGTGTGTGTGTGTGTGTGTGTGTGTGTGTGTGTGTGTGTGCGTGCGTGCGTGCGTGCGTGCGTGCGTGCGTGCGTGCGTGCGTGCGTGCGTGCGTGTGTGTGTGGATGTCAGGGACGAGTCTATACTGTGGATTTAGGGCATATACCTGCTTAATATATTTCTGTATTAGACAACCTCATTGTCCTGGAAGCCCATTCCCACTGCTTATTCTTATTTTCTTATGCCACAGACTAGTGTCGTCATTCACTATGGAGGAATTACTGAATTAATCTAAATGTCTGAAATACTGCAAGGGTTCCTGTGTGTGTACAAATTATAATTAAAAATGTGCCTTAGCAAAGAATATTAGTACATATGACTGCAAAAGCTCCTGGTATGGCAAAGCCAGAACCCAGCAGCCTAACTGACTAATTAAACCCACATCCACGTGTGTTCTTAGAGGAAGAAGTCTATTTACAAGCCTTATTGATTACTTTAAGGCGTACAAATGGAAAGCTGTGTTAGGAGAGGGGCTCTCGATTTAGCTTCAATCTGCCAGGCATAAAATGATCTCACTGTGTTTGCTGGGAAGAACGAGCTCCCTCTGGGCATTGTGGGTAATTAGGTTAGTGGATAGTCGGTGTCAGGAAATTGAAAGACCATCCTAATCGGATTCTTTTGTTTCCAGGGGAATCAGAGGAATTTATGTGAGTCACTGGGAAAATCTCACACGACTCAATTCCTCTTGTCTATGTAAAATCTGTTTGCTCTCCCGCCACGTGCAAACAACTTTTAATACCACAGCGTAACGCAAGCGCATGAAGTGCATTTGATATTACCCGTGCCCTTAGAAAGCGTTCAAGGTAATCCCAGATTTGTTGAATTTGTATTCTAACTGGATACTTACAGTCCTTTAGCGTTAACAAGAAAGTATTGAACGGCTTTTTATTTTGAGTCTAAGACTTGAAAGAGAAGTAACAAAAAAAAACCCTCCTTTATGTATGTAATACAAAACAATTACTACTATATTTAAAAGTACCAGATGTTATATGACACATTTTCTATTGTATTCATGTTTTCCATAATAACAGCAGCTGTTGAAGAATGATAATGTTAAATTACAGTGAAACTAATGATTTTGCATCCTACCATTATGCAGTATTTCCCCTCTAGCTCACAATAAGCAAATGTTATTGTGTGTTTTTTTTAACTTCTTCTTATTTTAGTAGTAGTAGTGGTAAGGACTTGCAGAGGAAGAGGAGGTATACAAAATGTATTTAACACTGAAGATTGAATGTATAAAAATGGTCAAATTAAGAGAATTGTATATTTGTATAGTGTAAATTGTATATTTGTATAGTGGCTGGCCGATGTGACTGAACAGCCCCCCCAATACACACACACACACACACACACACACACACACACACACACACACACACACACACACACACACACACATATACACCAAAACATTAGAGGGGCCTCTTTAATTTTTGCTGTTTTGGTATTCTGTATAATATTTGTTTGGATCATTTGTGGTACACTGTGATAGACCTGATTTTTCTGTATATGTTGGGAGAAATATTACCAGACATTACTTGAATTCCAATCTCAGAACTTGTTTAAAAAAAAGTTGTTCTCAGTTATGCTGTATGTTACTGTCATCTACATGATGATAAATTGTATATTACAGTGATAATAATATGATTTCACTTTGCAGGGGTACGTTTGGACCGGGTGAGAGGAGGACGACAGAAGTACAAAAGGAGGTTGGACACAGAGAACGGGGGTTACCTCAGTCTCACCATCCCCCCTCCAGCAAAAAAACCACGTGAGTCACTCTGGTTGTTGTTGTTGTTGTTGTTTCATATCAAGCTTTTCTCCAACAGTGAATGTAGTGTAACATAACTGCTAAACTTAGTTTGGATCATCATACACTGGGAAAAATTAAATCTAAGCAAATCCCAAAATCTCACATTCATTCTTAATTATTTTTTCTTAAACTGAATAAAAAAGTCCATCAGTGTCTTGATATAATCCTTTGTGTCTTTGGGGAATTTTCTTAAATCACCAAAAGTGAGTTGGAATAATGCAAAATTAATCCATTACTAACAACAACAAAAAAAGATATATATATATCGCAAAGAAATTCCTGAAATAAGATTATTAACAATGGAAACAAGTAAAATTACAAATTCTACACCATTTTTGTTGTACTTTTGAGAAGAAAACATAATTTTAGCACTGAATAGAGGCTCAAATCACTTGTTGAGAAAGATTATCTAGAATAATACTTGTAGTGTGCAACAAGGAACTTCAAGGGCTTGTGAATTTTTTTAATTTCATAGTTGTTGTTGTTTTTTTTTTCATTTTAATGCATCCAATTGCTATGATTATAACTGGGCATTTTTCCGATATATACCCCTGTATTCCTGTAAGACATGCAATATTTGGACATGCAGGACTTGCATTTCCTTTTTTCTCTCTTTTTTACCATTCCTCCCTCCCTTCCCTTCTCTCCCAGTGACTAAGATCGTCTCCCATTTGCTGGTGGTGGAGCCGGAGAAGATCTACGCCATGCCTGACCCCACCATGCCTGATGGTGACATAAAGGCCCTGACCACGCTGTGTGACCTGGCCGACCGCGAACTGGTGGTCATTATCGGCTGGGCCAAACATATCCCAGGTATGTAAACATGATCACAAATGAATAGTTAATGATGTGATCCTAAAAAACAAGTTTCTTTAAAGGAAAATTAAATTGCAAGACTATTCAGTATTTCTTCATTCTCAACATTTCTCTTTTTTTGGGTTTTTTGCCCCGCTGAAAGTGTGGTGTGAGGATCTATATAGTACCAACGAATACAGTGAATTGCAATTGACAAACTCAAAAACACAACCCTTTATTACCATTTAACCCCTCCTATTATTTTGAATTGATGAGATATTAAATTACATGAAAGTGGGTCTGGATTTCTTTGACTTGACTTTGATAATATTAGCCAAACTGATCACTGATGTTGAAAACTGTACCATCAGGGGACTATGGTAGCATGGTCAATATGGAGAAAAGTAATTATACTTTTGATTGTGTAAGAAGTGTGTTAGTCCAAGTCCAGTGTTGAATTTTCTGATGTCTTACAGTATAAGATTGTTGGAAAAAGTTCATTGGTTGTTGCATGCATGCACATTTGGGCACAAGTACACACACACCCAGGCACACAATCAAACATGCACGGGGATGCAAACACATTCACAGACACACACACACACACACACACACACACACACACACACACACACACACACACACACACACACACACACACACACACAGGTTGATTAACATCTGCTACTCATCTGCACCTAAGGGAGAAGCCAGCCTCATATTCTAAAATCTAATCAATAAAGAGCAGCTGAAACCTTTGATTTGACTGGGTGGGGTGTGGATGGAAGGGGGGGCTTGGTCTTGGATGGGGGGGGGCGCCCCTATGTCAATGTATTCCATTTCAATCCCAGACTTAAAGAAGGCAATCCTCTTACTTACTTAAGGAGACTACACAGGGTTTGTGTGGTAAAATTGATTTATTCAAGGCAGTAATACTTTCAGATTTTGTCCGTCTGTGTTGACGAATCCTTAAATAAGGCTTGTTATGGAAAGATGCTTGGATCTTTTCTTTTAACCCCTTTCACAATGGGGAAAAAAAGATACTTTCAAATCCAATATGTGTAAATGGAACACAGGAATGTGCTCTGGAGAAGATAAACTGATGAAATTTATATCCATATTTAAAATTACACACGTAATCAATTCAACAGGGTGCCTTGGAGTGATTTGCCAAGCACGAAACATATACAAGGAAATATAAAAGTATTATATTCTATAGTTTAGTCGTTGTAGAGTCAAATACATTTCTATTACTTCCATGTTGTTGAAAAACAAATCCCTTTTTGAATTGTTGTAATGTGCGTTGTTGTTCATTGCCGTGAAATTCACATCCTCATTACAGATGACATGTATATCATGGCTTTTTGACTTTTTTGTACCCGTAGAAGTCCCGTATTTGTTCATTTCCCAGCTGGCACAACCCTAGGCAGCTGTTTAACTTTCCTGCCCACCCATTGTTACCTCTAATCACTGATCTGTGGTCAGAGTTACCTTTTACACCCTAATTAATGCAATTTGGTGTGGGTGAAGGTGCCTTGGTGTCAGATCTGCATTTGGACCCTCTGAGGATTGACGCTGTAGAGCCGCAGGGGAGTCGTGCAGTCTGATTAGGAGATTAGGTGGTGGAGTGGCCTTGGGGTGGGAGGTAGGGGTGCTGGCTCAGCAGTCTGGAGTTTACACAGGGACTAGGCTTAAGCAGGGACAGAAGGAGCATTACTGACCCAAATGCCCACTTCTCTCACAGATGCCTTTTTGACCCCGAGAGCTCACCAATGTGGATATGTTGCGAGCCCGCTTTGTTCCAATGAAGAAAATACTCGCAAATCTTTTTTTCTGAGTTTAATAAATATTTCGGTTTTAAGCATGCGGAGGTGAATTCAAGAAAAGACACAGTCGAGGCATCCGGGTAGCGTAGCGGTCTATTCCGTTGCCTACCAACACAAATCCCCGTGTTACCTCCAGCTTGGCCGGGCGTCCCTACAGACAATTGGCCGTGTCTGCGGGTGAGAAGCCGGATGTGGGTATGTGTTCTGGTCGCTGCACTAGTGCCTCCTCTGGTCGGTTAGGGCACCTGTTCAGTGGGGGAGGGAGAACTGAGGGGAATAGTGTGATCGCCCCATGCGCTGTGTCCCCCTGGTGAAACTTCTCACTGTCAGGTGAAAAGAAGCGGCTGGTGACTCCACATGTATCGGAGGAGGCATGTGGTAGTCTGCAGCCCACCCTGGATCGGCAGAGGGGGTGGAGCAGTGACCGGGACGGCTCGGAAGAGTGGGGTAATTGGCCAAGTAAAATTGGGGAGAAAAGGGGGGGGGTAGTCCAACAAAAAAAATGTAGAGAAGAAATAAACTCAAGCTGACCATTTCTCCCTGTAACCGTTGATCTTGTTTGCTGCGAACGACTAAATCTGGATATGAAGGGGCGAGCGCGGAGACATTAAAAAGTGATGTGACACTCTGGGGACATTTTACCCCCGGCCACCAGGTCACAATGTCACCAAGAGACGATTAAGACAAAAGGGGTCCCTACAGTTTAACATTTTGCTCCTGTCATTACACTCATAGCCCACTGCGCAAATGGCTTTAACCATGAGGTAATAAGAGTCATTACTGTCGATTGCACCATTAATGTAAAAGTCCTTCAACACCCAAATGTGTAGACCTGGGTAGAAACATGCAGTGTTTGAGAGTTTTTATGTTACTCTGTCATTTTGAAGGACGTAACAAATATTTATGGTTAAATGCTTGGTGAGTGACAATTATAGGACGCGGTGTAAATTGTCTTAAATCTATTGCTATGGAAGTGAATGCAAATTGGGCTGAATATCAACACATAACCGGTGGCTACCCGAACTAAATAAAACATTTTCGTTACATTTTTTAAAATGTTTTATTCAACTAAATCACACTCCATGTAAATAAAAATGGGCTACCTATTGGTGGCAGTTAGTTGGTGTGAGGATATCCCTGTACATGAGTACCAGAGACACGCGTTCAACATGTTTGTTTGAATGGCTGTAACTCATCACCATGCAGCCGTTGATTGGATGTTACACTTACACATGCTGTTGTGAAAACAGAAAGAATCATTGCATGGTTACCGGGGGTCAGAGGTGGCCACTAATTTTTGCAGCTGCTAACACACACACACACACACCGCATATGACACAAGCGCTCCATGTGCACATTCACACACACGCGCTAGGCTACAGCAGTCAGCGCCTTGTGATACTTCTGTTCAGTTCAGAGAATTTCTTGCTTTCTCTTTGATTTCCTCTGTCTCTCTCTCTCTCTTCTCTTTCTGTATCTCTGTCACTCACACATATCAGCTCTCTCTACCTCCACATTTCTTAGACGCTCTCCCTCTGCCTCGTTCCCCTGACTCTCCCCCTCCTACTCCTACCACTCGTATAGGGCCCCCTAGTCTCATTATTACCTCTGTCTTTTTATTAGGCCCATTAGGGCTCTTAGGAGGCCTGTAATGATACTAAATGAATAGAGAGTGAACTGCTGTCTGTTTTAGAGCTAGGTCTCAATGACAGTTTCAGGCTTCACTGCCGACCACTCTGTCATTCTATTGTACTGAATAGGGATTCAATTACTCACCTGCTCTGTACCTATACTGTACCGCCGGAGCAGGTTTTTTTGTTGGGGTTCTTTGTTTGGGGCGACAAGCAATACTTGAAATCAAACTTTTTATTTTGAGATGCTGATACTTCATCATAGACTCTTATGGTGGACAAATGTGATGCATACTGTCTTACAATAGGAGTAACAGCAGCAGTATGGGTGCATGTCATCACGATGCACGTAATCGATATTACCATTCACTGTCATTATCCGTACCGAAGCATGTTGCGATACTAATGATGTTACTTTGGGTGTGTTAAAAACGTTCAGCATCCCTTGTCTCCCTCCACATGCTCTTTTCCACAGCAAGGGAATGAAACAGAAGAGACAGGGATATAGACATTCCCCCAGTTTGCTCGATATTGTGTCATGTTTGGTCAAACGGCAGTAAATCGTGTGGTGAAATATTGATATTTCATCAGGGAGAATCTCCCTCCGTAGCAACACTTAACTCGGCCACCTCCGGGCGCAATACCTGAAGCTCTGGGGCAACCCCCAGGGAGCCCGGAAGTCGCTCCATCACTTCAGTAAATTGAGTGGAAAGAAGGGGAAAAAAGCAGGCTGTGGAGAAGAAAGGAATGATGAAGAAAAGATGGAGACAGTTGAAGTGGCTGACAGATAGCTGACGGTTCTTTGTTCACAATGTATTAAAAAAAAAGTGTAGCAGAGGAAAAATACCTGCTGAGCGAATGCAAATGAAAAGGAGCTCCCAACGTGGCGCACTCCATTATATTTCAGATAGTTCATTCATTATTGCATTGCCAGAGCTCAAGAGAAGTGAAATGTCTTGCTCTTTTCTACAAATAATAATGCATTTTAACATGATTGAATCATAGCTGTTTTAAGTGTGGTATTATAAATAGGATCAGCACTTCTTACTCAGGTTATCGTACGCTTTACTTTTAGCTCACTTTCCACATCAGATTTTTGTTTTAAATTTTATCTCCAACGTGACATATTGTGCTGTGGTAATGTATGATCTTCCCCAAATATTGAAGTGTTTGTGTTTTGTTTTTTACAGAGGAGATGTTGTCCACCTAAAGTGTACTGTAACAGAAAGTATTTTAGACACTTGCACGAAACCAGAGTAAACGTATGAATTCCTGATGCAGCCTATGGCATCAGCATTGTGTAGTCCCCCATCCCAACCCCCTACTAACCATGTACCGGATGTCCTCCATCAACTGTCTGTTTGTCAGATCTGAGGCTTGGATCGATGCCCCTTTCGCATTTGGTGGACTGATTACAATCTACTAATCAATGACACCCCCAGCACTCTTTTCTCTCCCTCCCTCATTCCCCACCCTCCCCCTCCTCCCCTCGTTCTTTTCATTTGCTTGATAAGAGCCATTGGCAGGACTTCTTTTAAGTCAACCTGCCCCAGTCCCATCCATGCAACCTCAGATTTAAGTAAACAGAGTGGTAGGTTCAAGGCCCCGGTCAATAGACCAATCACCCTCCTATTCACCATAGAAAGGTGAAATGTATTGTGGTGGTTTGGCTCCTTTCAGTCGTCTCCCTGTTTGATGTGGTTTGTGTGAATGTTTGCAGAGAGAGTTGATGAGTCAACCTCTTAGCAGAAGGCATTGTTACCGCCGAGTCCAGAGGAGTTGAATGCAGGGCCGCAAAACAATTGAGAAGGAGTTTACAAGCTTTTTTCCAGTTTCTCTCTCGGACCTCAGTTTAAGTGGAGTCATAAAAAGTTTGGGGTAATAATGTCTTATGTAAGAATTCAAAGCTGCTTCAAGATATTGTTCACTGATTATCTATCGGTCTCATTTTAATTCTGATGCCTCTGTATGACCGACATAAGCAAATGAGACCATCAGTAAAAAGATTAGATAATCCGGTCGGATTCCCCGCGAAATCTGATGAAAACGATTTACGTCACACACACGAGATACAAAGCCGCAATTAGCGGTACATTACCTCATAGCTGCATAGCTTCAAAACACAGATTTTTCCCTTTCTCTTCAAAACAAAAACTACCAGAGTGAATGGAGATCTTCGCAAAAAGAGGTGATGCTTATGGGAAATGAGTTCATTCCTCTGCATAACTCCACCGCTTTTGTCCACAGTGAGAACTTTTTTTTTGCCCCCCCCCCTTCTCCCCAATTGTATCCGGCCAATTACCTGACTCTCCTGAGCCGTCCTGGTCGCTGCTCCACCCCCTCTGCCGATCCGCGCGGAGGGCTGCAGACTACCACATGCCTCCTCCGACACGTGGAGTCACCAGCTGCTTCTTTTCACCTGACAGTGAGGAGTTACGCCAGGGGGACGTAGCACGTGGGAGGATCACGCTAGTCCACCCAGTTTCTCCTCCCCCTCGAACAGGTCCCCCTGACCGACCAGAGGAGGCGCTAGAGTAGCGACCAGGACACATACCCACATTCGGCTTCCCACCCACAGACACGGCCAATTGTGTCTGTAGGGACGCCCGACCAAGCCGGAGGTAACACGGGGATGCGAGCCGGCGATCCCCATGTTGGTAGGCAACGGAATAAACAGCTACGCTGCCCACAAAGTGAAAACTTTAATGAACTTGTTCCCTCACATAAAAGACAAGTGAACAGTATGATATATGTATAAACATTAGGGGAAAAAAATGGGTCTCAATATGGTGGTCACTTTTAATTCTACACTTTTGTTTAAGTTGACACAGGAGGTAAGAGGAACTCGTTTCCACATATGATTTATTTTCTTCCTTCAAATGTTCCGTACAGTATATCCCCTCAACAATGGGATGATATATTTACCTACCATTATTTAATACATTGTCATATCGGGTTGTAGGGTCACATTTCCTTTCATATTTATGAAGTAACCGAGACTCCACACAGTTCAACCTGATGAGTAGTTTTGTCATCATTAAATGGACAGTTCTGGGCTCGGTAGCAGGACTGACTGTTGACAGTTGAGGGCTGGAGTAGCCGCGGGTCATGTTTCAAAGGCCTTAGCCCTCTGTTAATTTATATCCTTCCCCTAAGCCGCCCCATACAGTGAGCGGCCTCCTTTTAAGACAGGCTCTTCTGAAGGCGCACAGAAATATACAGTATAGCTAACACACACACACACACAGCCTGAGAGCCCACAGAGGCCCCGAGACTGTCAGTCTCCGACCGTGGGGTGAGGTTAACGGGTTGATCTCATGCTTTGTCATTTGTCTATACAGAGTGACTGCACACTGTGTCGTGCCGCTTTCTTTTTTTTATTATTACAAAAAATAAACTTTTGAAAAATTTGGAATAAATGTTCAGTTGATACCCCTGAAAATAAAACTCGATTCAAGTTTAAAAAAACAACAACAAAAAAACCCCCTCAATTCCTTTCTTAATCCGGCAGGTTTTTCCAGCCTCTCGCTGGCTGACCAGATGAGTCTGCTGCAGAGTGCCTGGATGGAGATCCTGGTGCTGAGCATCGTGTTTCGCTCGCTACCCTGTGAGGACGAGATAGTGTACGCCGAGGACTACGTGGTAGACGAGGAGCAGGCGAGGCTGTCCGGCCTGCTCGACCTGCACGTTGCCATCCTGCCGCTGGTCCGACGCTACAAGAAGCTGCGTGTGGAAAAGGAGGAGTTTGTCACGCTCAAAGCCATTGCCCTTGCCAACTCAGGTGAGGTCATATGTTAAAACACACAGATACAGGTGTATGCACTCACGAAAAACAACACGAGTACAGGCCGACACATGTCACAAATATGAAATCTTACGTTTAGAAAAATTGGGGTGGTTGGAACCTGCAAACTTGCCAATGAGTGGATATAGATGAATGATAAAGATACTTTTAAGTATATTGGCTGAAGGATTTGTTTTCTTTTGAGGTCAGGAACGTATGCTATCCTTATTATTCATTATTATGGCCTATGTCTCCGTAGTACATCATTTAAAGGGATAGAAAATGTGACGTAAATACAGAAACATGCATGGGCTGGTAGCTTGTAATATTGAGAGCCCATAACAGAAGTTTCAGGCATGTTTTACCATTTATGAGAAAGCTGAGAGCACGTTTGTATGTCTGCTGTAATGCCACTAGGAGGCGCCGTGCAGTCTGCTGGACGAGCGATGCGTGCCGTTACATAGACTCAATGCTGAGAAACTCCACCGGTGTCAAACCACAATACGGAAACGACAGGATGCATAAGCTCAAATCAACATCTGCAGATAAGATACTGGATAGTGACTCAGAATTAGACTAACAGGGACCTTTAGTGGAGGAAAATGGTGGAAAAGACAGTTGTGCTGAGCTGACATGACGTCAGAGCGTTTACATACATAATGCAACTGAGGGATTTCTCTGTGTGGTTAAAAATTGTTCAGTGGCACCTATGAAATTGTCAATGATAAGGGAATACTCAAAAAAGGTTTGGAGAATGTTCACCAAGAGAAAAAAATATAAAACAAAGATAACACGAACAACATATTGACTCAGCTACATACTCCCCCCTGAACTTCTCAAAACTGTTCTAGTACAAGTCAGCAGCTGAATTCTGGGTAACACTAGCCTAGGTTGGGGGCGGCACGGTAGCCCAGTGGTTATAGCGTGGGCGTCTCGCAGCAAGATGGTCCTGGTTTCGAGCCCTGGGGTAGTTCAACCTTTGGGGGTCATCCTGGGCCGTGGAGTTTGCATGTTCTCCCTGTGTCTGCGTGGGTTTCCTGCGGGTGCTCCGGTTTCCTCCCACAGTCCAAAGACATGTAGGTCAGGTGAATCGGCTGTACTGAATTGTCTCTAGGTGTGTGTGTGTGGGGGGGGGGGCGCTGACGGCCTGTCCAGGGTGTAGCCCCGCCTGCCGCCCAATGACTGCTGGGATACGCTCCAGCATCCCCGCAACCCTGAGAGCTGGATAAGCAGTTTGGATAGTGAAAAAAGAAGAAAAAAAATAATAAGGGAATACTGCTTTAACTCTGACTTTCAGAGAAAGACATCTCATTTTCACTTCTTTTATTTTGAATCATTCACATGAATCATCAGTTTGCATCATCATCTATTTACCTAACTCTTTTTTTGCCATATATTTCTTTTTCTTTTCAAAATGACAACGCTGAGGATATAATTAAAACAAGCAAAAAATAAAACAACAGTTGTCAAGTGATGGTCTATCTCGTGAACCAATCACTTCCACAATAAAAGGTTCGTGATAAGAAGGGACGAAAAGGTCGGGAAAATGGCTATTTAATTAAATGCCCGCTGTGCATGCGTATGTATGTGTGCGCACATAGCCTATGTGTATGCATGTGTGTATATGTCTATATTTTAATTTGTGTGTGTGTGTGTGTGTGTGTGTGTGTGTGTGTGTGTGTGTGTGTGTGTGTGTGTGTGTGTGTGATTGTCACATTGCGCTCTCATTCTCTCCATCTCCATAACAGTAGCTGCCAGTGCACCACAGCCCGGGGAGATATATTTAGCATTTCATTAGGAAAACAGGAGCTGTCAATAAAATGTGTTAAGTGGAGTGGAATGAGCGTTGGGGAGCGACGAGCCTCGTTTGTTCCGATGTGAAGATGCCGCTCTCGTATCGACAGTTTGCTTTTCATGAGGCCGGGCCTGTCCCCCCCTACTAATCGATGCCTGTTAGGAGTCTTTTCTCCTGCCTGACTGAAAAATGAAAAATGCTGAGCCCATAGGTTTAGTCCTCAGATGACAAACTCTCCACGGGAGAGTGGGTTGTGGAGTGGGGGAGGTGGGGGAGAAACGGGGGGTGAAACGGGGGTGATGGAAAGACGCAGGGATGTTTGGAAAGTGTGAGAGAGCATGGGGGAGGGTTGAAAGGGAGGCTCAGGAAGGGTGAGAGGACAGCTTCGGCTCGTTTGAACGCTGTATCAGAGAGCTTGGGCTCCAGGGGTCCTGTGGGTGTGACAGCTGTGGAAATTCATGGCCATTGATTTTGTAATTAGCGGAGTATTGACGGGATTGACGCCAGGCTGCTGACGGATTACATGGAAATTGTTTCTTCAAAGTTAGTTTTGCATTCCTCCCATAACCTCCTTGAAAACACAAACACACACACACGCACATACATATATGCACATGCACACATGCATATGCTCGCACACACACACACACGAATATTCTGTCTCTAGAATGTACACACTGACACACATGAAAATGTGTGTTTTCCTCTCTCTCTCTTTCTGACACACACACACACACACACACACACACACACACAGCCAAATGGGGATCAGATCAGTATTAACATGAAGGTTTCAAATGAAGAGCGCTGGAACACATGTGCGGTCCACATAGCCTACTTAATTTCCCAAGATAGAAACGCAATTTACACAGAAGGCGACTGGTAAAAGAGACTTAATCAGTCAGTTAGGAACATAATTAGCCTTGTACTTTCCTTTTTTCTGCCTCATTTACACGATCATACACGGTCTTACTTCAGTCCACAACTTTTGAGACGCACAGCGGCGCCAAGGCTAATTTAATTCAGTTAGCCAATGCAAATGACAACCAAGTTTGGTTTAGCATTCGGATTAGAGAATCGTTTTGGATTGGATGAAACACGTTTATTGTGTTTGAATTTTCATCACACGATAGAATTTCTATAGAGTGAATTTATTATGTACTGACTTCACGTCTTGCTGGATGCAA
Source organism: Lampris incognitus (assembly GCF_029633865.1). NCBI lineage: Eukaryota > Metazoa > Chordata > Actinopteri > Lampriformes > Lampridae > Lampris > Lampris incognitus. Next base: position 23,044,993 of record NC_079225.1, on the reverse strand, counting down.
TGTTTTACCCGTTCATCAGTCAGTTAACGGGGTGGCCGTGAAAAAAAAAACAGATTAGAAATGGCATTTAAATGCTTAACATTGCCTGTTTCACTGAAAGTCTGACCATAAGTCAAGGTGCTTATAACATTTAAACAGCCTGTCCTTTGGAGGGCAACCACATTTTTTTTATTTTTTTCCAACGTATACTTGGACGTATACATGCAGAACAGTTTTTAATAAGTCTCAACTGGTTTTATTTTAGAATCTATACATAAGGGGGACAACTGCTCTTTCTTATGGAAATGAAGGCCATCTGCCGCCATCGTTCAGCTGAACGATATCCCTGTAATGCAGCCATCTGAATTCATTAGCACGGGGATGTATGTGGTCCATAATACCGAAAGAAATGAATCTTTTTCCTGTCTCACAATTATTTATACAGTACCTCTAGCTCTTCTTCCCACCCTCCCTAGAGTCCTGGCCATGCACAGGCATTTATTTAAGGAGAGTCATTAACCACTTACAAGTGAAAACCTCTCTCCAAAATTGGATGTTTGCATAGAAAGGCTGCAGAATTTAAAGCAAGCGCAGTGTTGCTGCAGATTACCAAGTTGTTGGTGAAGCAGCAGACCTCAGCATGTAACACGAAATTGTGAATTTTTTTCCGAATCTCTTGTAGTAAAAAGAGGTATCTATGAAGTCTTTATTCAAACCATGTAAAACAGTTAAATTGTTTGCATGTTTTACTGTACTGTTGTACATTTCTAATTTAGTCTCATCTGCCCACTTTTTTCTCTCTTTGTTTGCTCGTTTGTCTCTCTTTCTTCTTTTGTGTCACCATTTTATTCTCCAGACTCCATGCACATAGAGGATCTGGAGGCAGTCCAAAGGCTCCAAGATTCTCTCCATGAGGCTCTGCAGGACTTTGAGGGCTCCCAGCATGCGGAGGACCCTCGGCGGGCAGGGAAACTGCTAATGACCCTGCCCCTTCTCCGTCAGACGGCCGCCAAGGCTGTTCAGCACTTCTACAGCATCAAGATGCAGGGCAAAGTCCCCATGCACAAACTATTCTTGGAGATGTTGGAGGCCAAGGCTTGACGATTGGGTCAGATGTTTGACAGACAGCTGCATCACCCAATCAAGGCAACAGACAGCCCATAACAATAAGGTGGTGCGCCAATTGAAAGGATCAAAACTTGGACTACTTGGTTATTTTGACGCCTCTAAATGGCAACAAACATAATGAAAAAAGGGACAATTGGAAATGGTTTTAAAAAGGTAAATATCAACCTGATTGGATGTGGGATCACGATAATGTATATAAAGATGATGTGTACAGAAATTGGGCAACCGAGGTCTTGTTATAACCAGAGACCCGCTGCTCTATATCACCTGAAGCTTCTGTGAATTTGTTTCTTATCTTATTTTCGTCACAAAATGGAAGTGTGTTACATGGCCATGAACTCGTTTTTTCTGTATTTCATATTTTCCAAACTCAGTTGTTAAAGCAATAGTCTCCGACTGGTCTACATAGAATTTGTGTACTGTATATTGTGTGAAATTGCACTGAGCGGGAGGAGATTGTCAAACATATTCTAATATTCGTCCTCAATCTCACCGAATCTGTACCCGCTATGGGTATGCGAGATTCTCAAGTTCCTCGTAAAATATTTACCTCGTAGTAGCTTCGTCAATTCAGCTGTTATAGTCAACTTGGTGCTTACAGGAAGAAGATGTTTGGCTATAAAGCATTAGCTCACAGAGCATCTGGACTCTATAACAATGTGGCAATAATGGGTTTTTGTACTTGCAAGCTCTGTTTGTCTGTCAGTGATTACTGTTTATGGAAAACTAACACCAAACCCCCTCACCCCTCGGCCCCACCCCACTTTCATTCTCTCCCTTTCTCTTTGTCTCTCTGTCTCTCTTTTTCTGTCTCTGTGTGCAGAGTGTGGGCCATATTCAGTGTGCTCCTGAAACACTGGCAGCTAAAAGGGCCGTAAAGAATACATCCCAAATGATGAGCTATATTAGATTTATGATGACATATAATTGTGGAAATATATCCTTGTTACGTGGTTTATCAGTATATGTAAGATACAGTATTCTCAAAAGACAAGTGTCACTACTTTTGGTCACCATAGATGCTAATGGCATCCTTCCTCCCATTTATTTTGGGTCGTATTTCACCATGTCCACATGGGTCGTTCAAGTACAGCTAAACCAAGTCAGTGAATTTTCTTTTTAATTCTTTCTCAAAACTTTATTTGAGGCTCTTATATCTCGATTGTAATTTTTTTTAAGCGATCACAGAAAGTTGATTGAATCAGTTCATACAGGCACAACGTTTATTGAGAGAACTGTTTCATCACTCATCTGACCTCTTCAGTCTAAACTGGCTGCAGGTATCCCCACCCTTATAAACAATACAGTGGCATAACGACCGAAAACAACGACCAGTTTCATATACAGATTGCTGTGACCATTAATTAAGAGTTACAATGGCCATGTGTACTACTCACAGAGGATTGGGGTATATGTCTGTGAATGTTCTCATTCATCCAGGTCACTGTTATCCAAAGGAATTGAATCAAGTGCAACTGGACTTGGTATATATCCATGAATATAAACCATATATATACCAAGTCCAGTTGCACTTGATTGGGGTATAGTTGCAATCACAGCATCGTAAGATGGAGGCAGATGTACACTCCCCCCCCCCCCCCCTGGTTCAGGGATGTCGTTCCCTCTTCAGATAGATGGCCTCTTTGACTTCCTGTTCAAACCAGCGTTCCTCCCTATTAAGGATGTGCACATCCTCATCCTTGAAAGAGTGGCCTGTAGATGGGTGTAGACTGGAGTCCTGACCTGATGTGTTAGCTCTCCCGTGTTGTGCCAGCGTCTGTTTGGTTTCCCCGATGGACATGTGTCGCCATCTTACAATGTTGTGATTGCAACTATTCTCCAAATCCTCTGTGAATAGTACACATGGCCATTGTAACTCTAGTTATTTCTCACAGTAATTAGCATAGAAACCGATCGTTGTTTTCTGTCGTTATGCCACCGTATTGTTTATTAGGGTGGGGATACCTGCAGTCAGTTGGGACTGAAAAGGTCACTTAGATGAGCGATGAAACGTTTCTCTCACAATAAAACTTGTGTCCAGATGAACTGGTTCAGCTTTCTGGGATTTCCTTCCCTTTATTATTGAGCATGCATAAATACATTTTTTTAAGATAGTGTTATATTCATTGTTGTTTTTACTTTTTTATTAGTCCAGACAACGTGATTGGCTAAAGACATAGACACTGAGAGAAAAGAAAACTAGAATTTTAGAAATTTTAATTCAAATTACCCCTTTTTCCATCCAAGACTCAGAAAGAAACAAAATCACAGCCTGATCAACGGTGGTCAATTTTGCAGTTAAATGAGTCATACCTGTTGCGGCCCATATTACAATTTGTTTTATCATAGATATTTATTGTCTGATGAACATCAAAACAGCTGACTATTTTTATTAATCTGATGATTTGATTTGATTATTTTTAGTAATTGAGTGTTTAATTCCCTAGTTCTCGTCCCTAGTTGCTTTTGATTTAATATAACACCTTTTCAATTTATTTGGGTTGAATTTACTTGTACTTCATATGTGCAGCAATAATTATGACACTTGTCATTTTGAGAATAATCAATCAATTATAAACTAAAACTCTCGCTCAGTAATAACTATTGAAAAGGGTGTAGCATAGAATATGGCTAATTATAGCTCTAATACAGTGTTTTTGGTCATTTTTATTGGTGGTGCTACAAATAATAGAGACTGGCACCTTATGGGCATTTCACTGTAAATTGACCCATGGACACTGACTGAGGTACCCAAACTAACCTTATACATCCAGATATTTAACCCATAATTTACAGTAGGATTATAGAGCATAATGTCTAATCTTTAAACCACGTGCCAAAATATTCTCCAAAAAAAGCAGTCCGGACAAAGTGATTATTATCAATAACTGTGGCTTGAAGTAAGTCACGATAACCTGAGCAGGCTAGATAGATGGTATTATAAGATCCAAACGATACGCCAGTAGCCGCTTTTAGGATTCCCCCCCCCCCACACACACACACACATTGTCCCTTATGAACGCGTTTAAGTGTCAAGTGCCATTAGACTCCTGTTGCCAGAAAGTGTAGACAACCAACGTAAAAACGGGCAATTTAAAAACTATAGACTCAGACCAATTTCCCCACTTTATCCCGTCCCCACAGGAGGAGACCTGGAACATATTGACTCACTGTAATGTAATGCATAGATAATTATAACTCAATACAGTAGAGGATACAGTTCCCACAATGCACCTCCCCTAAGGTGTAACCAGCTAATCCGTCCCCGTCTGGAATTAGGGATGTCGTCACCTCTGTACATTAGCAAACCAAACCATTGTCTCCAAGCACTGTTGCAATGAAAGGCAGTCGAAAATGTGAGTGAGAACTCCTTGCTAGTAATTCCGAGAAAAGACTTGGATATAAATATATGTGGTGTTTTCAGCCAGCCGTCGAATTTAACGTCTCTTTCAGCATTGTGAATATGTAACGTCATTTATATTAATTCTACTAACTAGCATGGTTGGAGCGTCATCCTGCTGAGCGCCTAATTTCGTTTTTATTGAATCCACTGTCTTGATAGCTTTTATCTGCTACGTTCAGTCAGTATTTGCATTGATTGAGCGTTGACCATCTGTTTTCTTGTCGATATCAGATACCGTGTGAAGTCTCATCCTCTTCCTGATAGCTGAAACAAGTTAGCGTCAAACGGCTCCGTTGTAGCCTGACATCTGCAAACACAAGCTAGCACAAGCTAGCATGTCAGTGTGCTCCATCAGCCGACGTTAACCGATGGTGGCTCCGAGTGAGACATACAACAAATATGTTGAAAACTGTGGAGAAAAACAAAACCAAACAAACATTGAAAACAAAATGCAAACTAAAACGGGGAAAAAAACCATAAAAGTCCTACCTCTGCAGTTAGCTCACACATACTCTGCTCATTTAGAAGTGACAGCAGATAATTGTTTCCCAACTTCCCCTTCACTCAAATTAATATAAGAAAATAAAAGGAAAATGCTTAATTTATTTTAAGAGCCTAAAATGGCTCTAATACATCCAATTAATTCTAATTGTCTCCTAAGTTGAAATTCTCAATAGAAATGGAGCAATTAAATTTCTGCATTGGCTCTACCTTGGGGACAAGAGACATTTTAGTTCGGTTGAGGGTGGGGAGGGTTTGTCTAAGCTGTTACAAAGGCGATTTCACGCGTTGTCTTTAACAGTTTCAAAACAGAATGATCACTGGGCTATGCAAGGCAAACATGTCCATCTATGTACCTTGTGTTTGTGGAGCATCTGAGAGAGATTTCACTTGCGCTTTGTTTACACTGTGGACATAGTGCTGATACTTTGGCAAATGTATTGTGCATTTTTCACCATACTATCCTGTAGCTGCTGGGCATTTATACGATTATGGTCTGAAATTGAACTTTTACTTTTCTTTGAAGGTGTTTTAACTTATCTGATTCTTTGTTGGCAAAATGAGCATAAGTGAAACCCAGGGCCCGCCTGAGCCCCTTCATAATTTCAACCACTTTCCTTGAATGAAAAGGGTGATTAAACAAGTGGCCATAAGTCAATTATATTTTGTACAAATGGAGCGAGTGAGCTCCACTTGAACCGTCATGGGTTTTTTTTTTTTTTTTTTTTTTTTGGTTGGTTGGTTGGTTGGTTGGTTTTGTATGTTCTTACTTGTCTCAAAATGCTGGACGATATGCTTTGTCTTATAGATTTTGGTTGGAGCAGCAGGACGTATACAAAGAGAAGTAGTCTAGACCCTATACCTCACTTCATATTTTGAAAATTACACTGGGTTTGGAAGCGGGCCACGGGGCTCCCTTGGGAATCAGTGACACAGAAATAAAGTGACATCACTGACTGGGTATTAAAAAAAAATGTAGATGAACCTTCTGCAATTGGGGAACACATTCCTCGGAGGAGAAAGCTGCTTATTCGCTGTTCCATTTGTGGACTTATCTTATCTCTGCGCTCTCTGAGATGACGAGATTTACATAAAACATGGAGGAACCTCCCTGGCCACTGTGGTCCACGGTGTATAAAGGAACCAGCTAGGTACATGCGCCACAGACATTTGATTACCCAAGAGGTTTACGCCCCTCCAAAGCAATATGTTAACAGTTGTGATATATGAATCAAGTTAAAAGGTAGCTTTGGTTCGTTTTAATTATGAACTTGCCCAGTTCTCGGAAAAGAGCGGGGTAGCTATGCACACACATCCGCCGCTCTTTAGGAAAACAAATGGAATAATGTGAATATGTTGGAACTAGAACCAGTGATGGTTGGCTCCTATTTGACAGTATTATGTGGCATTTTCTTGTGTTTTGTTTGTTGTGTTCTTGCCTACTGTATGTGTAAATATATGCTTTTTTTTGGAGTGGGTCGATCTAACAGTACACTGAATGTACAGTGACAATAAAATCACATGGTTTATGTAATCACACTGCATTTTTCTTGCCATCTACAGAAAACGAACTACACAGCGATGATGTCATGAAATCAGGTTGAAACCAAGTCTTAACCACTCGTTTTTGGTCCAGTATAGTCTAGTTAATGAGACTAAAGAGGAATGAGCAATAGATGAAATTATTGGATCAATTACTTACAGTTTAATGAGAGTTTATGGATTACTGTAATTGCTGTACTTGGTTTAGAGTTTTTGAACATCACCTGCTAGAACAAGTTGGAAAAAAAACTGCTATAGCATAATTATATTTTTTGGTAAAGTAGGCGCCATACACAGTTTAACAGTTTATTTTAAGGTAATGTGGTTTTTAAGAGTATAAATGGGCAGGCCTTGAGCGCCTATTGGGAATATGTTGAGAAATATACTGTGTGTGTGTGTGTGTGTGTGTGTGTGTGTGTGTGTGTGTGTGTGTGTGTGTGTGTGTGTGTGTTAGACTGAGAGTGTATTTGTATGTCTAGCAAGACAGTGCCTTAAGGGTGTAACGGCATCCTCCTGCCCTGACTGTCAGCTGGTTAGCTGTCTACACAATGTCCCGTTTGACCTTGCAGTGGCTGGAGCACAGGTTGAATGCACATCTGACGCACTCCCTTCCTTTGTGGTGCAATCCTGTGGAAGTCATTTCATTTAGCGGGCTTTCAGCTTCAGCCAAAATGGGGGAGGCGAGTGGGTCTATGTTTAATCAGCATACCACAAACCCTTCCCCCAAATAAAATCCACTATGATGTCCAGCGAGAAGTTCTCTTTGAAACAAAAGATTGAAAAAAAAATCCCGAAGGATGGCTTCACTCACTCCATACGCCACTGTCGCCATACCATCACAGAAAATTACAACTCTGCATCAATGTGCGGGTACGATTATAATGAACGTGGTGTTAGGATGTTCTTTTGTTTAAGACAGCCACTGAAAAACTGTTTATGAATAACAGTGAAATGATCACTTATGACAGTAGCAGCTTGCACAGTGAATGATGCACAAAAATGGAAAAGCCATTGGAACGGACGTTTTTATCATCGACTTTGCCGGTCGCTGCTGAGTGCAAGCTTGTGTTCACTCTGTTGTGTATGCATAGAGGAGATTTAGGACATGACCCACTGTCCTCAGTATGTCCACCCAGCTTATAAACTACTCTTTTTATATATATATATATATATATAATTCTCGTTAAATCATCATCGGTTGTCAGGTCTATCTATGCTTTGGAGTGGCACTGACTTGTGGTCCGGTAATTAGGGGTTGCAACCTTGGGCTTTTCACCACTGGGTTCAGCTACAGCTCGCGCGGCCACGCCGCCTCAGTAGAGTAGATGAGGCTTATTTAGTAGCTGAGGTGAAAGTCCGGCGAGAATAGGCTGTAAAGTGTCAGTCATGGTTTGCTAGAGTGGTGTTGTCTCGGACGATGTAACTGGGTGAAACTGAGTGAGGGAGATAGGAAACCATCAATATGCTCCCTGTGTAAATTGAAGAAGGTCATGATTTATGGCTCCCAGCTACAGCACCACATACATGCTGAATCTACTTTTTTTTTCTCCCTTTCCCTCGCCTGGCTCAAGGACAGGTAAGGGTGCCTTTCCCCCCAGCCCATCCCTACTGAGCAGTCAGTGGCGCTTAGTGATGGACAGCCTCAAAAAAAAAAGGGGCCTGTGTTTTTCAAAATGAGTTGAGTGCCATCTATGGGTAGCCTGACACTATATGAGAAAGCTCAGCTGTGTGCACTGTATGTAACACGCTAAGCTAAAGTTGTACAAGACGCTGAGAGTGCATACAGCACCGTCATCTAAGAACGAAGGAACGAAAAATTATTTTCTGAATTGAAATGAATGGAGTTTACCTTTGATGACAGCCTCTTATGCTTTTTCTTCACCCCATCAATCAAATTGGTCTCTGTGTCTCTGTTTACTGGGGCACCGAGATAGAGACGGGGCAGCTGTGGGTTTTCTAAGGTTCCGCAACAGCTGCAAAAATGCATGGCATTGCATCTGCTGTAGTCCTGTTGCACTGCGGCCTGTATCTCGAGAGAGGAAGTCGAGTTACAGTTCTTGATGGCGTCCTCACTTGTCTTACCCTATCAACCAGTGGGCAGATGGAGAATATATGGCGGCAGACTGGGCTTGAAAATGGACTTGCAAACACCTTCCTGTCACCAGCGGGCACTTAGAAATAGGACAAACTTAAGAAGAAAAAAAAGAAAAGAGGTGCGCTTGAGAGAAATTGGGACTTGGTTATAAAGTCGCACCAGGTGGCACACACACAGCATTCAGTGAAATGCTCTTTCAAACTTTTTTTTTAATTAATAAAATTTTTATTTAATTTTTGTAATTCAATTTCATTTTAAAGTTTTAATTTTTAAATATTTAAAAAAAAACTTTTTTTCATTTATCAAGTTTATTTATTTTGAAGATTTATTATGGCCGGCTGCCTCCGATGTTGTTACTTTGCCATTTGAAGAAGCCATACAGTGACAAATGGAGCTTGCATTAGCATTTGACCCCTACATCGTGCGTTGTTTACTTGCCTTTCCTCACCTCTATATCTCCTCAGACAAAATGGGGGCCCTCACAGAAGGCTGGGAGCGTGACACAGTTTTGCTACTGGGCGGTAAGTAACACATTTGCATTTCGAAATCTCTCAAACATTTTGAGCGTGCAGAAACAAGGTGCCGGGGGGGGGGCTGAGGTGGGGGGGGGTGCTCGACTCCTTTGGGACATCACCAGTCGCAGACACTGCTGTCTAAGGCTCTTGAGTCCTGACAGCTGCTCAGCTCCCCAGAGATGATCGAAAGAAATATGAACAAAAGTTGCGTTGAAGTCACAGGCACTTTCTATTATTCTGGGTAAAAGAGGGCGTTGCTGTGTCAAAGCTGAGGTTGTCTACCACTAATCGTTAGAGTCAGATAAACTATGGTCCTTGGTGCATCATATTACATTTCTCATGTAAGTTAATTTTGCTTCGTCTGGTAAAAGGTTTTTGTTTCCTCCCTCTCTCTCTCTCTCTCTCTCTCCCTCACTCTTCCTCTCTCCCTCTCCCTCTGTCTCTCTCCCTCTCTCACTCTCTCCCTCCTTCCCTCTCTCTCTCGCTCTCTCTCTCTCTCTCTCTCTCTCAGTACTTTTGTAGTGTCCCTCAGATCACAGGGAGTCCTTCATCCCAGTCATACATGAGCAGCAACACACAAAGGGTCAGTGTCGCACAGTAACAGTGTCGTTACCAGTTCAAACTCTTTTTGCATTTTCTTTACAGATTTTTACGTCTCAGAATTTTATCGTCTTTTTGAATCATGAAGATTCATTTCAGTTGTAAGACTCCAATTACCTAATGTGTTCGAATGGTAGGGACAATAAAAATGAATGTAGAATTTGTTTTTTTGTTTTTTTTGTAAGGTTTCATGGGTAGACGGGTTGTGCATGAACCATCGAGGAACACAAATGCAGTTGATTCTTACCTATGTTATGGTTTAAAGGGACAGTTCACCCCAAGAACAAAAATACATGTTTTTCCTCTTACCTGTAGTGCTATTTATTCATCTAGATCGTTTTGGTGTGAGTTGCCGAGTTTTGGAGATATCAGCTGTAGAGATGTCTGCCTTCTCTCCAATACAATGGAACTGGAGGGCACTCGGCTTTTGTTGCTTAAAGCAGCAAATAAATACATTTTTAAAAACTCAACAGCAATCATGACCCGGTTACTCAAGATAATCCACAGACCTTGTTGTGCGCAGTTTCATGTAGGTGTAGTTCGGTCTAAGAAAATAGTTCCTACATGAAACTGCTCCCAACAAGGTCTGTGGATTATCTTGAGTAACCGGGTCATGATTTCTGGAAAGAGACATTGTTGTTGAGTATAAAAAAAAAAAGGCATTTGGAGCAACTCAAGCCGAGTGCTATCTAGTTCCATTGTATTGGAGAGAAGGCAGACATCTACTATACGGACGATATCTCCAAAACTCTGCAACTTGCACCAAAATGACCTGATGGTAAATACCACTACAGGTGAGAGGAAAAACAGGTATTTTTCATTTTGGGGTGAAACGTCCCTTTAGATTAAACCACACACCCCAGACACATATATTTCATATGAACCTGTGAATAATGGAGCTTTCTTGAATGCTCACCGTGTCCCTTCATTTGAGAAAACACATCATGCACCTTTTACCCTGTGTTCTTGAGTGTTTGCAGCAATCTTAGATATCTATAAAATGTCTTTATAAAAGGAGAGCTTGCCATTATTTGATTAAAAGCCAAAACTTCCCTAATATTTAAAGTCTCACAATTTATACTACTTTACTTCCTGGATAACCTGTAAATTACGCAGCAGTGACTTGTGCAAGAAAGAGCATATTTACTATGCATTGTGGCACTTAGCTTGCCACAAAACCTAGCCAGATGATGAAATTTGTTTTATTTTTCCTTGCTTTTGAGTAGGACATTCTGAAACAAGTTAAAATCAACCAACCAATTAATCAATCAGTCAGACAATCAGCTTGATATCATTTCACTGCTGTTGCTTGAACACATTAAAAGGCTCAGCTACGCATTCTCCTTGGCTAGAGAGGTCAAAATATTCAGCACGGGTGACTCAGTGAATATACAAACAGGAATCCATACAGAGGGATCTGAATTTCCAGCTGGACTAATTTCGCGTCTGACTTTCCCTCTGCAATTACCACTTCAACAATACGCTTTAGTTTCAGAGAAGCTTGTCAAGTGCTAAGGAATATGCGGTATTTGTTACAGTGTCAAGCAAGGAACTACAGTTGTAAAGAGGAATTTTGCATGAAAACTGATCTGTGTGCAACTTGTGATGGCTTTATGCTTGCCTTCCCTTCCATCGCTTGGGATTTTGGTAATTCTGGTATTAAACATTGATTCTGCTTTTACATTCAATGTAAGTCACCCTGAATAAGAAAAGTCAGCCTATAATGTTTAAAATGTAAACTCTCTATGCAAATCTTTAAAGTTGCATTACGTGTTAACTACTTCCTCTTTTTTATTCTTTTATAAATACGGTAGACAGTTAAAGCTTAAATGACACTCTAAACAGTATTTAAATCATACATTTTTGAGTTGACAAAGAGGTGAGCTGACAGGTACATTGTAAATACCGTTCTGCTTCTTTCTGATAACATTTCATATCTTAGTGCAGGAGATTGTTCCTCTTTCAAGCGGCACGGTGGCCCAGTGGTTAGGACTGTTGCCTCACAGCAAGAAGGTCCTGGGTTCGAACCCCAGGCCATCCCAGGTCCTTTCTGTGTAGAGTTTGCATGTTCTCTGTGTCTCTGCATGGGTTTGCTCCGGGGGCTCCGGTTTCCCCCACCATCAAAAAGACATGCATGTTAGGGTTAATACTCCTGTCTGTGCCCCTGAGCAAGGCAATGGAAAGAAGAACTGGAGTTGGTCCCTAGGTGCTGCAACTGCCCACTGCTCCTATACAATAGGATGGGTTAAATGCAGAGAACAAATTCATTGTAACCTGTACAATGACAAAATTAAATGCCTTTCTTTCAAGTCAAGTCAAGTCAATTTTATTTGTGTAGCCCAATATTACAAATTACAAATTTGCCTCAAGGAACTGAACAGAATTATAATTCTTTTTTTCTTCTCTTCTTTCTTCAAAAAAATGTCTTGACGCATGCTCAATAATCCAGGTAAGGAAATCACAGAAAGGTGAATCAGTTCATCTGGACACAATGTTTATTGAGAGAAACATCTTGGTGGATGCTCAATAATCCGGGTAAGAAAATCAAAGAAGGGGCGTACGGGTAGCATAGCAGTCTATTCCGTTGCCTACCAACATGGGGATCTTCAGTTCGAATACCTCTGGCTTGGTCGGGCGTCTCTACAGACACAATTGGCTGTGTCTGCGGGTGGGAAGCCTGATGTGGGTATGTGTTCTGGTCGCTGCACTAGCGCCTCCTCTGGTCGGTCAGGGCGCCCGTTCAGGGGTAAGGGGGAACTGGGGGAAATAGTGTGATCCTCCCATGTGCTTTGTCCCCCTGGTGAAACCCCTCACTGTCAGGTGATAAGAAGCGGCTGGCGACTCCACATGTATGGGAGGAGGCATGTGGTAGTCTGCAGCCCTCCCCAGATTGGCAGAGGGCGTGGAGCAGCGACCGGGATGGCTCGGAAGAGTGGGGTAATTGGCCAGGTACAATTGGGGAGAAAAAGGAGAAAAATCCACAAAAAAAAAATCAAAGAAGGTTGAATCATATCATGTATCCAGATGAACTGATTGAATCTTTTTTGATTGAGAGAAACGTTAAATCACTCATCTAAGTGACCTCTTCAGTCTCAACTGCCTGCAGGTATCCCCACCCCTTATAAACAGCACAGTGGCATAACAACCGAAACCAACAATCAGTTTCATATGCAAATAGGCATGACCATGACCATTAACTACAGTTTCAATAGCCATGTGTACTATTCACAGAGGGTTGGGGAATAGTTGCAGTCAGAGCATTGTGAGGAGGTGACAGATGTACTCTTAGCCCCCCTCGGTTCAGGGATGGTCGTTCCCTCTTCACATAGATGGCCTCTTTGACTCCCCGTTCAAACCAGCATTCCTCCCTATCAAGGATGTGCACATCCTCATCCTTGAAAGAGTGGCCACTGGCCTGTAGATAGGTATAGACTGTGGAGTCCTGGCCTAGCGTGTTAGCTCTCCTGTGTTGTTTATCCTCTTGGCCAGCATCTGTTTGGTTTCCCCGATGTACAAGTCACGGCAATCCTCCTGGCACTTAGCAGCGTACACTATATTGCTCTGTTTGTGCCGGGGGACCTGGTCCTTGGGGTGCACCAATTTTTGGCACAGCATGTTTTGGGGCTTGAAACAACTGAGATATGGTGTTTGGCCATTGAGATGCGTCTCAACTGTTCCGACACTCCCGCCACATACGCATCACCACTGGTTTATGCTTAGGCAGCTGTTGTCTTTCTCTCTTCAATCGGCTGGTGCACTGTTTGGGCATCCTCCTGGCTTTGACAAATTCCCAATTAGGATCACTGGGCTGATCCTAACTGCATTTACTACTGTGTACTATTCACAGAGGATTGGTGAATAGTTCCAATAACAGCATTGTAAGATGGCGACATGTACATCGGAGAAACCAAACAGATGCTGGCCAAGACGATGGCACAACACAGAAGAGCTAACGCATTAGGCCAGGACTCCGCAGTCTACACCCATCTACAGACCAGTGGCCACTCTTTCAAGGATGAGGATGTGCACCTTGATAGGGAGGAACACTGGTTTGAATGGGGAGTCAAATCTATGTGAAGAGGGAACAACCATCCCTGAACTTGGGGGTGGGGGGGGGGCTAAGAGTACATTTGTCACCATCGTACAATGCTGTGATTGCAAACATTCCCAAATCCTCTGTGGATAGTACACATGGCTATTGAAACGCTAGTTAATGGTCACGCCTTTGTTTGCATATGAAACTGGTCGTTGGTTTCGGTCATTATGCCACTGTATGGTTTATAAGGGTAGAGATACCTGCAGTCAGTTTAGACTGAAGAGGTCACTTAGGTGAGTGATGAAACATATCTGTCCATAAGCGCGGTGTCCAGGTGAACTCATTCAACTTTATTTCAAAAAAGTTTTGTTATTTTTAAATCGTAGTGATTGTGCAGGGGGAAGCCCTACACAGATGAATGTTCAGTTCAGTGGAAATAATTCTTCATTGCATTGTGTGTGTGCACTTGCATGTGTCTGATTATCATCAAGAACTGTATCTAGATGTACCTGCTCCTGTACAGCCACAGGAAGTTGCCACTTGATGCTTAAAAACTAAAACCTGAGTCCGCGGTGGTGTAGCAGTCTAAGCATTGGCTTTGTGTCAATGCAGTTGCCCACTGGGGACTAGGGTTCGCACTCCGGTCTCATCAGATCCGACTATGGCCGGACTCGATGAAGCAGCAATAATTGGCAACGCTGTCTTCGGGAGTGGGGCGGAGTCAGCTTGTGTTCATCAAATGAATGCGTCTCTGGGTGTGTCGGAAAAAGCAGTGGTTCGGCCTGGATTCGCCTTGTCACAAAAGTGGCGAGGCGTCTCCTTCGAGACTGCCGGCCGGAGAGATGCAGTTGGCGAATGCATGCAGTTCGAGGGTGGGTGTTTGAAGTAAAATAGGGATTGATTGGCCACTAAATTGGGAGAAAATCAGAAATAAATTAAAAAAAAAAAAAAAACTAAAACTTGATGCCAATTCCTGATCCTCAAAACAGCCTCGATGTAGTCTAAATATGGGATTCCAGTTAACATCTCTTCTTGAAATTGTCATTTCTCCTTGGTTATATTCCTATCAATTTCACCAACTACATTTTCAACTGAGAGACTCCAAACCTCCTTTTTTCCAAATGTATTGACAGCAATCAATACTAGACTCGATCAGATCCTACCACAGCAGGCAGGCACCATCAATGGGCGAAGCATCCTCATCGGTAGGATCTATGGTCTCTATTTAAACAGTCCATCCTCTTTAAACTGTGCTATTGATCTTGGCCTAGGTCATAGAGCTTTGGCATTGGGGTCAGGGAAGGGCTAGGGAGGGCTTGGAAAAAAAAGAAGGGGGGACGGAGACAAGGGAGGAGAAGGACAGAGAAGAAGAAGCTTCCTCTTCATGTCCCATGGTGCCAGTTTCCTCTTATTTAGCATTTGACCCTGGTCTTGGCTTTACTACTCAAAGCAGCTGGCCTTCTTTCCAGCATATAGTCAATGGCTGCCAATACTTTAAAATGTATTCAATGGAGGCTTGTCACTGGTTATCGGCCCGAGCTTTAAAGTTCTGTAAACAAACAGATTTTTTCCATTCAAGGACAGGGGCTTGATAGATGCAAGCCACTCTATTCTTTACAGATTACCTTCAGAACTGGCTGACAAATTGTTGACGAGGGACTTTGAATTCGATATTCAATGTTTGTTTTTTTCCCATCATTGGCATTTTATTCCTTTTTACATGAACAACAGGAAACCTCCCTTTCAAGTAGGTTGTCCTTGTGTGTGTGTGTGTGTGTGTGTGTGTGTGTGTGTGTGTGTGTGTGTGTGTGTGTGTGTGTGTGTGTGTGTGTGTGTGTGTGTGATGACACAACTTTTCACGGTGTGACAGGTGCTCTGTACCTCCACAATTACTTTTCAATTAGTGCAATGAGCATTTCTCGTCGTTGCCTGCTGCCGATGTTGCTCGAGTGCTCCATACTTTAGCCCATTAGCGACACCACAGCCGGAGCGGAGGCGATAAACCATCTGGCCGGGCTCCCTGAAAAAGATAGCACCCACTTAATGGAGTGAAAAAGTAAAAGCAATTAATGTCACATTAGCACATCACTAATAAGGCCTGCCCTCCAGTATGCTGCTGCAAGAAGAATCAGGTGGTTGTGGCTGAGACGCATCCCACCGATACTGACGGCTGGCAGCACTGACGAAGAGCTTAGAGAATGTTTTTTTTTTCCTAAGTTGTGTTGACCCATATGAAAAACATCATGATCAGCTCATTTGGACAGCCTGCAGAAATATGATGGGATTACGTGCTGTAATGTTGACACTTAAGTATGCCGCTGCAAAATAAAGACAACCAACTGCACAAATCAAATTTCTGGATTCGGGGACGTCTGGGTGCCGTAGCGATCTATTCCGTTGCCTACCAACATGGGGATCGCCGGTTCGAATCCCCGTGTTACCTCCGGCTTGGTCGGGCATCCCTGCAGACACAATTGGCTATGTCTGCGGGTGGGAAGCCGGTTGTGGGTATGTGTCCTGGTTGCTGCACTAGCGCCTCCTCTGGTTGGTCGGGGCGCCTGTTAGGGGGCGAGGTGGAACTAGGGGGAATAGCGTGATCCTCCCACGCGTTACGTCCCCCTGGCGAAACTCTTCACTGTCAGGTGAAAAGAAGCGGCTGGCGACTCCACATGTATCGGAGGAGGGATGTGGTAGTCTGCAGCCCTCCCCGGATCGGCAGAGGGGGTGGAGCAGCGACCAGGGCAACTAGGAAGAGTGGGGTAATTGGCCAAGTACAATTGGGGAGGAAAAGGGGGGGAAATCCAAAAACGACAACAACAAAAAAATTTTAGATTTGGTGCCGGTGACGTGTGCCTAAAGTTTTCTCCAGCTCCGTGTGTCAATGTTGCTCATCGATCTCCAAGTAGCGCATAATGTTCACACCATTAAAGCTTGCAATGTTTTTTTGTTTTTTCAGTTCCACGGACCCAACAAGGCCTTTGGGACTCAGTGGATCCCAGGCGTTGCTTGCATGACCTCTCTCACTTTCAGCTCTTTGCTTTGAACTTTTTTCCATCTGTTTTACAGCAGCAACAGCCTCAAGAGATTATTCCAAAACAATGCATGCCCGTTCTGGCTAGAACGGGGCCGGGGTTTTAAAATCTGGCTTAGTTGTTGCCTTCTCAAGTGTTTAATCATTAAAGTACCAAAGCACTGTCACTCCTGCTTTCTAATTCCACTACGTTCCGCTAATTACGTTGTGTTAATTGAGGTTTTTCTATTATGGCGTCACACTCATTAACTTAGCGGTGACACCAGCCTTGATTGCGTAAGAGGTCATTAAGTCAGTTTTTTTCCCCCCTTTGATTAAAGTTATTCCTTCCTGATAAACATCAACCCTGACAACAGCTGGTTATAAAGACACAACACACAACATAAGTCACCGCATGCGGACCGGATGAACTGCCCTTCCCCTCCAGAGCAATGATGCATTCTGGGACACATCAGTGGGCTGTGAAGTACTGAGTCAAGCTAGGACAACGCCGGTGATATTTCCAAATTTCTGAGTTTGCCTCACTGTACATTCTCTGCACTGTACGTTCAAACTCCAGCCCCAACGAAAATCATTGGTTTAGATACAGTATGGCCAGATACCCCCACCCCCACCACCAACAACAACAACAACAACACAAGTTTACTGTCATGACTTGACTTATTTTCTATCAAGGGAGAGGTACCACTAACTATAGTGTATTCTGTTGTTGCAAATACAGCCCGAGTCTGCAGGTTTAATAAGCATCAGTCTGAGGAGAGAAGCTCCACAAACCTTTGAAATGTCAGACACTGCAGTATCATCACTCACTCTAAATGGGTTTCTTCTTTGGTCTCTCGCTTTGTCTTTTTTTTTTTTTTTTTTGGTGTGTGATTCTCTTGGGTCTTAGGCACAGCAGTGATGCTGGGAACTGATATGCAATTATTTAAAGCAGGTTGCAAAATACAACCCTGGCTATTTTTCCTCCTCATTTCAACTGAAAGAAAGAGGAAGAGATGACTCTTTTAGTGACCGATTTGGTTACTGTTGTGTGACAGAAATTCAAAACTTTTTTCTTTTTTTTTTTGCAGTTGCATTGTACAGCTTTAAGCAATCCCATCTTAAAAGTTGAACCAGCTCAGGCCCTAAAACCAGACGAACCATTCTGGTTTCAGTCCAACCTGTGTGACACACACTCTGTACAGCCCAACGTTAACGTTTAGCAGATCTCCATTTAACATCAGGCCCAAAATAGACAGAAAAAAGACTGACACCACCCCTGCCTTCCAATCCTCAATACCCCTGTTCCCACACCCAAACATGCCCTCAATTACCCTATGAGCACCACATGTGCAACACATTAATAAGATCCACTAATAATTGCGGTGGGCTTCATTGGTCGTGAGTGCGATTTAACTAATTACTGTAATTGTATTGGAGTCATGCTCATTAAATATGAAAATTGTGTCCTGTGAAATGACTGGGTTTTCATGATCAATCTTGTATGAACAGGAAGGAAATAAATTAGAGAACAATTTCTCATTGTGCAACTAACTACACACCTCACAAGCACGAGCACTTACCAGACTCGGGTGTGTGTGTGTGTGTGTGTGTGTGTGTGTGTGTGTGTGTGTGTGTGTGTGAGAAAGAGAGAGAAAGAAAGAGTTTGTGTGTGTGTGTGTGTGTGTGTGTGTGAGAGAGATGGCGAGAAAGCGAGCGAGAGTATGTGTGTGTGTGTGTGTGTGTGAGAGATGGCGAGAAAGCGAGAGAGAGAGAGAGTGTGTGTGTGTCTGAGAGAGAGAGAGAGAGAGAGAGGGGCAGAGAGTGAAAGGGGGGGGGTAATTACACCTGTTTACCATTGCTTGTTGCTTATGAAGGAAGAATGGATTTAGGCTGTAGGCTATTTTAATGCGTGAAAACTGTGCAGTGTCTGCATGCTACCTCAGCTGCAGAGGTTTAGTCATAGTGTAGTCCAAATCTATGGTATTACCATAAAAAGTATTTCTTTACAAATGGGTCCAATATATTTTAGGTTTTTTATTTGCATAGACCATTTGAACAGATTACACCGGGGTCCAGTTTCCGGGACAGAGCTCACACTTGACCTTTGTGCAGAGAATTTCCATTCAACGTGCAGTTTGACAGAGGCCTGAGTTTCATGTGTGTCCGGGAAACCGACACAAAGCCACGCAGCATTTCGGCATCGTTCTTGTTGTTTTGCTTTCAAAAGGAAAACAATATTCTCCGACACTTGTGTGCCTTGTATTTCAGACTGCACAGCTTTAAACATAGAATGTACACAAAATTTATGATGCCGCTTATCTCAAGATGCGTGACAGCTCACATGTTTTTGGTCTGTATATGAATCCACTGCCACCTCTTTACGTTTCATGCAACAACACAATCCGGTAAACTTGGAGTCAGCCATTAATCAAGCGGTCAACTTCTCTTCATCACAAAGAGAAAATGGTCATACCTGCTTTTTTTTTATCAGTCTCTCCGTTAGCAGGGACTTTACATTGACACTCATGGTGGGACAAACTCTAAAATATTGTCTTCATCATATCAAATGATAATTTCTTCTTCATGGGGATCGTTTATAACCAGAGGACAGCTTGTTGCGTGAGGAAATCGGCTTGTGGGATCTTCCCCTTTATGTATCTTGCATTTACACATGGTTATGTGTATTTGTTTCCAGCAACTCATATATACACACACACACACACACACTCATACATATACGTACATACACACACATATATATACACACACACATACATATATACGTGTATATATATGTGTGTGTGTGTGTGTGTATATATATATATATATATATATATTTGTAGTTGTTGTAGTGACAACGAATTTAGAAATAATATTTCAGGCGTGCAAGGCAATGACTGCTATATTGTCATATGGCTGTGTTTGTATAATAGTAATGCACAAGTTACTGTTAACCGGGCGGTCAGTTACTGTATCAAAAATAGATATTATACAGCGTCCTGGTGGCATAGTGGTCTATTCCGTTGCCTACCAACACGGGGATCGCCGGTTCGGACCCCCATGTTACCTCCGGCTTGTTCGGGTCCCTACAGACACAATTGGCCGTGTCTGTGGGTGGGAAGCCGGATGTGGGTATGTGTCCTGGTCGCTGCACTAGCGCCTCCTCTGGTCGGTCGGGGCACCTGTTCGAGGGGGATGGGGAATTGGGGGGGAATAGCCTGATCCTCCCACGTGCTACGTCCCCCTGGCGAAACTCCTCACTGTCAGGTGAAAAGCAGCTGCCGACTCCACATGTATGGGAGGAGGCATGTGGTAGTCTGCAGCCCTCCCCAGATCGGCAGAGGGGGTGGCACAGTGACCGGGACGGCTTGGAAGAGTGGGATAATTGGCCAAGTACAATTGGGCGAAAAAAAATGGGTGGGGGGGGGTAAAAAATATTATATAGATACTATAATTGCAACAGTAAGTAAAAAAATTTAAAAAGTAAAAATAACATTTAGCTGGAAAAAATCCCCGCATCCATTTTACGATCTAATATTTACATCAAAAACTTTGCATATGTCCCTCTATGTGGTGTATTTCACATCATGTGGCCTGTGAAAAACATTCAGATAAGAGATGCATTTTCAAATGCAAGAAATGTTATGTTATGTTATGCTATGTTATCAATTAAGTGTGCATGTTTGCATGCTTTTGACAACGCTGCAGTGCATTCTTTAAAGGTATAACGGGTAAAATTTGACATTATGACAGACCTCAGCACTGTACACTACACCCTTTAATTTGGGACGCCTTTTTGATTCATTAATTAATATTCGTCTCTCAAGGTCTTTTTATAAACCTCATCATTAATAAAAGCAGACATTCAATTAGCACCAAAATTTGATTGCCAATTTTACTACAACAGTCTCCCTTTCTCTGCCTTTTTTTTTTCCTTCTTGGGTTCGTTATAGTTGGAAGTATGGTGTGGGTAGGAAAAATTAACTAATTTCATTAATCTAATTGTCATCACTTTCACCCATCCCACTAATAAGTACAAATTAATATGATTAATCAACTTGACGACATAAACTCATTCAATTACAGTTTTTCAAAGGCGAGTGGGTGTGTTGGGGTGATAGGGAGGTGCGTCATGAGAAGGGAGGTGGGCAGTGGAGCAGCTTGCTCTGTGCAGAATCCAGCCCACCGATTTGAAGTCAAGTCAGGCAATTAGTCATTGTGAATGATAAATAAATGGTGATGACATGCAGAGGGCAGATACAGCACTGCCCATAGGGCTTATTTTGATTCACCGAAGTCTGTTAATTTTTGAAAATAACTGACCTACTCACTGTTAATGCACTGGTCCAACAAACTATATATATGTGTGTGTGTATATATGTATATATATATATGTGTGTGTGTGTGTGTGTGTATATCATTATATATTCAGTATATGTGTGTGTATGTCATTATATATATATCCATCCATCCATCCATGAGCCATGCCACTTATCCCAATTGGGGTCGCGGGATGCTGGAGCCTATACCAGCAGTCATTGGGCGGCAGGCGGAGAGACTCTCTGGACAGGCCGCCAGTCCATCAAAGCGCCCACACACACACACACATTCACACCTAGGAACAATTTAGTATGGCCGATTCACCTGACCTACATGTCTTTAGACTGTGGGAGGAAACCGGAGCACCCAGAGGAAACTCACGCAGACACGGGGAGAACATGCAAACTCCACACAGAGGAGGACCTGGGATGACCCTCAAGGTATATATATATATATAAGTGCAACTTTGTTACACAGTATAACAGATTTAATCAGAGACTTCATCACCTCAACAACTAGCCACTGCAGCTCATATTAGAAAAGCATCACAGCTGATGAAATACTCTATAACTAGTATTCTCCATTCAGACCTGTCAAGGACATGAATCTCTATTTCTTTTGGTGTTTATCTCAAGTTAAGGTCCATGACTAGATTATTTGAGAAGTACGAATTTGAGTAGTAAGACAGGCTGGACTAAGCTGAGGGTTATGACCTAAACTGGTGGTCTGAAGTCCGCCTACTTTGTGCAGCTCCTGCAGCTCTGATGTGCATAGTTCACATCTTGTCTGCTGAGGGGAGATGTGCTGGCACGGCGATACGGGTGATGTCCTTTAATTCATTTCATCTTATCAAGCCAGCACCGACCTGTTCAAACCAACGTTTGATTAGTTGTGTGTTTTTGTTTGGGCTTTACGCGGGGAATAGTTTCCAGAGACAACCTTCTCTAATTTGTGAAGTGGGGTATTACAGAGGAGACAATTAGACTCAAGTTCGATTGGCGTATAGAGGCTTGGATGCTGACAGTCAAGAGAAGGCTTTCAAATGTCATACCAATTAATCTATCCAGCCATCAAACAATATTCTGAAAACAAAGTCAGGGGGGGCGATCAATCCGCATCACTTTTCCCCTCACCGGGTTATGGGAAAATTGATTTGTCAAACAAAGCATTTTGGAAGCCGCGCATGGACTTGTTCGCAATCCATTAGCCTCCATTGAGCATTTTGTTTAACATAGGATTTTCATCACAGAGAAAACGCAATGTCCTCAATATTGTCGGCTACAACTTTACGATTTCTGATTTCTTTTTTCTTGCTTGGATAACTTTAGAAAGTGCTGATCAAGATCAAAAAAGGTGACCTTCTAATGTAGTTGACTGACACTGTTAAGGTCATTTTTTTTCCATCTGTGACGTGTGGATATTTTTAGTAAAACAAAAAAACAAAAAAACAAAACTTATTAGTATCACTGTGGGGTATGCCCACCATCCCTACCAAAGCAGGTGTCTTGATGGCAGAAAATAGGCCTACTCTGCTATGACAACAAACACTTTATTCCTCGCCTAATGTATTTTAGTGATATACCAAATAAACATAAGGTTTATTCTGTAGCCTACTGATGCAGGGAACGATCGATTTCAGCCCTCCCATCAACAAAGCACGAGGCATTAGGGCCCTAGTACCAGTGTTATTGCACGCTATGGGGCTATTCTGCCATGCTATACAGAATAGTTGCCTTAAACTGTACCATGCAATTCCCCATGCAGTGTATTGTTCTAAGACAGAACTGTATCACATTGTGCCCGTCATGCTGTTTTAGAGGGGCGAGAGCTTCCTCTATGGGATTTCTCCCACCCCCATCCCCCTGATAATGTATCTCTCCCTAAAGGCTAGGCCTTTGTGACCTTGTCTTATTCAGTTAGGGCGTCTTGAGCAAAAGCTGAATCCTGAATGGGCCATTTCCCCCCTTTTAACACCCCTTTAATGTCATCAGTGAAATATGAAGTCATTAGGCGATATTAAAACACTGCTGACAAACTAATTAACGGGAGACATTAAACAGGACGGGCTTGATTAATCCGCTTTAACGATTCTTTTTAAGTGGTTCTGGTCAAAATTAATACAGATTTACTGGTGATCTTAAGGGAAAAAAAATACTCTTATGTGTACCAGACCTCAAGGGCACTCTAAAGTCGTTGGCCTTTTACCTCCCAAATGTTCTTACTCCCTGACCATGCATTCTTTGTCGCCAGGATCGCTGACAAAGTCTTGTCATACAGTTAAGAACTCACACAGTTGGTTATTGGTTATCTGATAACATGCCACTATAGATGGTAAATATGGTATCTCTTGTGATCATTATATTAATCAAATTCTAAAATATATTACAATGTCATTTTGGGGGTATCAAGTTGGAATGGCAACTTTTTAGTACGACGGTAAGTACTGCAATCAAACTTACATTACTATTGTTAATATTGGCAGTAGTAGTAGTAATAGTAGTGGTGGTTGTAGTAAGAGTTTTAAAAGTAGTGATAGTAGTGGTAGCTGCGATGGCAAAAGCATTTCAATTGGGATAGTGAAATCTATGAAGCAGAGACGCTTCGATGTTAACTGAAAATGTCTTTATATATGTCTCCCTCTTGTGAATAGTAATGGTATTACAGAAGGGTGGTCTACAACATCCCCAGTCAGACGGATGGGACGCAAATCTCAGAACCCAGAAGCCAAATTGGCATTTATCATAAGATCTCTTCTGTGCGATCTTCTTAATGTCACTGTCATCACGAAAGATGTACTGTAAAGCAGGGTAAATTCGCCTTGCCCCCCCCTCACAATTTTTGTTAAACAGTTCGTCCACCCATTGAAGATAATATAAAAAATGACATAAATTCATAATGTGAGAGATACTGGGAAGTATACAACTAATACGAGTGATAAAACAATTTTGTTCATCTTTTCAAATTGTTTTTTTATTATCTATTAATGTTCTTAGTTCCAAAAGTTTTACTCTAGACCTACAGATAAATATGTACATACAACTTCCAGTGGCAAAGCAAATTCGCATCTTGGCTTTGCAAAGAGTTCAACTTTCCCACAGTGCTACCGCCTGAAATGAGTAACTGTCCCTCTTATTTAAACAAATCCCCAGAAGAACTCTAAAGGCAGAGAGGGATAAGATGAGGAAGTACAACAGCCGGGTACTGACAGTAGAAAAGGAATCTTTTACGCCCCTTATATATGGCACCTATGGCGAATGGGGTCCTCCTCCAGCTACTAAGTATAAGCGTCTGGCAGAACTCCTATCGAAGAAGCGCAGTGAGGAGTACGCAAAAGTTCTGAGCCATATGAGGACCAGAATACGGTTCTCAATACTTCGCAGCATATGGATTTCAGTGAGAGGTGAACGTGGGAGAAGACCACCACCAGCAAAGCCTCTTTCGGAGATATCGTTCAATCTGATCCCGGAAGCAATGCAATATGAATGTTGTTAAAACATTGGAGGTAGCTATACGTTTAATGATTTTTGATTGTGGTGTGTTTGTATTGATTATTTTATTTGATTGTTTTTATTGATTCTGTGTTATATATTATTGTAAATGAAGTTCCTTTTCAATTCTGGTAATACGTAACTGAAATGTGCGTTTCAAGCAGGGATGGGCAGCATGATCCAGAAAGGGCCAGTATGGGTGCAGGTCTTTGTTCCAGCCAAGCAGTTATACACCTGAGTCTACAAATCAAGGTGCTTAGAAAAGACTATTGGTTGACTAATAGAATCAGGTGTGTAGCTGCTTGGTTGGAACAAAGACCTGCACCTGCACCCACACCGGCCCTTCCTGGAACATGTTGCCCATCCCTGGTTTATAGCGTACTTCAACATAAAAATTGGGCGTCCGGGGGGCGTGGCGGTCTATTCCGTCGTCTACCAGCACGTGGCTCCTCGGTTCGAAGCCACGTGTTACCTCCGGCTTGGTCGGGCGCCCCTACAGACAGTTGGCCGTGTCTGCGGTCGGGAAGTTGAATGAGTATGTGTCCTGGTCGCTGCACTAGCGCCTCCTCTGGTCGGTCGTGGTGCCTGTTCGGGGAGGACGGGTGGGACTTGGGGGAATACTGTGATCCTCCCATTTTATTGGTTGCTATGTAGGCTACAATGCATTTTATTTGTGTTGCAATGTACCCTTTGATTGGATTAAAATGTGAATGTGTGCTTTACTTGACCTAATTTCTTACGGTGGACGGGAACGATTGAAACGTCTTTTTACCGTAAGTGTTGTAATATAGCAAGAGTAGCTGGCTGCAGACAAAATGGCGGACCTCCGCAAGAGGCACCTCCGCAGTTGACAGGAGCATGCGCAGCCAGATGCATCTCCAATATAGGGGCATTAATGGGGATACAGGGATTCCTGACTTTAACAAAATGTGGAAAGAGGGTAAAAGTGTGTGTGGGGGAGAATTGCCCCCTGCCCCCCCCCCCATTCTGACACCCCTGGTGTCACCAGGTCGACAGAGGGGGTCGGGCAGCGACCGGGACGGCTCGGAAGAGTGGGGTGATTGGCCAAGTACAATTGGGGAGAAAAACGGGAAATATCCACAAAAAAGGGAAAAAATACAGTATAATGGGCGTCTTCCTCAATGGTATGTTTGGTTTTTATTTCTCCTAGCCTACATACACATAAATTACACATATAACATTAGCAATAAAACTCTTTTCGCCAGGCTCTTACTTGGAGAGCCTTGAAAAGAAATCAGAAAAACAAGCCTCGCGTTTTTCCTCCCCCAAATCGAGGATAGGGGTGCCATACATTGCTGTTCATTCTATTAATCTGTTGGTGTGTGAAATAACGTTTTAAGGGCCGATATGACTACTTTATTATCTACTACTACTACTACTACTACTACTTTCGTCTGCTCCCGTTAGGGGTCGCCACAGTGGACCATCTGTTTCCATCTCTTCCTGGCCTCTGCTTCTACCTCTGTAACACCAGCCACCTGCATGTCCTCCCTCACTACATCCATAAACCTCCTCTTTGGCCTTCCCCTTTTCCTCTTCCCTGGCAGCTCCATATTCAGCACCCTTCTCCCAATATACCCAGCATCTCTCCTCCACACATGTCCAAGCCATCTCAATCTTGCCTCTATTGCTTTGTCTCCAAACCACCCAACCTGAGCTGTCCCTCTAATATACTCATTCCTAATCCTGTCCTTCTTCGTCACTCCCAACGAAGTTCTTAGCATCTTCAACGCTGCCACCCTTAGCTCCACCTCCCGTCTTTTCGTCAGTGCCACTGTCTCTAAACCATAGAACATAGCTGGTCTCACTACCATCTTGTAAGACATCCCTTTAACTCTTGCTGGTACCCTTCTGTCGCAAATCACTCCTGACACTCTTCTCCACCCACTCCACCCTGACTGCACTCTCTTCTTTACCTCTCTTCCGCACTCCCCGTTACTTTTAACAGTTGACCCCAAATATTTATTTAAACACCTACACCTTCGTCACCTCCACTTTTATCCTCACCATTCCGCTGTGCTCCCTGTCATTCACACATATGTATTCAATCTTGCTCCTTCTGACTTTCATTCCTCTTCTCTCTAGTGCATACCTCCACCTCTCCAGGCTCTCCTCAACCTGCTCCCTACTCTCGCTACGAATCCCAATGTCATCCATGAACATCATAGTCCACGGAGATTCCTGCATGATATTGTCCATCAACTTGTCCATCACCACTACAAACAAAAATCAGCTCAGAGCCGATCCTTGATGTAATCCCACCTCCACTTTGAACCCATCCGTCACTCCTACCAGACACCTACCACTGTCACACTGCCCTCATACATATCCTGCACCACTCCTACATACTTCTCTGCCACTCCCGACTTCCTCATACAATACCACACCTCCTCTCTCGGCACCCTGTCATATGCTTTCTCTAAATCTACAAAGACACAATGTAACTCCTTCTGGCCTTCTCTATATTTCTCAATCAACATTCTCAAAGCAAACATTGCATCTGTAGTGCTCTTTCATGGCATGAAACCATACTGCTGCTCATTAATCATCACCTCTCTTCTTAACCCTGCTTCTATTACTCTTTCCCAAATCTTCATGCTATGGCTGATCAACTTTATACCTCTGTAGTTACTACAGCTCTGCACATCACTCTTATTCTTGATAAATTGGCACCAGTATGCGTCTTCTCCACTCTTCAGGAATCCTCTCACTGTACAAAATTGTGTTGAACAATCTAGCTGAAAACTCCACTGCCATCTCTCCTAAGCACCTCCATCCCTCCACAGGTATCTCATCTGGACCAACTGCTTTTCCACTCTTCATCCTTTTCATAGCTGCCCTCACGTCTTCCTTGCTAATCTACCACACTTCCAAATTCATTATCCCCTCATCAACCAACCTTCTCTCTCTCTCATTATCTTCATTCATCAGCCCTTCAAAGTACTCCTTCCACTTTCTCAACACACTCTCCTTGCTTGTCAGCACATTTCCATCTCTATCCTTGATCATTCTAACCTGCTACCTACACATCCTTCCCAGCTCAGGCCCTCTGCCTAGTCAATTGGTACAAGTCCTTTTCTCCTTCCTTTCTGTCTAACCTCTCATACAACTTATCATACGCCTTTTCTTTTGCCTTCGCCACCTCTCTCTTCACTTTATGCCACATCTCCTTGTACTCCTGTCTACTTTCTTCATCTCTGACTATTCCACTTCTTCTTTGCCAGTGTCTCTCTCTGTATATTTTGCTGTACATCCTCATTTCACCACCAAGTCTCCTTGTCTTCCTTCCTCTGTCTGGATGACACACCAAGTGCCTTCCTAGCTGTCTCCCTTGCAGTAGTTGCTCAGTCATCCGGCAACTCTTCACTACCACCCAGTAACTGTCTTAACTCCTCCGTGAACGCCACACAATAGTCTTCCTTCTTCAACTTCCACCATTTGATCCTTGACTCTGCCTTCACTCTCTTCCTCTTCTTGGTCTCCAAAGTCATCCTACAGACCACCATCCAATGCTGCCTAGCTACTTTCCCCCCTGTCACCACCTTGCAGTCTCCAATCCCTTTCAGATCGTGCCTCCTACATAAGTTATAGTCCACCTGTGTGCACTTTCCTCCACTCTTATACATCATCCTGTGTTCCTCCCTCTTCTTTAAGTATGTATTTACTACAGCCATTTCCATCCTATTTGCAAAATCCAGCACCATCTGTCCTTCCATTCCTCTTCTTAACACCATACCTGCCCATCACCTCCTCATCACCTCTGGTCCTTTCACCAGCATGCCCATTGAAGTCCACTCCAATCACCACTCTCTCCTCCTTGGGTACACTCTCCACCACTTCATCCACCTCATTCAAAATCGTCTTTCTCTTCCATCTCACACCCACATCTCACACCCGATTTACAGCTTCATACTAATCACTCTGTCCGACACTCTCTTCACCTCCAATACACTCTTGACATACTCTTCCTTCAGAATTACCCCTACCCCATTTCTCCTCCCATTCACACCATGGTAGAAGAGTTAGAACCCACCTCCAATGCCCCTGGCCTTACTCCCACTCAACATGGTCTCTTACACACAGTATAACTACCTTCCTTCTCTCCATCATATCAGCCAGATCTCTGCCTTTGCCAGTCATTAGTGTCAACATTCAAAGTTACAAGTCTCACCTCCACACTCCTACCCTTCCTCCTCTCCTGCTGCCTCTGCACATGCCTTCCCCAATAGTAGCATAGTTTCCACTGGCACCCAGCTGGCCAACAATACCGGTGGGGGTCGTTGGTAACTCGGGCCTCGACCGATCCGGTATGGAAATCTGATTTATGAGCCACATATTTGATTTGGCAAAGGTTTAACACCGGATGCCCTTCCCAATGCAACCCTCCCCATTTATCCGGGTTTTGGATTGACGCTAAGAACGCACTGGTTTGTGCATCCTCAGTGGCTGGGTTGTGTGGGAGAATTTCTTCTCAGCACTGTTCAAAGTCAGTCACTCAATGTCCAATGCAATTACCCAATGTCAAATGCCTTTAAGTCTGATGTAATTAGGTTTATTGTATTAGCACACAAAAGGTACATCAACAAACCAAGCTGGTCCTAAGAGCAACTGAAGCAACCTGTCCAAAGCACACTCATTTATAAGTAACTTAACCCCAACTATTGTGAAGCTTATCCTTAGACCACACCTTTGACTCTAGATCACGTCCCACTCTACACCATTATTTTCTTATCAAGACATTGTTTTGGTTTCCAGAATCTAATGGCGTCTCAATTCTTTTAGGTAATGTGACCTCATGTGGCCCTTTAAACAGACTGCCATCTAGTGGTATTAACTGTATACAACAATCCTTGCTGCTGTAACCGGGCGTTATGAGTGCGCCTTTACTTATTAAAATGGGAAAATAATAACATGGAGTTTCCGAAGACTGAACCAGAACGGCATGTGTATTGCTCTCACATTACACATTGTCCACTCCCTGCATGAGACGCCACTTCAGTTTATACCCTTCACAATAAGAGCCCCTGACTTAGAGGTAACAATATGTAACCCTAATTTCTGCACTGGTAGCGTTCGGACTCTCCAGTCTCTCCGGGGGAAGGTGGTGAATTCCGGGAGAGTGAAGGGATACTCTGTACTGTCTTGCCGTGTTGGTGTAAGTCGAAGATATTGAATAAAATACAGAAAAATAAATTGTAGCCCGCATATTAACCACACGCCAGGAGAACTGGGGGAAAAAAGAAAATAAGGGTTACAAATAAAATGTTTTACACATATCTAATACAAATAAGATATGTTTTACACATATCTAATAACAAAAACTGATTGCCTGCAATAGTTACCATTTTAATCCAGCATCTCATTCTTGGTTAATAAAAATTAATCATACATTATATAGAAATAACTATTGATCCTCAACAATAAAACTAATTATTTTCCACCGTTGACTACTGTATTATGGACTATGCAAATAAATAAATTCACAAATAAAACTGACTTGTCTAGCATTAAGGTGGGAATTGTTGAACTGTTGTGTGATCGCCTGTTTTTAAACTACCCATCTAATAGCACGTTCTCTACACATTATAGGCGCTTAACTTTATATTTTCATTCATTCCCAGCGCGACGGAACCTTTACCGGAAGTGACGGTATATCTCAATTCCTATTCGTGTGTGCCCTCATCTAACGCTGGAGAGGAAACCACTTCGCGTTGTTATCCCAGACAATTTCTCCCCCTTATTATTTACCAAACAGTTTAATAATTGTGTCACACACAGGTAATCTCAATAATATTTATTTACGTGCTACCTGGTCATCTGACGAAAATATATTGCATTTTATGAAAGGTAGGTCAACTTTAGCTGACTAGCTTAGCTTTGTTGGGCACGTAGGCCCGTCCGTATGTGAGCACAAAGGCCTTTCAGGCCGCTTTTTCAAGCATGTATCCCTCTTGGGGAAACTATGGAGGCCATCAACCGCAGAATTTTAGCGGCCCCGGTCCCCGAAAGCAACAGATCGGCGGTGCGACGCCTCCGACGGGCGGCTTCGGGGGGTTCGATGCTCCTGCGGGCGGCTCCCTTTTTTCCAGTTTGCAGGAGCAGCACCGCCAGCAGATGCAGCAACTGCAGATGCTCCATCAAAAACAGCTCCAGTCGGTGTTGCATCACAACAACACAGCGAGAGAGTTTAGCGGCGGAGCCGCGGGCGGACCGTTCCCTGGATCGTCATGGAAGCCCGAGGGACCCGGCAGCACAGACGCTGGTTTCGGTGCTCCATCGTACTTCAAACAGGGCGATGCTCAGCCTTTACGAGGCCCGCAGGCCCCTCAATCCGACCAGCCACCTCCCCCTCCGCCGCAGCCCAAGGACGCGCAGCCGAAACCTCCCCCGCCAGAATCGGCCTCGGCTAAGACGTCCCCGGGTGATGGTACTCCGAAATCAAAAGAGGTAAACGAGTTAACCCTGGAGAACGAAAAGTCCTTTATGTGTAAAATGTGAACTGTTTGCTATTGATATGTTGTTACACGTGCTGCTGTAAAAGTATTTTATTTACCAAATCAGAATTGATAAACCCTGTTTGTTTAAAATCCCACTCTAGGCATGCAAGACTAAATACTGTATCTTCATTAATGCCTCTGAGCTTAAGTGAAATGTGATCAGGTTTAACCAGCTTGATTCTAAAACATGGAATGCAGTACCAATTTTTGCGACCCCTTTTCTGGCAAATGCAATTCGAGATTTACTGATTGTCTTTAACTTTAGGCAGACTTTTAGTTATGAGACTGGTCTAAATGTGAAACCTTTTTTTATTCAATCTCACAACATTTGACTATGTCATCTCAGATCGATAATTTCTCATTTTCTATTCATGGGAATTAAAAGTAAGCATTTATGAATGAAGAGCAAACTGTCCTTGTTTGGAAGGAACATTTTGTTTCATGTAGCTCACTGTAATCCGCTTTGAACTCCGTACATGTATTTGAAAAACTAAATGACCCATCATAACCAGGCATTACTTACATCTATAGTAGCTATTATTGGATAATAATCTATGAAGATTAGGCAAATAAGTACTGATGTATGAAAAAGCAGACTAGACCAATTTCTCTGTCTGGTTATTCTGTTCTTCTCCTACTCAAACATTTGGATGATTGTGAGAACAAAGATAGCTTGATATTGGGTGGCATTTGCCCCGAACTCTAAAAGCTGTTTTCAATGGAGTTTAGTTTAGTTTTTTCCTTATGACAACAGACAGGTGACGACAGATCGTGCAAAAATGTTTGTGAGCAGAGCAGTACATCACAACACAAACACAGTACCTTTTAATTATTAATTAGGGAAATATGCTCAGTATATCAAAGAAGTGTGAATCAGTTCATCTGGATACGACATTTATTGAAGGATACATTTCATCACTTGGGGCGGCATGGCTCAGGAAGTAGAGCGTGTCGTCTAATAATTGGAAGGTCGCTAGTTTGATCCCCGGCTCCTGCGGAGAGCATGTCAAAGTGTCCTTGCAAGACTTGGAACCCTTAACTGCTCCTGATGAGCAGGTTGGCATCTTGCATGACAGCCTCTGCCATCAGTGCATGAATGAATGGGTGAATGTGAGGCATACACTGTAAAGCGCTTTGAGTGGTCAGTAGACTAGAAAGCGCTTTAAATATGCAGTACATTTTACCATTTACTCATCTAAATGACCTCTTCAGTCTAAAGGCCCTGACACACCAGGCCGACGGTGAGTGTCTGTGACCCTAGTTTTTGTGGTGTGTCCCGCACCGTCGGCACTAATTGGAACCCTGTCGGCAGCTTTTTGGCCGATTCAGCATGTTGAATCGGTGGAGCCCGTCAGTGAGAGAGAGAGAGCACTCTGATTGGCTGTTCAGCTTAGCGAATCAGTGCAGAACGTACATGCTAGTTAGCCGTCGGCTGTAGTCTTTGCGGTGTGTTCAAGTACTACTTTTTGGCCCAGACGGCAGGCGACGTAAGGAGACGCAAAAGTCGGCCTTCGTCACCGCTAGTTGGTTTGGTGTGTATAGGCCCTAAACTGACTGCAGGTAGCCCCACCCTTATAAACAATACAGTTGCATAACGACCGAAACCAACGACCAGTTTCATATGCAAATATGGGCGTGACCATTAACTGCAGTTTCAATGGCCATGTGTACTTTCGCAGAGGATTTTGAAATGACTTAATGCATGCTCAATAACCCAGGTAAAATCAAAGAAGGTTGAATCAATTCATGTGCGTACAATGTTTATTGACAGATACGTTTCGTCTCTCAACTAAGTGACGTCTTAAATCTAAACTGACAGGTCAGTCAAAACTGGCCCATATTTACATATGAAACTGGTCATTGGTTTCGGTGGTTATGCATCTGTTGCCATCTTACAATGCTGTCATTGCAAACGTTCCCAAATCCTCTGTAAATAATACACATGGCCATTGAAACCATTTAAGTAATGGGGAGTGCAGTAGAGAGGTAAAGAAGAGAGTGCAGGCAGGGTGGAGTGGGTGGAGAAGAGTGTCAGGAGTGATTTGCAACAGAAGGGTACCAGCAGGAGTTAAAGGGAAGGTTTACAAGATGGTTGTGAGACCAGCTATGTTATATGGTTTGGAGACAGTGGCACTGACGGACAGACAGGAGGCGGAGCTGGAAGTGGCAGAGTTGAAGATGCTTAGATTTTCACTGGGTGTGACGAAGAAGGACAGGATTAGGAATGATTATATTAGAGGGACCGCTCAAGTTGGATGGTTTGGAGACAAAGCAATAGAGGCAAGATTGAGATGGCTTGGACATGTGTGGAGGAGAGATGCTGGGTATATTGGGAGAAGGATGCTGAATATGGAGCTGCCAGGAAAGAGGAAAAGAGGAAGGCCAAAGAGGAGGTTTATGGATGTGGTGAGGGAGGACATGCAGGTGGCTGGTGTTACAGAGGAAGACGCAGAAGATAGGAAGAAATGGAAACGGATGATCCGCTGTGGCAACCCCCATATTTACATATGAAACTGGTCATTGGTTCTGGTCGTTATGCAGCTGTATTGTTTATAAGGGGTGGGGTACCTGCAGTCAGTTTGGACTGAAGATGTCACTTAGTTGATTGATGAATCCAGATGAATTGATTCAACCTTACTGAATTTTCTTACCTGGATTATTGAGCATGCATCAAGACATGAAACGTATCTGTTAGTGAATGTGTCCAGATGAATTGATTCAACGTTCTTTGAGGATTTGGGAATGTTTTCAATCACAGCATTGTAAGATGGCGACAGATGTACTCTAGGAAACAAAAATCAAACAACCTCCCCAGGCTGAACAATCACACACGAGTCCTTAAAAGACTGTAGAAAATCTGAACAAAGATGGAAGGTCAAACAAGTCCGGAATAGCACATAACACCCTTAGAAACCACATGTTAATATACCAGAAAGCAGTTAAGGATGCGAGATAATCTTAGTTCTTTGAATTGATATGTAGAAATAACCACAATCCTAAAGTTCTCTTAAGGGTAATTGATTCTGTCATTAATGGTCCATCCACTTCTTTTTTTGAACCTGATGTTGAGCTGTCTGAAAAATCTCACTCTTTTTGTAAATAAGGTAGAAAATATCAGGTCCCAAATCCAGCCTGACCCTTGCATTCTTTGCATTCCCCATGTTAATTCTGCCTCTTTTACCCAGTTTCAACCCATTACAATTTCACCGTTGAGACTACACGCTCCCATATGAACTCTTCCTCCTTTATCTTAGACATCATCTCCACTTAGCTGCTCAATGAAGTATTTTCTACTGTTTGCCCTGTTATTCTGCAAATTCTTAATAATTCTCTGGCCTCTGGTTCTTTTCCAGGCAGTCTTAATTATGCCATTGTTCACACATTACTAAAGAAACCTAATTTGGATCCCCTGTCCTTAAGTAAGGCGGCACGGTGGCGCAGTGGTTAATGCGGTCGCCTCACAGCAAAAAGGTCTTGGGTTCGAGCCCCGGGGTAGTTCAACCTTGGTTGGTCATCCCGGGTTGTCTTCTGTGTGGGGTTTGCATGTTCTCCCCATGCCTGCATGGGTTTCCTCCGGGGGCTCCAGTTTCCTCCCACAGTCCAAAGACATGTAAGTCAGGTGAATTGGCCATACTAAATTGCCCCTAAGAATGTGTGTGTGTGTGTGTGTGTGTGTGTGTGTGTGTGTGTGTGTGTGTGTGTGTGTGTGTGTGTGTGTGTGTGTGTGTGTGTGTGTGTGTGTGTGTGTGTGTGTGTGTGTGTGTGTGTGTGTGTGTGTGTGTGTGAGAGAGTGTGTGAGAGTGAGAGCCCTGTGATGGCCTGGCAGCCTGTCCAGGGTGTCTCCCCACCTGCCACCCAATGACTGCTGGGATAGGCTCCAGCATCCCCGTGACCCTGAGAGCAGGATAAGCGGCTAGATAATGAATGGATGTCCTTAAGTAATTCCAGACCAATCTTCAAATTGTCTTTTCATTTTTATCCAAGTTAATCGAAAAAGTAATTTCATCAGAATTGATATCTTTTATGAATACTAATAGTTTTTTTTTTTTTAAAGAATTTCCAGTCTGGTTTTAGAGCACTTCATAGTGCCGATTACCCTGTCGCTCAGAGGCCCCTGCTGCCGATCGACCTGGTCACGGCTCTTTCCTGTCCTGGCCCCACAGTGGTGGAATGAACTCCCCACTGATGTCAGGACAGCGGAGTCGCTGCCCATCTTTCGGCACAGGTTGAAAACTCACCTCTTCAAGAACTACTACCCTGTTACTTGCTCTTAGCACTTATTGTGTTCACTCATTTAAAAAACAAAAAAAAATCTCTTTCTTGCACTTTTACTTTAGCACTGGTTTTGCTCTTAGATGCTTGTTTAGATGCAATTATGACCTCTGATGACTAGTAGTTTTCCTGATTTCCTATGTTAAATGCACTTATTGTAAGTCGCTTTGGATAAAAGCATCGGCTAAATGACTGTAATGTGATGTAATGTAATGTACTGAGACAGCTCTAGTTAAGGTTATGAATGACCTACTGCTGATTGCAGACAGAGGTGACTGCATGATTTTAGTTCTTTTAGACTTAAGTGCTGCCTTTGACACAGTCGATCACAGCATCCCCTTATATCACTTCAAGATCTGGGTTGGCATCAAGGGCTCGGCTCTTTGCTTATTACGCTCTTACCTCACCAACAGAACTTTTTCTGTTGTTCTGAATAACTACTTCCTCGATGACTCAGTTGAGTTGTGGTGTCCCTCAAGCCCTTCAGTTCTCTATATACATGCTTCCTCTTGGCCAGGTTATTTATAATCATGTGTTTTACCATTCTAATGCTGAACATACTCGGTTATACATGCCACTAAAACCCAAAGATCCTAGCGCCCTAGCAAATCTCACAACTTGGCTCTCTGATATTAAATACTGGATTTCCCAGAATTTTCTCAAATTTAATGATAAGTCTGAGGTTATTCTGTTTGGTTCCCCAAATTCCATCAGTCCTTTTGGTACTAATCTTGGTGGTCTGTCAAATAGTCTTAAGGAGGCTGCTAGGAATCTAGGGGTAATATTCAACGCTAACCTTTGTTTTGATAATCAAATCAAACTGTTGTTTATTCATATTTTCTCCAGTTCAAGGTAATCTCTAAAATTAGGCCATTTTTATCAATTGTTGATCTACAAAAATGTGTACATGCTTTTATCTATTCTTGGCTTGATTATTGCAACACACTTAACTCCAGTATCAGCCAGGGCTCCCTCCACCATCTGCAGTTGGTACAAAATGCCATTACTTGAATCATTACCGGGACAAAGAGGCATGATCATATTTAAAGCTCCATATTCAGAGGATAAAATGTGCTATTTAAATAAAGTTATTATCATTATTACAAAGTTATTAAGAGTTAAATACTGGCCTACTTCCTTGTTTAACACCTAATAAACTTTAATAATTACTGGTCAATTCTGTAATAGGACAATGGTATGCTAAGGCCATGAATTTAAACACACCAATTCAGATACTTGTTTTAATAATTTGTTTGAAGCTAGTGAGTCAAGCAAACGGATAGAGATAATTTGCATAGGTTTATTTCCACAATGTCTCTAGCACATTAAAAAGTTATATTTAACATTCAAATCTAGTTTTAAAAATGCAGCTGGAGATTTTTTCCCCTACTTGTATAAGTTAAAAGTTATGCTGTTTCAAATTTTGGACTGGTGAATGATTTAATGAATTTGCACAGTTTAAGAATATATAGCCTGGTTGATTTTATAAAGTAACCTACTGAACCACACATCCAAAACATATCAGTTTTACTCTTCCTCACTAATTTTCCTTCTCTGTTTGTCTTTCTCTCTTTCCCTTTGTTTCCGTTTGTCACATCTATTACAACTTTTGCCCGACTTGCAATTTTCCTATCATCTAGTCAGGCTGATAACCCAAGTATTGTCATAAGAGTTCAATAATTAAACGAAGTCCTCTCAAAATTTGGGTGCACATATCCAGTCTAATAGTTTTCTGGATCCCTGTTAATCTGGCAACATTGCTATGTTTACTTCACCATTAATGCAAAGCCAAGTATATTATGTTTTCACCTAGTCTTATCTATTATTTTACTATCCAAGGGCACGTAACATTTTAATTGTCAACTCCTCAAGTACACCACTGCCAGTTTACCATTTAATTACTAGTACCCAATCTATCTGCTATTGTCCGATTAATCCTCTTGTTTTTATGATAGGATCAACAACAATATTGGTACCATCAACACCTTCAAAATCTACAGAAGCTGAAGCATGAAAAAGCCAAACAGAATCAGGGGGATGGTCCTATGCTGCTGCCACCTCCTATCCAGCAAACTCCCCCTCCTCCAACAGAGTCTCCAAAAAGTGCCCCACCGCCACCTCCCCCTAAAGAGGAACCTCCAGTTCCACCTCCACCCCCTGAGGAGGTAATTATACCCAAAACTGCGAAAGGACATGTGAGTGTCACTGTTTTAATGTTGTTATAATCAGTAACAGAAAAATCTTCTTAACGATTCCTACGGTGTATTTCTGTCATCCTCATGTGAGTGAGATGCATTTAGAAAAAAAAACAAAAAACTACTCAACCTTCAGGGCATGTGAGGATCTCACATTAAATCACTGGTTATGTGGTTGTTTACTCTAGTTTGTCTGTGAACACACCACTCTCTCCCTGCACTTTGTGGCTCACTTTGAGTGGCGAGTGGTGAGATCGCCTGAGCTAAGGACATTTCCTTTTCTCTGTTGGCTGACTATTTTATATGTTTTTCACTTTTAACATCGTTAGCTCTGTAGTTTTTGTATGTTATGTCTTTTTAGTTAATGTGATTGTACTCCGTGTCAGAACAGCTTCTCTTATGCTAGATTTCCACTTGGAGAATAAACTCGACGGATCCCGTTCATTTAGTTGGCCGTATGGCGAGAAAAGTTGAAGATAATTTAATGCAAATGAATACCAAATTCCATCGTACTGACTAAGCTCCTATCAGTACTGTAGTCACGCCAACATCTTTGGATGAGCTATGCTAACTCTCATTATCCAACTTAAGCAGTTCTAGAAAATTCCACAATAGTCTAAGGGCATGGTCGGTAAAACAGTGCTTGTTGAACAAGTGTCACACATTTTACAAGACAAGGAGTGGACATGTAGCATTACAATGAAATCTTAAAATGTTAGATAAGTTTGACTTCAGTTAGCTCTCTTTTTTTGCCATACATGTTTGCATCCCTGAGTTCAGGTTCATGTTGGCTCATTCCTTTTTGTCTATTACATTCTGACAGATGTTGCTAATGTAACTTCACAATGTGGGGGTTCTGTGGGCATTTCGAGCTCTTTGAGGTTTGTTTGTTTGTTTGTTTGTTTGTTTGTTAGCCGGAAGTCCCTAAAGATCCAGAGGAGGCTGCCCGTCTGCAGCAGTTGCAGGCTGCAGCAGCCCAGTGGCAGCAAGTTCAACAGCAGAGGGCTGGTATGCAATACCAGGCACTCATGCAACAGCATGAAAAACTACAGCATATCCTGGAAAAGTATCAACAGTTGATTCAGCAACCAGCAAATATACAGGTATTGCAACAGTTTTTTCCTTGAATATTGTACTTGCACACACTACTACTACCTTCAGCTGCTCCCGTTAGGGGTTGCCATAGCGGCTCATCTGTTTCTATCTCTTCCTGCCCTCTGCATCTTCCTCTTGTCATGCCAGCCACCTGCATGTCCTCCCTCACCACATCCATAAACCTCCTCTTTGGCCTTCCTCTTCCTCTTCCCTGGCAGCTCCATATTCAGCACCCTTCTACCAATATATCCAGCATCTCTCCTCCACACATGTCCAACCATCTCAATCTTGCCTCTCTTGCTTTGTCTCCAACTGTCCAACCCGAGCTGCCCCTCTACTATACTTGTTTGTAATCCTGTCCTTCTTCATCACTCCCAATGAAAATCTTAGCAACATCAACTCTGCCACCTCCAGCTCCGCCTCCTGTCTTTTTGTCAGTGCCACTGTCTCTAAACCATAGAACATAGCTGGTTTCACTACCATCTTCTAAACCTTCCCTTTAACTCTTGCTGGTACCCTTCTGTTACAAATGACTTCTGACGCTCTTCTCCACCCACTCCACCCTGCCTGCACTCTCTTCTTCACCTCTCTTCTGCACTGCCCGTTACTTTGAACAGTTGACCCCAAGTATTTAAACTCTCATACGCCTTCGTCACCCCTACTCCTTGCATCCTCACCATTCCACTGTTCTCCCTCTCGTTCACACATATGTATTCCGTCCTGCTCCTACTGACTTTCATTCCTCTTATCTCCAGTACATACCTCCACCTCTCCAGGCTCTGCTCAACCTGCACTCTACTCCTGCTACAGACCACAATGTCATCCATGAACATCATAGTCCATGGAGACTCCTGCCTGATCTCGTCTGTCAACCTGTCCATCACCATTTCAAACAAGGGTTCAGAGCTGATCCTTGATGTAATCCCACCTCCACCTTGAACCCATATGTCATTCCAACCACACACCTCACCATTGTCACACTGCCCTCATGCATATCTTGCACTACTCCTATATCCTTTTCTGCCACTCCCAACTTCCTCATACAATACCACATCCCCTCCCTCGGCACGCTGTCATATGCTTTCTCTAAATCCAAATAGAAAAATTGTAACTCCTTCTGACCTTCGCTATACTTCTCCATCAACATTCTCAAAGCAAACATCGCATCTGTAGTGCTCTTCGTGGCATGAAACCATACTGCTGCTCGCTGTTCGTCACCTCTCCTCTTAACCTTGCTTCTACTACTCTTTCCCCATATCTTAACACTAGAACGACCAAGGCGGTCATTTTGACCATTTTGGGTTTTCAAAGTTTAATAACTTGTGGGGGGAAAAAGGTGCAGACCTGCCGCTCCCTGAATACTCCTAAAATTGTATATATTTGCATTAAAATGAATTTAGATCAATTGCACAAAAAAAAAGTTATGATAAGCTCTACCTAAGTTCCGGTCATTGTTTGGGGCTGTTTCAATGGGTTTTTTTTCAGTTCTTTTTATACATTTCACTTTTTATAGGCCTTGTTACGTTTGTTAGATTAGCAGATTCACTATCCCCTCATCCAACCGTTTTCTCTCTCATTTTTTTCATTCATCAGCCCTTCAAAGTACTCCTTCCACCTTCTCAACACACTCGTCTCGCTTTTCAACACATTTTCATCACTGTCCTTGATCGCCCTAACCTGCTGCACATCCTTCCCAGCTCGGTCTCTCTGTCTAGCCAATTGGTACAAGTCCTTTTCTCCTTCCTTAGTGTCTAACCTCTCATACAACTCACTATACGCCTTTTCCTTTGCCTTCGCCACCTCTCTCTTTGCTTTACGCTACATCTCCTAGAACTCCTGTCTACTTTCTTCATCTCTCTGACTATCCCACTTCTTCTTTGCCAACCTCTTCCTCTGTATACTTTGCTGTACTTCCTCATTCCACCACCAAGTCTCCTTGTCTTCCTTCCTCTGTCCAGATGACACACCAAGTACCTTCCTAGCTGTCTCCCTCACTATTTCTGCAGTGGTTGCCCAGCCATCTGGCAACTATTCACTATCACCACCCAGTAACTGTCTTAACTCCTCCTTGAACTCCACACAATAGTCTTCCTTCTTCAGTTTCCACCATTTGATCCTTGGCTCTGCCTTCACTCTCTTCCTCTTCTTGGTCTCCAAAGTCATCCTACAGACCACTATCCGATGCTGCCTAGCTACTTTCTCCCCTGTCACCACCTTGCGGTCTCAAATCCCTTTCAGATCGTGCCTCTTACATAAGATATAGTCCACCTGTGTGCACTTTCCTCCACTCTTCCATGTCACTCTGTTTTCCTCCCTCTTCTTGAAATATGTATTCACCACAGCCATTTTTATCCTCTTTACAAAATTTACCATAATCTGTCCTTCCATATTCCTCTCTTTGACACCATACCTACCCATCACCTCCTCATCACCTCTCTTCCCTTCACCAACATGCCCATTGAAGTCCGCTCCAATCACCACTCTCTCCTCCTTGGGTACACTCTCTACCACTTCATCCAACTCACTTCAGAATTCTTCTTTTTCTTCCATCTCACACCCAACTTGCAGGGCATATGCGCTGATAACATTCATCAACACATCTTCGATTTCCAGCTTCAAACTCATCACTCTGTCCGACACTCTCTTCACCTCCAACACACTCTTGACATATTCTTATATACCCCTACCCCATTTCTTCTCCCATTCGCACCACCATGGTAGAAGAGTTAGAACATACCTCCAATGCTCCTAGCCTTACTGCTCTTCTACATGGTCTCCTGCACCCGCAGTACATCTGCCTCCCTTCTCTCCATCATATTAGCCAGCTCTCTCCCTTTGCCGGTCATAGTGCCAACATTCTAAGTTCCGACTCGGATCTCCACACTCTTACCCTTCCTGCTATCCTGCTGCCTCTGGACATGCCTTCCCCCTCTCCTCCTTCACCCAACAGTTGCATAGTTTCCACCGGCATCCTGCTGGCCAACAGTACTGGTGACAGTCGTTAGTAACCTGGGCTTTGACCGATCCAGTATAGAAATCTGATTTATGATCCGTATATTTGATTTGGCAAAGGTTTAATACCGGATGCCCTTCCTGACGCAACCCTCCCCACTTAAATGGTGTTGGGACCGGCACTAGAATGCACTGGCTTGTGTCCCCAGCCCTCAGTGGCTGGGTTGCACACAGTTTTTTGTTAATTTATTTAGGTCAACTTTAAACTCGTTGGTTATCTCAATAACCCTTGTAATAAAAACCTATCATTAGGGCTGACTCGATTGGCAACAGGTATGGGCACAAGTCCATCAATACTGGGATGACATCCAGCGCTTTACCTATACCCCCGTCCATAGGGTTAGTGGTTTTGTCAGGAAGGGTATCTGACGTAAAATTAAGCCAAATCATAATGCGAATTGACAAGACCATACCGAATCGGTTGAGGCTCCATATGGGATCGGTTGAGGCTCGGGTTAACAGCGGCTGTCATTGTTGCTGTGCCCTCACAAGGGGCAGTTTTTTACAGTTTCTGATGAAAACTGTAGAAGCCGCTGTGGCGACCCTTGAGAAACAGGGAACAAGCCGAAAGAAGAAGATTAGGACTGACTTGAATGCTTTAAAGCTTTGATTCTTTTTTTTTTTGTATTGTGTATCGGAAGATTGAAACAACGATTTTCTCCTACTCACCAGAAGCTGCGTTGTAGCCAACATCACTGATGGCAACATTTTGCAAGCTATTGAACTCCATCATATTAAAAAAGAAAAAAAAACAACAGTTTAACCAGGTCTCAAGAGCTAAATCCTTATTTTGGCCAGCACAATTCATCACTGTGAATTGTGGATGACGTGGGCATTGTGGTTTTCTCTGAATGTATTCTCAGACTGCCACGACAACAAGTTTGTTTTCTATGTAAACAAGATACTGCGCATGCTCAGGAACTTGCCAGCGCACCAATATAAGAGCGAGCACTAACATAGGCAGGATTTCAGGTTACAAGTCACGCCGGCTTCACACCGACTTGATGGAGTAGCGCCTTCATGTCCTTAAACTCCACTCTGCGTCAGGCCAACGCTGTAGAGAAGTCTGGGAATATATGGATCCTTTTCCCCATGTATGACAGCTGTCCACGTTCACGGGATGCATGGATAATCAGCTCCTTCGTCTGGTAATAGTGCAGCCGCACCAGCATGGCTCTCGGAGGTTTCCCTGATGGCGGTTTGGCTGTGAGGGTGCAATGTGCTCTGTTTGTAACCGGCGAGTTGGCGAAAGTTTCCTCGCCCAGGATTTCCTTCGAAAAGGGGCCCGAGAAGGCAGTCGGGTTGGTGCCCTCTTCGCCCTCAGATAAGCCAACCACACGTATGTTCTGTCGACGGGAGCGATTTTCTTGGTCATCCACTGCGGCTTTGAGCTTGGTGTTGTCTGCAGCCTGGGCGGCACAACGCTTCTCCAGCTCTGACAGCCTGTCTGTCACTTCATTTTGGGAGGTTTCCAGGGCAGCGATTTTATTTGCGTGGTCAGTCACTGATGTCTGTAGTGAAGCTATTGTGGAACGAAGTTCTTCAACTATTTCTTTGCGCATAGTTAGAGCTGTTGCATGAAATTCAGCCATAATCTCGGCCTGTAGCGCTTTCACCTCTGTGCGGATCAATCAATCAGTCAATCAAGTCAATCAAGTTGCATTTTATATAGCGCTTTTCTAGCTGCAACAGCCACTCAAAGTGCTTTACATTTCTGGTCAAATCTGAATTTCAGACACCTGTTACAATAGAACACAAGCCGTTTTCTGTACAATTGCTACCTATTTCGTTTGCATAAGGTCACCGAAATGTGATTTACAACGATTAACTTATTCACACGTGTAAAAGATTTGACATGGGCCATTTGAGACTATTGATATTAAGCAGACCAGTGACAGACCGTAGTTGGTATGTGAAGAATGGATCGTCGATAGCAGTGGAATGGTCACCAGAAACTACAAATTTATTTTCCTGCACCTAACATTGCCATTTCCATTATTACCACGTGGGATGAATCAGAGTCTCTGAATAGCACACAGGCGTTTGCATATCAACACAGCCGAATGGGTCTCCATGTTAACTGTTCGAATAGATTTAATCATTTCAGCGCATGCCAGGCTAACCACATGCATAAACATCAGTTGTCACTCAACAAGTCAAACAGACTGACAGATGGTGGTGATCATTTCGTCCTCGGTGTTCAGGTCTGCCATTTTATCTGTTATTTAGCTAGCTAACAGAGAGCTGTCGGTCAGCTTTGTTGATTTGCTGTTTCTCATGCGGTTCTTATTTCTTCTGGACATTAAGAATTAATTAGTAGCAAATTACAGCAACAATGTGCACTGTTTCGAGAATTCAATTGCTGTATTTGTAGGAAATATATGAAAGTTCAGTGGACAGACTTTGGAACACGTCCTCACTCAGTCATGTCAAAACTGGAAGTCAGCATTTATTCTTAACCCATTGGTAGGTAGGCAGTACTGACCCTGAGGTTTCTTCCTATTTTTTTCTCCCTGTTAAAGGATTTTTTTTAGGGATTTGTTCCTTATCCGATGAGAGGATCTAAGGACAGGATGTTGTGTTGCTGTAAAGCCCACTGAGGCAAATTTATAATTTGTGATATTGGGCTATACAAATAAAATTGACTTGACTTGACATCCAGAACACTATGGATTTTGTGGATTAGGTGAGGGACATCATTAGGTGGGTGGATGAAAGAATAGTCTCGTATGATGTTATGTCCCTCTTCATGTGCGTTCCTGTTGCTGAAGCAGTGGAGATAGTCCATATGAAATTACAGGATGACCCCACCTTTAGCAACTGGACTACCCTTAACACTGACCAAGTGTGTCTGCTTTTGCAGCTGTGTCTTCAGTCCACGTACCTCACATACAGAGGACCGTACTATAGGCAGAAACATGGGTGTGCTATAGTTTCCTCAG
This sequence comes from Lampris incognitus, assembly GCF_029633865.1. Lineage (NCBI taxonomy): Eukaryota > Metazoa > Chordata > Actinopteri > Lampriformes > Lampridae > Lampris > Lampris incognitus. Next base: position 23,000,339 of record NC_079225.1, on the reverse strand, counting down.
TTTCACCTATAGTTGCCAACTTGTATTTGGAGGGGGACTCCACCTAGCCATTGGTTCAGATATGTGGAGGAGACCCGTATTAAAATTAATATCAGGAGGTACCACATTTCACTGACCACATTAACTCGGTGGACAACTACATCATTTTCTCCAGGGAGGATGTGGAAAAAAGGCTAGTCTTAGACTGAAATTGCAATTGGTGATGGGGGACATTTGATGATGTTTACTGTAAGCCAACACATACTGATCAGTACTTTATTCTAGTCAAGTCAAACTTTATTTTTAAAACACATTTCATACACAAGCAACACAATATGCTTTACATAAAGTGACAATACAGTCGAAACAATCATAAAAGTGCAAATGTAGAAAATAAATATGCACATCAAGGCAAGGCAAGGCAAGCCAAGTTTATTTGTATAGCACCTTAAAAAAAGCATAAAATAAGATAAATAAAAGTACAGGCAAATTTTATAAAAGTACAGACAAGTTTAAAACTGAGTTAGTAAAATAAATAAAAGTGCCATAAAAACTGATTAATTAAAAGTAGCAACAGTCGGGGGAGAATATATAAAAATAGCAAAATGTACGAAACATACACACACACACAAAGAACTTAGCCATAGACTGTTTTGAAAAGTAAGGTTTTTAACCTGCTTTTAAATGTGTCCAGTGTGGGGGCCTCTCTCAGGTCCTCAGGCAGGGCGTTCCATCTATTTGGGGTGTAAATACAAAATGCAGCTTCCCCTGCTCTAGACCTAGCACGAGGGATGGTTAAAAGACCGCTGCCATTGGACCTGAGAGTTCTTGCTGGTTTGTAAGTAATTAGCATGTCTTATTGTATAGTGTGGTACAAGGCCATTTAGCGCTTTGTATATAATTAACAGAATTTTAGAATTGATTCTAGTTATGACGGGGAGCCAATGCTGTGATCTAAGAACCGGTGTAATGTGTTCATACTTTTTAGTTCCAGTGAGAACACGTGCTGCCGCATTTTGAATTAACTGTAGTTGGCGCACGACTGATTTTTGGAGGCCGGTGAATAGTTCATTACAGTAGTCTAGTCTGCTTGTTATAAATTCATGGATTAATTTCTCATTCTTATTTTGATAGAAAGCCTCTTAGTTTTGAAATGTTAAGATAGTAGAAGGCTGATCTTATGATTGATGTGGCACTTAAAATTTAGATCACTGTCTATGATTACACTGAGACTTCTAGCTTCACTTTTGTACTCCAGAGACAGAGAGCTGAGATGAGCTACAATTCTCTGTCTCTTGAGTCTTTGCACCAAAAATAAGTATTTCTGTCTTTGTTCAATTGTAAAAGGTTCTTTGACATCCATAGATAATATCGTCAATATACTGAGTTAGGGAATGTATGGGATCTAGGTCATCAGGAGACAGGGATATGTAAAGTTGTGAGTCATATGCATAATTATGGTAATTTATTTTGGGTTTCTGTATAACATGTGCAAGTGGGAGCATATAGAGATTGAATAGTAATGGTCCAAGAATCAAACCTTGGGGTACCCCACGCATTATACCCACTTTGTCTGAGGAAAAGTCACCAATAGACACAAAGAACTGCCTGTCCTGTAGGTATGTTCTAAACCAGTTGAGAACCAAGCCAGAGAGGCCGACCCATTTTTCTAATCTCTCTGGCAAAATATGATCAACAGTGTCGAAGGCGGCACTGAGATCCAGGAGCACAAGAACAGATAATTTTTTTAGAATTCGTGTTCATATGCAGGTCGTTCACAACTTTGATAAGTGCTGTTTCTGTGCTATGGTGAGATCGAAAACCTGATTGATAAATGGCTAGAAGGTTGTTTGATATTAAATAGATATTAACTTGAGAATAAACTTTTTTTTCAGGTATTTTGCTGAGGAATGGTAAATTGGAGATGGGACTGTAGTTGGCAATAGCTGTCGCATCAAGGTTGCTCTTCTTCAGAAGAGGTTTAATGACAGCTGTCTTAAGTGCTGCAGGAAATATACCTGCCTGAAGAGTAGTTAATAATTTCTAAAACATCATGTTTTGTCCTTTGCATTTCCTTTGGATGGCAGGAGAAATATGCCAAGTCGAAAGTGCCAAAAAAAAAGACCAACTTTAAAGTAGTTACACCCAGATTAAAATGGCCATTTTCCTGGAAATCAATTCTCTTTTGCCTCTCTAAAACAGTAGCATACACAGCAAATTGCGCTGTGTTGCCACTGGCAACAACTGTTTTAGGGCGGCAAAGAAAAACTTGTTTCTGGTGTTATGCCGAGTTCTGCTTGTCTGCCGACAATTGCTTGCACTTCGCAAGAGCGTGAATTACTGTTTAAAAACAAACCGATATATCTTCTTTCTCAGGTTCATCAATGGTGATAAATAATCTGAAGTCTATAGTTTTTAAATGTTTAGAGTCATCAGTGTTTTATTAGACTCAGTAGTAATACGTAACATTTCCTTGATGTGATTGGTCTGAAATTTTATGTTTTTTAAGCATAGGATTTCAGATGGTTTTACTAAAATTAAGTTTTTAAAACCGGAAAAATTAATGTGGGGTGTCATTCACTCTATCAAACACGATCAAATAAATATTACGCTAATAAAACCATTTGATTCGTAACAAAATTTGATTTGAAGTGTCATTACTGAGTGTTAAGGAGTGCATGCATTATACAGCAGAACTGATTGTTGCTGCCGAGTAATGTCATTGCTGAGTGTTAAGGGGTGCATGCATTATTCAGCAGAACTGATTGTTGCTGCCGAGTAATGCATCTCCTATTATTTCAGCTTGGGTCATTATTAGACATATGAAATTCACACTGCCAAGCTAAAATGACCCAAAATATGTGCTGGTAAAACCATTTGATTCATAGATCTCCAGAAATAAATTTACAGTGTGGGTGGGTGCATTATTTGGCAGAGGTATATCCTGTGAGGTACATGCAATTCTCAGCAGGCAGACAGAAGTCGGCATTTAGTGTTAAATTAAATACCTTATTTTACTAAATTGTGGCTGCACTTGGTCCTGGGTTCGAACCCCAGGCCATCCCAGGTCCTTTCTGTGTGGAGTTTGCATGTTCTCCCCATGTCTGCGTGGGTTTATCCACGTGCTCTGGTTTTCTCCAACCATCAAAAAGACATGCATGTTAGGGTTAATACTCCTGTCTGTGCCCCTGACCAAGGCAATGGAAGGAAGAGCTGGAGTTTGTCCCCGGGCGCTGCAGCTGCCCACTGCTCACATACAGTAGGCTGGGTTAAATGCAGAATACAAATTTCATTGCAACCTACAATGACAAAATAAAGTGGCTTTCTTCTTCTTCTTCTTCTTCTTCTTCTTCTTCTTCTTCTTCTTCTTCTTCTTCTTCTTCTTCTTCTTCTTCTTCTTCTTCTTCTTCTTCTTCTTCTTCTTCTTCTTCTTCTTCTTCTTCTTCCTTAAACTTTTACTATACTATTTAAAATGGACATGTCTTTTATTTTACTAAATTGTCACTGCACTTAGTTATTTAAAAGAATTATTATTTATTTGTGTTCTTTTTCAGTGTTGTGTTGCTGTAAAGTCCCCTGAGGCAAATTTGTGATATTGAGCTGTACAAATAAAATTGACTGAATGTGATTTGACTTATGACTGACTGTCAAAACTAGATAAAGAAAGTTATTTGGCATTCATTCTCTGTATATATTTGTTTATGTTTTACAAACTGTTTAACCTGAGCCAGTAATGAAAAGAACAAATGAACAGCTCGCACACTGCTGGGCTCCAGCTTTGACTATTTATTACAACACCGCTGTGATGTTTTGAGCGCCACTGGTCTTCATCAGACTCATCTTTTCAATGTTGCTCATTTTTGGCCCAGGATCTGCCTTTTTTTTGGTTTGGATGTGCATGTACATTCCTACTTTGTCTTAATCTGAGCCAGGCCATACAACAATGATAGCAATCATCACATTCATACAGGGTTAGTATACAGCTGTTAAGATGTATATAAAATTTAATGCACTGTTATCGGATCGGTATTCGGTATCGGCCGATATGCAAGTTCAGGCATCAGAATCCATATTGGGAAGGAAAAAACGGTATTGGAATATCTCTAGATACAGCTCTGTTACCTGGTTAAATCAGTTTTTGGAATACAGTGGAGTTCAGTGGCTTGAAAAATGTCAGCATCTCTGATGTTGGCCACAACATGGCTGCTGCTGAGCAGGACAAAATCACTGTTGGTTTCAATCTTCTCGGATCATGTCAACAACACAAAAAACATGAAAATACACTGGCCTTATCCTTAAATGTTTAAATGAAGATTGCACAGTGTGTCATGAGGCTTATTAGATCAATAGTCTAAAACAAAGCTGGGAAGACCTCTTTCTGTGAAGTACTAAGATTATATATGTCAGACAGGTTTCACATTCTGAATCAAGCGTTCTAGCAGTGGTCTGCTATTCAGAAATAATGGACCGTAAAATGTTTTAATTGACCAAGCAGAATGGATTATTACAGTGTGTAATAAATAATTACTCAGATCAAATGTGAAGAAAGTCAGTTTGTCGTGCTTTTGTTTCCTGATTGAAGTATTAATTTGTTGTTCATTTATACCAAAGCTTCAACCCCCCTCCCTCCCCAAAAGCATTGAGGACAGCCCTATTTATTGTTGTTATTACTCATTATAGATATTTTAATCATCTTTATTCTACTATTTTTTTGCAGTCGATGTCTACTGAAATGCAACTCAGGCATTATGAATTGCAACAACAGCAGTTCACCCCATTGTTTCAAGATTGGGAGCACACTTTCAAGCTCTGGTATGAGCAGTTCCAAACCTATCCCCACAAGGATCAGCTTCAGGACTATGAGCTCCAATGGAAACAGTGGCAGGAACAGATGAATGCCACCCAAGCCCACTTGCAAGAGCGGGTTACCACCCTCCAAGCCATGGTACCATATCCCTCCAGCCAGTATGGTAGTGGTGTGGTGGGACAGTATGGACAGTACTCTGGACAAGACGTGCAAATGCAACAGCAGATTGCAAGTCCAGGTGTGCAGCATTCGCCAGGTGCTGTTGGTCCAAGGGCCCAAGGTCCTCGGCCTCCTGGTTTTGGGCCTCATTCAGAATCACCTGGTGGACCCCCTGTTAGAGGAAGCAGTCCTGCCGGTAGAGGAATCAGACCATTAGGCCCTCCTCCTGGCCCACCGCCGCAATATCAAGGCCCCATGGGCCCACGGTAAAGCACTACTTTAAGATTTGTAGTACTACTGTGTGGAAAAATGATGAGGATGTTTCACTTACACCTTCCCAAGCTTAGAATTTTCAAGTTTGAGAATAGTTTTATAAATGTATAGTCCTGAATTTTTTTTCCCAGCAAAAAAAATGAGCACATTCTTGAAGTTGAAGTTCAGTCTCAGTGTTTGTTTGCTATGACATAAAATTGAATCTTGATTGGTTTTCTAGTTATTGCCCACTGAAAACACTGTAACAAGTTGATTGATTGATGAAAAGTTCATTATCTCATATTGGTTGTTTTTGCGAAATCATTGGACTAAATTATATTGGCCATCTGCAAATTCCCAATTTTATGTTTCGCATGTGAACGTTCATATTCTTATGTTATGAGCGTCCTTAAAAAGTTTATTATCTTACAGGCTAGATGGTCCCAGAGGAAATAAACCAAGATTTGACGGGCCCCCAAGGTTTGATCAACCACAGCAGCGCTTTGATGGACCCCCCAGATTTGATCCACCACAGCAGCGCTTTGATGGGCCCCCCAGATTTGAGCCACCACAGCAGCGCTTTGATGCCCCCCCCAGATTTGATCACCCACAGCAACGCTTTGATAGCCCCTCCAGATTTGATAAACCCCAGCAGCGGTTTGATGGTCCCCCCAGGTTTGATCCACCACATCATCGTTTTGATGGGCCCCCTAGATTTGATCAACCACAGCATCGCTTCGATGGGCCCCCCAGATTTGATCAACCACAGCATCGCTTCGATGGGCCCCCCAGATTTGATCAGCCCCCAAGAGGGAACCAGCCTAGGTTTGGGCAACAGCCTAGATTGGAGCAACCCCATAGGCAAATCGGGCCTCCAACTCCTTTGGAATGCCCCGCTGGAGCTCAGCTAAGAGTAGAGCCAAGTCCCCAGCCTAAGACTGAACTTGTAACTACACCCCAACCATCCCATAATGATTCCAAAACACCAGTTAAACTGACTGAGCAACCGCCATCTACAAAAGAAAATGAATCAAAATTGGATAAGATAGAAGAGGACTTAGCAGATGACAACCTTGACAGCGCTGATGGCTTTTTTGTTCAGAGTGACCCCATTCCGCAAACATCACAAACAGGCGAGAAGACTGCAATACCAGATGTCAGTAATGATTCTACTAGCAAGGATAAAATTAATGAAGTGAGCATCAAACCCTCTGGAACAGTTCCCAAGCCTTTGCCTCCAAAAAGTACAGCAACAGCACAGAATATTTCAAAACCAGGTGGGCAAATGGCAAATGACAAGAATACACCTCAGCAAGGCTTAAAGTCCTCTGGAATCAAACAGGAGTCACAGCTTCCTGGGAAAGCTCAATCAAGACTAGAGCCTTCAGAGCCTCTACCTGCAGTAGCACATGGCAGGGGTCGAGGTCAGCCCCCGATACCCATCCAAGGGCGAGGACGTGGGCAGAGGGGCCGTGAAGATTTTAGGGGTCTAAGCACTTTACCACCTGCTGAAGAAATTCATGAAATGCCCTACGATTACATGCCACCACAAGATGACATGGAGACAAATGAAGAACAGGAGCAGTACCAATGGCAGGATACTTCATATGAGGAGCTAAATGACGAGGAAACAGAGGTGCACCCTGAACAAGACATCTGGTTACCAGAGGAACATCACTTCCCAACAGATGAGGAGGAGTACTATGAAGAGCCAATGATGGAAGGCATGCCAAGGGGGAGAGGTGGGCCGCCATTAGGGAGAGGCGGACCTCCTAGAGGGAGGGGTGGACCTCCTATGGGACGAGGTGGACCTCCTATGGGGAGGGGTGGACCTCCTATGGGGAGAGGAGGACCTCCTATGGGGCGGGGTGGACCTCCTATGGGGCGGGGTGGACCTCCTATGGGGTGGGGCGGACCTCCTATGGGGCGGGGCGGACCTCCTATGGGGCGGGGCGGACCTCCTATGGGGCGGGGTGGACCTCCTATGGGGCGGGGTGGACCTCCTATGGGAAGAGGTGAACCAATGGATAGGCACTGGGAAGACCCTGAGACAGCAGAATACTGGGATGAAGAGGAGCCTTATTGGGAAGAAAGGAGACCTCCAATGAGGGGTATGAGGCCCCCTTTCCCACTTGGTCGTGGTCGCCCCCCACGAGGCCATCCTGGTTTTATGCATCCAGGGCGAGGACGGCCCCCTCACCCACCTCATGGAGCTGTAGACCATGATCCAGTAGGTCCTCCAGTTGACCCAGATAACACAGAGATGGATTCAATGAAGCCCCCAGTGCATCGTGATCTTGAGCCACATGGCCATCCTATGCATCCTGATATGATAAGAGGCAGGTGGCGTCCACCACCCCCTCATGACATGGTGGATCCCATGGGGGAGCCATTGTATGATGAAGGCATGGAGAGAGAATCTGGCTGGAATCGCCCCCCCCACAGCAGAGGCCCTCCTCCCCCTCCACACGAGATATTAGAGAGGGGAGGGATGAGAAGACGACCTATGGGTCGAGTCATGGGGCGGGGGATGCGCCACCCAGGTCCACCTCATGAGGAATTTGAAGAAGCATACAGTGAGGGTTTTGTTGAGGATTATGGTCATGGAGATTACGGGTATGGCTGGCGGCCACAGCGGGACTATCCCCACGATGAATATAAAAGAGAGGACCACTGCTTTGACCTTGAGTGGGACAGGGAGCGTGCTCTGCCCGAGAGAGACTACCCTCCCCGCATTCCACCGCCAGAGCGTATCAGAGAAGAGTTGTGGTCAGAGGACAGGGAAAGAGGTCGCCCATACCTGAATGAAGATGATGGAAGAGGGGAGCTGCGGATACACGAGTATAAAGATGAGCCACCATATAGACGTGAAGGGCCACCCTACCAACCAGTCCCCACTGGATGGGATAGGCCAACCAGACCACCACCACCAAATCAGAGAGGGTATCCTTCAGATTATGAGGAACGTAGATCCTACCATGAGGATCACAGAACAGAGCCTCCCATGGATATCCCACCTCCACCAACCCTAGCAGCACCTGCTGCCAAGGCACCAGAGACTCCTGTTGATCCAGCTGCTCAAGGAGCAAGTGGAGGTAGTGTACTCGCACTCTCTCAACGTCAGCATGAGATCATCCTGAAAGCTGCTCAAGAACTTAAATTGATAAGGTAATTTACAAAACAATTTTTATGACATCAGCTCAATAACAGTTTGAAATTAACATTCAAATTTGGCTCATGTATTTCTGAATTTTAAACAAGGTTCAGTTTGAAATATAGAGTTGTTCAACCTTAGTTGAATTTGAATTTACTTTTCTGTAAATGGTAGAGAAATTTAAAGATGCACTGATTGGAATTTTCTTGGCCAATTCCCCCTTTTTTCTTTTTTTTTTTAAAGTCTGGCATGTCGATTCTGATTGCCCCCTAAAACTATAATTGAACGCATGCACAAACATTTTTGTAACAGTTCTTCAGTCAAGATTTTAATTGTATGTTTATGATAAAACATTGACTATTATAAATAACTTAACACATTTTCTCCAAAACTGCACAAGCTTACAGGACCTCCTCTCCCTCAAACAAATCTCGAAATAAAAAAATGCTCCAGGTTACTGGACAGAGCTTTTTTGTACAAATAAAATCTAACTGAAAATGAATTGCAGCATAGCCTACTTTATCTACCACATTTTACTTTCCCAAAGTAATCGACAGTTTTTGATGAATTGGACATATCTGACACTGACCAGTCAGCCACCTGTCATGGCCGATCAAGCTGAAATCAGCTGATTGCGGTCACCAGCCGATCGATCAGTGCATCTCTAGAGAAATGTTTAGTAAAGTTAAAGTAGCTGTAGACAACTTTTCAACCCCCCCCCCCGTGTTTCCAAGTGTTTTTATTGTTTGTGCCACTGTCGCAAAGACAACCACATCACTTTCAGTTTATTAGCAGCCTGGCTATCGTCCAAAGCAAGAAACAACCGTTGTTTGATCAAGGTCTTTTTATTTTTATTTTACATTATATCAAAGTCCAACAGAAAGAGAAATCTCACTAACGCCCCCCCCCATGCCAGACATATACATCTAAACATTATAAATAATCAGACATCCATAAAAAGAAAATAAATAACACAAGTAGAAGAAATGACAAAAACATAAATAAAATAATAATGGTTACATTGCCATGCTGTCAGCTTCTATATCCTCAACAAAGGTTAAAAAAGGCTGCCAAATAGTATGAAGTTTCCTAGTAGACCCTCTGACAGTACAACTAATCTTCTCCAATTTAAGATGGTACATGACTTCACTGATTCATTGAATGTATGTCGGTGGAATTGGGTCTTTCCATTTAAACAATATCAGTCTCCTGGCCAAGAGAGAGCAGAAGGCCAACATGTTGATTTCCCATCTGCTAAGAGGGGTGTCCACCGGGGCCACACAGAACAGTGCAATGAATGGAGACGGTGCTACAGATTTTCCAAATATCTTAGAGAAGGTCTGAAAGATGGTTCCCCAGAACATGTGCAGCAGAGTGGCTAGAGCCTGCCTGCATCGATGACATGTGGGATCTATGCCGGTTTTGATCTTAGAAAGTCTTAATTTAGACCAGTGCAGATGGTGTACAATTTTGAATTGAATAGCTGCATACCTAAGACATATGAAGAGGGGGAAAAAAATCCCTGTATTATGCCAAGTTGGTTCATCTAAATCTGTTTCCCATTTATTTTTAAGGAGGTCTAAAAGCGTCAAATTGTATATGTAAAGTAGTTCGTAAATTGTACTTATAGACTGTTTTGTTTTTGTTTTGTTTGGGTTTTTTTTTCTGGTTTACTGTTAAAAATTAAATCTGAGGGAGGGCATGATGGAAAGCAAGCCAAGTTTGAGGCTACAAAGTTCCGGAGCTGCAAGTACCTATAAAAGTGTGATCTAGGAAAATCACATTTTTTAACAACAATAATAATAATAATTTTATTTATATAGCACTTTTCTAAAACAATGTTAAACATGCTTTACAAAGAAATAAAACCAGACAAGGCAAAAATAAGAGATTTTCTGTACTAATTGTTCGAAGGAGGCAAAATTGTGGTCAATATAGAGATCAGGCAGAGACCATACCCCTTCTGGACCAGGTACCAAAACCTCATCAATCACTGATGCGATGAACGTGTTTGTTTCTGTTTTTTGTTTTTTTGCAATTGGTGCAGCCTGCAATAGGCCCCTAAGGGAACACGATCTTCTAAACTGATTCCAAATTTTAACTGAGTGTACAACAACTGGGTTAGAAGTGAAGCTAGAAATAGGCTGTGTGATTGGCAGTTTAGAACACATGTGATTGGCAGTTTAGAACACCGTAAGGCTGCTAAAGAAGTGGACCCAACGGACGCCATCTCCATAATTGTCCATCCAGGGACAGTGACATCGTTCCTCATCCAGTATAGTAATGCTCTTATGTTGGCTGCCCAGTCACTGGACAGCAAATTTTTTTCAAACATTTTGCATCCTGAAAAAAAATGAGAGATTATGATAGACAATGTCAAGCTGAACACAAAAATGATTTCAGACTTTTGTTGTCTCATGTAGGAATTTGGAGAAACATTAAAATAACTTTTATTGAATTTTAACATTTTTAATCGCATAATGATGCTGACACATTGTGTTAGTTCAACTTAGCTTAAAATGTTTTGCAGCTGATTTTCATTTGTACACAGCTTCTGGTGCCTCTCATGTCAGTGTATAACAATAGTCAGCCAGCATTGATGGATTCCAGTTGCCCTGATACCTCTTTTCCATGGTTGCAATGTCCTGGTGAAACCTTTCACCATGTTCGTCACTGACTGCACCAAGATCAGCAGGGAAGAAGTCCAAGTGTGGATGCAGAAAATGAATTTTCAATGACATGTTGCACTTCATGGTTTTGTATGCTTTAAGCATGTTGTCAAGCAGCTCAATGTAGTTTGTTGCTCTGTAGTTACCAAGAAAATTCTCAACAACATCCTTAAATGCCTTCCATGCTATTTTCTCTGGCCCAGATCCTCTAACTCCCTGTCATTGATGACCTGTATGATTTGTGGACCAACAAAAATGCCTTCCTTAAATCTTGGCATCAGTTATTCTTGGAAACATCGCTCTCAAATAGCAAAATCCATCACCTTCTTTGTTCATTGCTTTCACAGAATTTTTCATCAATCCGAGTTTTATATGAAGAGGAGGCAGAAATATTTTTTGTTGGGTTGACAAGTGGTTTATGCGCCACTTTTTTCAGCCCTGGAACTAAATGCTTACAGAGCGTCCAGTTCTTTTTAATGTAATGTGACTCTAGCATGGCTATCCCATTCACAAAGGAAACAGCAGTGCTTTGTATGTCTGAGCTGCATTCCTAGTAGCAGTGCCAATACTTTTAGATCACATCAGATATTCCAGTCGTAATTGTTGTACTGTATGTGTTTCAACAACAGTTCCATGTTATTGTAAGTTTCTTTCATGTGTACTGCATAGCAAATAGGTACTGAAGGGTGGATATTACCATTGTGTAACAGGGCAACTTTCAGGCTTAACTTTGACGAATCTATAAAAAGACACCGTTGTGGGTCATGCACACATGTTGCACAACAAATGTGAGGAGCCCAGAGTTTCTCTTGGTCACCAGTTTTACATCCGAAGTAGAGCTCAATAGGCTTTCTTGATAACTGCATTCATGCTGCATCTTTGAGCCTTAAGCGTATACTTGCCACAGATGTAACAGAATCTATCGAAGCTGTTGCCACATTGACGAGACATTTCTACCGTATTAAATCTTCCTGAAGACAATAAATCCTATTGTCAAGAATATGCATTATGCTATTGCCAGAAGAACATGTACATCAGCATGCGTCCAAACAGCATCTCTAAATGTTAGCAGCTTTTATAGCCTGTCTGCCAGCATCTAACCTGACTAAGCATGCCCAGCCATGCCTAATACAACATTTGCATAGCATCTACTCTGAGTGCATGCCCAGACATGCTTGGACTGACCAAACAGCTTGCTTTGTTGGCACTATACAAGTAGACTTAAAATATGATGGGAAATCCCCAAAATAGGTTATATCTACAAAACGGTATGTGATAGGAAAAATTTAAGGTAATTTTCATCATCAGCAGACCAAAATCCATAAAATACACCCAAAAGTGTTCAGGAAGCAAAATCTTCGTTGCCCAGTGACATGAAGTTTGGGGGCACCATCGCGCCGATTATACGAGGTCTCTGAAGTATACCTCTTTTAATTTGGGATGTTTTTTGTTCCAAATAAAAGTAGATATGAGGGCGCCCGGTTAGCGTAGCGGTCTATTCCATTACCTACCAATACGGGATCACCGGGTCGAATCCCCGTGTTGCCTCTGGCTTGGTTGGGCGTCCCTACAGACACAATTGGCTGTGTCTGTGGGTGGGAAGTTGGATGTGGGTATGTGTCCTGGTCGCTGCACTAGCGCCTCCTCTGGTCGGTCGGGGCGCCTCCGGATCGCCAGAGAGGGGGTGGAGCAGCGAACGGGATGGCTCAAAAAGAGCTGGGTGATTGGCCGGATACAATTTGGGGAAAGAATTGGAAGAAGAAAAAAAAGTAGATGAGTGTTTTTTTGTTCTAAATAAAAGTAGATATCTGATTATTTAGTTTGAAAAAAAAACAAGATGTTAAAAAAGACCGGAACACACTGGGATCTACTACTACTTTCAGCTGCTCCTGTAGGAGGGCGCCAAAGCGGATCATCCATTTCCATCTCTTCCTGTCCTCTGCATCTTCCTCTGTCACACCAGCCACCTGTATGTCCTCCCTCACCACATCCATAAACCTCCTCTCTGGCCTTTGTCTTTCTCTCTTCCCTGGCAGCTCCAATTCAGGATCCTTCTCCCAATATACCCAGTATCTCTCCTCCACACATTTCCAAACCATCTCTGTCTTGCCTCTCTTGCTTTGTCTCCTAACCGTCCAACCTGAGCAGTCCCTCTAATATAGTCATTCCTAATCCAACTTCGTCACTCCCAATGAAAATCTTAACATCTTCAACTCTGCCACCTCCAGCTCTGCCTCCTGTCTTTTTGTCAGTGCCACGGTCTCCAAACCATATAACATTAGCTGGTCTCACTACCATCTTGTCAACCTTCCCTTTAACTCTTGCTGGTACCCTTCTGTCGCAAATCACTCCTGATATTCTTCTCCACCCACTCCACCCTGACTGCACTCCCTTCTTCACCGCTCTTCTGCACTCCCCGTTATTTTGAACAGTTGACCCCAAGTATTTAAACTCTCATTTGCCTTCGTCACCTATACTCCTTGCATCCTCACCATTCCGCTGTCCTCCCTCTCATTCTCGCGTATGTATTCCGTCTTGCTCCTACTGACTTTCATTCCTCTTCTCTCCAGTGCATACCTCCACTTCTCCAGGCTCTACTCAGCCTGCACCTTACTCTCGCTACAGATCACAATGTCATCTGTGAACATCATAGTCCATGGAGAATCCTGCCTGATCTTGTCCGTCAACCTGTCCATCACCATTGCAAACAAGAAAGGGCTCAGAGCTGATCCTTGATGTAATTCCACCTCCACCTTGAACCCATCTGTTATTCCAACCACGCACCTCACTACTGTCACACTGCCCTCATACATACCTACATACTTCTCTGCCACTTTCAACTTCCTCCTACAATACAACACCTCCCCTCTCGGCACCCTGTTATATGCTTTCTCTAAAAACACAAAGACACAATGCAACTCTTTTCTGATCTTCTCTATACTTCTCAATCAACATTCTCAAAGCAAACATTGCATCTGTAGTGTTCTTTCGTGGCATGATACCATTGTGCTGCTCACTAATTGTCACCTCTCCTCTCACCCTAGCTTCTATTACTCTTTCCCATATCGTCATACTGTGGCTGATGAACTTTATACCACTGTAGTTGCTACAGCTCTATACATCACCCTTATTCTTGAAAAGCGGTACCAGTATGCTTCTTCTCCACTCCTCAGACATCCTCTCACTTTCCAAGATTGTGTTAAACAATCTAGTTAAAAATTCCACTGCCATCTCTTCCAAACAATCTTCCAAGCTGCCCTCACTTCCTCCTTGCTAATCCACCGCACTTCCTGATTCACTATCCCCACATCATCCAACCAGTGTTGTAGTATTCGAGTCCAGGACTTGTGACTCGACTTGGACTTGAGCACTAATGACTTGGACTTGGGCTTGGAAGTTGGAGATGAGGACTCGGACTTGTTAATTGATAAAGACTTTTTTTTTTTGTAATAGGCCCTAATAATTTGGCAAAAGATATTGATAGCTAGGGTTGAATTTCGTTTGAAAATTTTCGATACCGATGCCAAAACCAATACCTCCAATTCGATATGATACCTAAACAATACTTTTTCGATGCTATATATTATGAATACCTTATAGTATTATCAGCAAACTGCTTTTCTATACAGCAAGCACCATAATTCATTGACACATCGTGTTATTTTGGTTCTGTACTCTAGCACTTTGAGATTGAAAGTGAAGTCAGCAATGACAATGAGGTCAACATGCAGACTGACATCTTTAATGTATGTGAGCCTATTTATATACATCATCATAACCATCTTTACCTGTTTCATCATTGCTAGCAGTGGCACCAGAAGCAGGCCCGGCAGCAGACGTCCCAGAGCTAACGTTAACCTTGGTAGCAGCACGGACATTAACGTTATCAAACACAGAGCAGTTGCCCATTCGTAAATTTATCCCATGCGTGATCAGATGTTTCATCATATTCAACGTATTCCCAGACTTGCATTTGATGATCACTCTACAGCGGTTGCATTTTACAGTGTCAGGTTTGCTGTCTACTCTTACAAAGTGTAACCACGCTTTGGAACGCATAGTAGCTCACTGAATCTTGCCCGCCAGTTTTCAACTCCAATGCAGTCACGAGACACACACGCACACCAAATAGCTTCATGCTGATTTGTCGGTCAGTCGCCTGTGTACAACAACGCTGGTAGTGATTGGCTGGCTGCGATAGCGTTCACGTCGTCCACCGTAAAGCATTGAAATTTGGCAACGTTTTTTTTCCAAGTTGAACTGGGATGCGCAGTCTTCTTCTTGCAAGCAAAGCTTAACTCGGTTTTCTCTTTAGCCTTTAACATTAGCCATATTTATTCAGGCAAATACAACAGGTCTCTTGGCTCTGTACTACCGAGTACCAACTCTTATAACAAGCTTACAACACACTGTTTCACACAGAGAACGTGGCGACGTCACATCTGAATGTACTGTAAAGCCTTAGACGGAACAGTAATACGGCTGGTACCGTAATACAATGAGTAAGAGCGCCATCAAATAACAACACTTAACATCCAGACTTGCATTTGATGATCACTTTGCAGCGGTTGAATTTTACTGTGTCAGGTTTGCTGTCTATTTTTACAAAGTGTAGCCATGCTTTGGAACGCATAGTAGCTCACTGAATCTTGCCCGCCAGTTTTCAACTCCAACGCAGTCATGAGACGCACACGCATACCAAATAGCTTCATGCTAATTTGTTAGTCAGTCGCCTGTGTACAACAACACTGGTAGTGATTGGCTGGCTGTGATAGCGCTCACGTCATCTACCGTAAAGTATCGAAATTTGGCACCATTTTTTTCCAGAGAGTTTGATACTCGATAGGACCGAGATATTTCGGTCGGTGCCATATGGGCACCGTTTTCGATACCCAACTCTGTTGATAGCTATATTAATACCGTAACATTATTCAATTTTGTGCAAGGGCAGGCAAGTGTGTTCCACCTACATGCGGATTCATGTGCATACCCTCGTGTTGGAGGGTATGAGCCCATCTTCAACTCAGACTCAACCTTGATGACTGGGACTCAGGTAATGGGGACTTGACTCGGACTCTTCTTTGGGGACTTGGACTCGGACTCAAACACTGGAGACTCGACTCGGACTCGAGGTTTAGTGACTCGACTACAACAATGCATCCAACGTTCTCTCTCTCTGATTGTCTTCATTCATCAGCCCCTCAAAGTACTCCTTCCACCTTCTCAACACACTCTTCTCGCTTGTCAGCACATTTCCATCTCTATCCTTGATTGCCCTAACCTGCTGCACATCCTTCCCAGTTTAGTCCCTCTGTCTGGCGAATCAGTACAAGCCCTTTTCTCCTTCCTTAGTGTCTAACCTCTCATACAACTCACCATACACCTTTTCCTTTGCCTTTGCCACCTCTCTCTTCACTTTACGCTGCATCTCCTTGTACTCCTGTCTACTTTCCTCATCTCTCTGACTATCCCATTTCTTCTTTGCCAACCTCTTCCTCTGTATACTTTGCTGTACTTCCTCATTCCACCATGAAATTTCCTTGTCTTCCTTCCTCAGTCGGGATGACACACCAATTACCTTCCTAGCTGTCTCCCTCACTATTTCTGCAGTGGTTGACCAGCCATCCAACAACTTTTCATTACCACCACCCAGTGTCTGTCTTAACTCCTCCCTGAACTCCACACAAATCCTCCTTCTTCATTTTCTGCCATTTGATCCTTGGCTCTGCCTTCACGCTCTTCCTCTTGGTCTCCAACATTATCCTACAGACCACTATCCGATGCTGCCTAGCTACATTCTCTCCTGTCACCACCTTGTACTCTCCAATCCCTTTCAGATCGCACCTCCTACATAAGATATAGTCCACCTGTGTGCGCCTTCCTCCACTCTTATACGTCATCCTGTGTTCTTCCCTCTTGAAATATGTATGCACCCCAGCCATTTCAATCCTTTTTGCAAAATCCACCACAATCTGTCCTTCCACATTCCTCTCCTTGACACCATACCTACCCATCACCTCTGTTCCCTTCACCAACATGCCTATTGAAGTCCACTCCAATCACCTAGCTCTCCTCCTTGGGTACACTCTCCACCACTTCATCCAACTCACTTCAGAATTCTTCTTTCTCTTTCATCTCACACCCAACTTGGGGGGCATATGCGCTGATAATTCATCAACACACCTTTTATTTTCAGCTTCATACTCATCAGTCTGTCCAACACTCTCTTCACCTCCAACACACTCTTGACATACTCTTCCTTCAGAATTACCCCAACCCCGTTTCTCCTCCTATTCCCACCATGGTAGAAGAGTTAGAACCTACCTCCAATGCTCCTGGTCTTACTTTCCTTCTACCTGGTCTACCTGGTCTTCTACCAGCGCCAACAGGCATCAGCTCGCTTTTCTGAATATCAACTTTGTAGCCAGATATTTTGCCAAATTCTGTTAGTAAGACCATTAACTCAAAACTCGAAATGGGCTGCGATATATCCAACAACATATCGTCCGTGTAAAACAAAACTTTATGCTCTTGTCCTGCTCGCTGGATTCCCTTGATATCGGGATTTTCCTTCAGAGCTAGAGCAAGTGGTTCCATTGCAACCCCAAATACAAGTGGGAACAAAGGACACCCTTATCTTGTGCCACATTGTTGCTCAAAGTAAGTGGCAAGATTATTGTTAGTGCACATGGCAGACGTTGGAGATGTATATAAAAGTCGAATCCATGATATTAATTAATGGCCAAGTCCAAACCTCTCCAGTGTGTCGAAAAGATAGCCCCACTCCACCCAGTTGGCCTGCTTGGCTGCTGTGAAAAATTGGATGTCACTAAATTTCCTGCTTTTAAATTTGGATAAAAATGAGATGCTGGTCGTTGGCCCTTCTAGACACAGACACCAATCTGATCAAGTAACTAACAATCGACAACTCTGATTTCACAAAGTGTGGCAGCCAAAAATCTTGGTGGTACGTTTGATCCCAGCTTTTCCTTTGATGAGCACATTAAAGAAATCAACAAGACTTCCTTTTTTCACTTATGTAACATAGATAAAATTTGGTGTTTCCTGTCTATGGCTGACACACAGACTCTTAATACATGCATTTGTTTCATCCTGACTTGGTTTTCAGCATTAAGACAGCACTACCTCTGGCACGTCAGGTGAGAAGGGCTATAAGCGATATTCAAAAGGCGTCTTAATGTTAAAAAAAAAAAGAACGACGGTTCCTAATAAAACCCATTTGGTCCGGTGATATGAGGGGGGAAGAACCCCCCCCCCCCAAACGGCGTCCCAAAACTTTAGCAAGGATTTTAGCATCAGTGTTTAGAAGAGAAATTGAACGGAATGCGCCTTCAGCGACTCGCATATAGTTAAAGAAGGTATTCCTGGGGTTTGATTAATATCAAGGAATAATGTAATCTGGGACATGATGAAATTAGGGAAATCTTCTGCTGATAGAAGCAGAGGATTGAGTCTCCAAGGGCGGTAACTGGACTGTTCATAAGGAATACACATTTTCATAGTTAAGGGAGCATGATATGAAATAACTGTAGCTCTGGAATCACATTTGGTTACGAGGGAAAGCAGCCTTTTATCCAGAAAAAAATTATCTATACGTGAATAGGTCTTATGAACTGAGGAGAAAAAATTGTATACTCTGGAAGTAGGACTACGAAACTGCCACATATCAGCTTTGCCATATGATTTAAGAAAAAGCTGGATTGAATGTGCTAATTTAGACAGGGATGTCTTTTTGGATGAACTGCAGTCTAAGACAGGGGAGAGTATACAATTCATATCATACGGTGGTGTGATGTCATGTTTGGTAAACAAGAAAAAAAATTGGAGAAGAACAAAGGGTTATCCCAGTTTGGTGCATAAATATTGGTCAAGATGACCGAAAATGTGCATAAAGATGCCCAGCCACTGTAACGTAGCACCCTGCGGGGTCCGAGTCTGTCTACACTTGTTGTCATAAATGGTGTGTTTTTATCAATTAGTTTGACTGCCTCTCTAGCCTTTGAGTGGAAATTGGAGTGATAAATTGTCCTGCTCATCCTCCTCTCAGTTGAAAATGGTCTTTAGTATGCAAATGGCTCTCCTGAAGGAATTTAATATGTATTAAGCTGTTTTAAATGTGTAAACACCTTTTTACACTTCACTGGATGGTTAAGTGATACAAAGTTGACTGAGCAATCATTCAGCCCTCTGGTAGTATTGGCATTAGTCATGCTAAAGGAGAAAATTGTTAAGGATTCTTTTATTTTATAGTATTGTTGTTTGTATTGTTATTTTTTAATATAAAACATTTTCCAAAAGGTTTGGTGTGTTTTATGCGTGTTTCTAATCCTGAGGGATTTAGTTGAACAAGGTTCTATCTATACACTTTTTGTGACAAAACAGCTTGTGACAATTTTTTCTTATCATGGATAAATTATAGATCTGCATAAATGCTCATCATAATAGTCTCCGAATCCGAGACGACGCCCAAGAAAGCGCTGTGAAATAGAAATGGCATACTAGTTCCGACAAATTTAAGATTTGAGATTTATATTTATAAGCTTTATCTTTATTTATAATTTATTTATTGTAATTTCTCAGTACTCGCATACATTGAAATGAAATTTGTCCTCCACATTTAACTCTTCCTATACACTAGGAGCAGTGGGCGGGGACCAACTCCAGTTTCAGATTCCATTAGCTATTAACCTAAGTCTTTAACATTTTATAACCTGAACCCAACAAGAGTCAAACAGAGATACAAAACAGGCTTATTTCTGTTATAACAACAGTATTTTTAATGAGATAGCCATAACAGTAGACTAAACAGTATAATACTCCGACATTTTTCTGACAATGAACGAACTGTAATAAATAGAACAAGATAGTGCAATTATAATAACAGCAGCATACCTTTTAATAAACTATCAATTTAAATGAAAATAAATGAATGGCCTATATATAGAATAAAATGAACTATAATAAATAGAACAAGGTAGGTAGCACAATTAGTGCAGTTATAATAACAGCAGCACAGCTCACATTTTAATGAACAATTTCTTTCCAAACATTAAAATAAAAGTAAATAAAAAGCTACTCGCTTGCAATTTGGAATGGTGAGGGCGTCCGCCACTTCTCCAAGCTGTTGTGCAGTGTTGACTCCCGTATGGCTCACCTATTACTTTGGTTTCCATTAGGAAGACACAGAGTTCCCACTCCTGAGTAATAAAGTGACAGGTGACAGCCATGTATGCTTCCATACTTGCCGAGGTCCAAATATCCGTTGTGAAACTTAAGGCAGTTAAAATTTCGTCTCGTACATTGCTGTACTCCAGAGATAGAGTGTGTGAAATACTTGAGCGTTTGGGTACAGTGTATTCGGGCTCCATCGCCTTCATTAATTTTCTGAAGCCTTCGCCTTTGACTATGTTAATGGATCTTATATCCATAGCGATGAGCTCTACTATGGCATTTGTTACGTCTCTCTTTCTTACCCCATTATTGGTTTTTGTAACTGTAGGGTCTGCTGTGTAGTTTTAGGTGTGGTTTAGGATGTTGATGGCTGTAATGCCAGTGGATGCACCTATGGAACAGTTATTATTAGGCTTTTTTATGCCAATACTTTACTTAGCTCCAGATGTTCCCACATTACTCCTTATGTTTTATTTTAACTATTGGGATCATTTGCAGCGACACTATATGGACAAAAGTATTGGGACACCTGGCCATTACACCTACAGGAGCTTTTATGACATCCCATTCTAAATCCATAGGAATTAATATGGAGTTGGTCTCCCCTTTGCAGCTATAACAGCTTCCACTCTTCTGGGAAGGCTTTCCACAAGATTTATGGAGTGTGTCTGTGGGAATTTTTCCCATTCATCCAGAAGAGCATTTGTGAGGTCAGGCACTGATGCTGGACGAGAAGACCTGCCTCACAATCTCTGTTCTAGTTCATCCCACAGGTGTTCAATGGGGTTGAGGTCAGGGCTCTGTGCGGGCCAGTCAACTTCTTCCACACCAAACTCACCCAACCATGTCTGAATGTACTTTGCTTTGTGCAATGGGGCACAGTCATGCGGAACAGAAAGCGGCCCTCCCCAAACTCTTGCCACAAAGTTGGAAGCATAGAATTGTCCAATAATGTCTTTGTATGCTGAAGCATTAAGATTTCCCTTCACTGGAACTAAGGGGCCTAGCCCAACCCCTGAAAAACAACCCCATACCATTATCCCTTCTCCACCAAACTTTACAGTTGGCACAATGCAGTCAGGCAGGTAACGTTCTCCTGGCATCCGCCAAACCCAGACTTGTCCATCAGACTGCCAGACAGAGAAGCGTGATTCGTTACTCCACAGTACACATTTCCACTGCTCCAGAGTCCGGTGGCAGTGTGTTTTACACCACTCCATCTGACACTTGGCATTGTGCTTGGTGATGTAAGGCTTGCATGCAAAGCTTGGCCATGGAAACCCATTCCATGAAGCTCCCGGCACACAGTTTTTGTGCTGATGTTAATGCTAGAGGAAGTTTGGAACTCTGCAGTTATTGAGTCAACATAGCGTTGACGACTTTTATGCACTATGCGCCTCAGCACTTGTTGACCCCACTGTGTGACTTTACGTGGTCTGCCACTTCGTGGTTGAGTTGCTGTTGTTCCTAAACACTTCCACTTTTCAATAATGCCACTTACAGCTGACCTTGGAATATCTCGCAGGAAAGAAATTTCACGAACTGACTTATTGCAAAAGTGGCATCCTATGACAGTACCATGCTTGAATTCACTGAGCTCTTCAGAACAACCCGTTCTTTCATAAATGTTTGTAAATGCAGATTGCATGGCTAGCTGCTTGATTTTATAAACCTGTGGCAATGGGTCTGAATGAAACATCCGAATTCAATGATTAAGAGGTGTGTCCCAATACTTTTGTCCATATAGTGTATTTTCCAAGGAAAGTAAGTGCACATTTTTATCACGTGTAATGTTACTGTTTACATGGCAGATAAAAGCAGCTTGATAATGGCCACTGGAAAACAGACATGAGTTAAGCTAAGTTTGGTAGCTAGTATTGTCTCGTTTTTTCACGCCGTGAAGAATAGATTACGACATACAGCATTCACATGATTTAGCATGCTTGTTGTGCCACTGTGATAGGTCAGTTTAAAATTGCATATCTGTATATAGGCTGTGCCGCATGATAAAATAGAACTGGTAGCATTGACAAAAACAGTGATAATATGCATAAACAAATATTGTCCTGTCAAAGTTGGCCTTAAAACGAGACAAAGTATCACTGGCCTATTTCTGAGGGTGACACTGAAACCCCTGTTGTAGGAACGATGTACTTCTTAACGTAGCCCATTCCTTTGTCTGCATCTGTGAATTCCTTCTCTCCGTTATGCGTGTTGTGGGGTTAGGCTGGGAAAACTATGCTATACTGGACATCCTGACGGTTGTAGAGCAGCTTCCTAACCTCCGTGAATGCAGCCCTGGCCTTGGTGATGCTTGCAGTCTAATCCAGAAAGATAGCAATTGTCTCCCCGTTGAACCAAAGTGGAGCTCAAGTGCTGCATGGCTCAGCACCTCGGCACAATCTTGATAGTAATGGAGTTTAGCTATGATGGCATGTGGTTTCCCATCTAGTCCCTTTGGCGCCGGGCTTTTATGCAAGTGGTCTACCAGCACATCTTTATCCAGCTGTAGCACTTCTCTCAGCAGCTTTGAGGCCGAAGCAGTTTATGAGTTTTACCCATTTGTTTCAGCTACCCCCTGTATCCTGATGTTGCATCTCCTTATTCTTCCCTCCATGTCCTCACACTTCTTTGTAAGCCCTGCCACCTCTACTTTTAAATCAGTTACCGTAGTCTGCAAAGCTGCCACCTCATCTGACCACGTTGATAGCCTACCTTCCACCTCTTTGATTGTCGCCTTCATTTGGTTGATCTCGAATGGATTTTCGCCGTATTATTATTTCCTTTTTTATCACTTGTAGCTCACTTTTAAGAGTTAAGGTTTTCGACAAGGGCATTTTCAGTTCTGATTTTATCAAAATCAGAATACTTTAGTCATCCCCGAGGGAAACTGGGTATCGGTTATCACCGCCGAGATGTCTGCTGATTTCAGGGCTTCAGAGTCTGTCTTTGGGCTTTTAGGCGGGGATGGGGTCATGGAGCATGAATTCGAGGCAGCATTGGGTCTAGTACTGGATTATCCGCAGTGTTTATATTTGCGCAGGTTTGTCGCCATCAACCCACATACACACTGTCCTCTGAGTTAAAAAATGTGTTGGGGCAGATTTCTTGATGTTTTGTATGCAAAGCACTTGTTAACTTTAAATAAAACAAGAAGTGCGGCGGGAGCGCAAAAGAACACATCGTATTCTATTGGCCAGCTCAGCAGCGCCCCTCAAGAATCTCAATTTGAACTAGAAACTCTGATCTCAGTGCTATGATAAAGGCAGAGTAAAGCATCCGGTAGTATTAATAAGTTGGCAGGTTGTGTTACTCACTAATCCAGTAGAAAGAATGACAACTGAATGTCGCTCTGGAACCCTCTCAAGTCCTAGATGTTGTATTGAACTCTGTTTCCCCGTCGAGATCTTGTTTCCCCCTATCCAGAGTTCGATACAACACCGGGGGCACTTGATTAACCTTAACCTAATCTCAACTAAAACCTAACCTTAACCTAGCTTCACCCTAACCCTAAGCGTACCCTAATGCTTACCTTGACCTAATTGTAACTGATAGCTAGCCTGTTTCCATGTGAATACTTTTGTCTGGCTAGGGGGAAACAGATCTCGACGGGGAAACACTCAACAGGGAAACAGAGTTTGATACAACACCAGAGCTCACTCCATGGAATGAATGCCTGTCCGAGGTTCACTTTTTTACCTCTTCCTGTCACACTCCCGTTTCGCCTTCTTTACCTCCTCCATCAACAGGATTCTTTTTCTTTTGCTGGGTAGAGTTTCCACTGTCATTTGGGGTTGTTCCACCATCTGCCATCTGTGCTACTGGGGATAGCTACTGATAGCTACTGGGGAAAACAAAGGCGCCACCCTCTTCCTATTTTGATAAATTGAGTCTTAATTTTCCCGCGAGATTATACCCAGTGGCCAAGAATTTGGTTCCCTATAAGCCTGAAAGTAAGGTTTATAGTGAACCAACATAAACGATGATGGTGTCATTATTCTCTAGCCATTACACTGTGCAATCAACATTTACATCATAATGATAAGTTAAAGCAAAAAAGTTGTCTATCACTACTTAAATGCAGGTGTTCTGTGACTTAGCTACAAAGTAATGTTTATTAATGTTAATGCAGGTGTTCTTTTACTTAGTTTTATAGTTTCTTTTTAACAGCTGCTGTCAAAAAGAACGGCTATGTATGTCAGTAAAAAAATAAACTGCACATTGTTTCTGTATATGTGGGCCAGTAAATCGGAATAACGAGCTCAAGACAATAATATTACAGCCTTTTGATTTGTGTATTTCTTAATCACTATCATTGGTTCATTTTGGCAACCAATTTGTTAACACATATGTGTTAGGGCTTAGACTTTTGTATGACTATTGTTTCAGGGTTAAAGATGTATTTGTCGATGGTTTTTAGGGGTCTTTAACGTCCATTACTTTGTTCAAGTTTATCAAATGCACAACAAGACAGCGGTGGCAGACATTGCTAGCAGTGAAATGCTTAAGCATCAGGCTAACCTGAAAAAGCTAAAAATATGAAACATAAATTTAAAGTTAAACTAAAATCTGAAATCTGGTCCTCAGAGAACTGCAGGAGAGTAAACCTCCTGCACCAGAGCCTCAGCCTACTGTGCCTGAAGTCAAATCAGATCTTGCTGTTGGTCTCCTGGGGTTGGAGATTCCTCCAGAAGTGAGGTCTGCTCTCAAGGTAAATGATGGCTTTAAAATGACTACTTTTGAAAATTATCTCACTGCATTTTTTTTAACATTGTGTTCTAAGTTGTATTTGTCCTTTGCATCCCCAGGGTATGGCTACATCTGGTCAGCCAGCTACTAGTGATCCAGGAGCTTGGGATACCAAGCCTGCTTCTGCCAGTTACCAGACACCTTCCTCTACTGCACCCACACCTCAAGTGATGCCAAAGACTGTAGATTATGGGCATGGGCATGGTGAGTATAGTAAACATATATGGAGTATAGTATTTATGAATGCACCATGTTTCTTTTTTCACACAATTATGGTAAAATTAACTCTTAATATTTAGAACCTGGCGCCACTGTTGAACGGATCTCATATGGTGAGAGGATTGTGTTGAGGCCTGACCCTATACCATCAGAAAGGGCATACCAAAAAGGTTTGTTTTCTGTAGTAGACTTCTGCAAATAGGTTATAAAAAACACAACTTAATAAAACAAACAGAATTTTCTTTATAAAAGTTTTGTTATACCCTTTAGTCAGGGCGGTATTTCTTTAGCCATGTTTTTTGAGTAATTAATATTCTTTCTCTTAGAACCCCTGGGTGTGAGAGACCCATACTATGAAAGACGATGGCCTGACATGGATCGACGGGAATACAATAGAGACAGGGAGATGTACAGAGACAAGCCCCCACTTGATTATGAAAGAGAGCGATTTGAGAGGGAACGCTACTCCTCTAGAGAGGACAGGTATTTTATATCCTCTGCAGATTTGACACCTTCTTATTCCCCTACCTGTCGGAGCAAAGGCTGCATCCGTACATTTGACAATCTTCCTTTCTCTTTGTCCTTTTACTTCAAGCACACAGTCCATGGCTGTTGAAGAAAGGTAGTATATCACATTGTGTCCTACATTGTGATAAGACATCGGCCATTTGGGTGTGCTCGTGTGAAACAGAAAAACATCGTGGATGTGAAAACATATGTCCTGTCTTTTTTTCTGCACAGACCCCCACAGGGACCCCCTCCCCGACCAGGCTACAGGGAGAGAGAAAGGGAGGGAAGTCTAAATCGTGATCGAGATGAGCATTATGGGAGGCCTGGCTATGACCGACCCTCATATGAACGCGTTGGGCTTGATCGTGGTGGACCGGAGCGTTACGGCCATGGCTCCTCACCCTACAGTATGTGAAATCCCCCTTATCCATTTTGTGATGTTAAAAAAATTAAATCAAGATAAATCATGTCAGAACTTTTTCCACTTTATAATGTGAAATTGCACAACACTCCTCAGGTCAACCCACAGATTTTCAATTGGATTCAGGTCTAGGCTCTGACTGGGCCATTCCAAAATGCCGATCTTCTTTTGGTGAAGCTGTTCCTTTGTTGGTTTGGATGTGTGCTTTGGGTCGTTGTCATGTTGAAGGGTGAAATTCCTCTTCAGCTTTCTAGCAGATGCTGGAAGGTTTTGCACCAAAATCGACTGGTATTTGGAGCTATTCATGATCCCCTCTACCTTGAGTAAAGCCCCAGTTCCAGCTGGAAAAAAGTGGCCCCAAAGCATGATGCTGCCACCACTAGGGCTGAACGATTAATCGAATTCTAATCAAAATTGCGATTTGAACTAACGCGATTGGCTAACCGCAAAGACTGTGGTTAATTCTGCCGCTTGTGACTCTGATGCGGTTGTAAATCAGTTGTATATGGTTTAAAAATTCATGTGGGCCTGTCGACCGCATGGATCAGTCTATGTGTCGTTCTTCTTGTGTGACAGTCATACTCACCAATCAGTGCTCCTCACGTAGGAGACACACTCACCTATCAGAAGTGACCCTACTTACAGTGATCGAGTACGCTTACCAAAAAAAAACAAAACGTGTGTGAGCGTTTAGGAAACTTGTGCTGTAGGAATCACAGATATAGCTTGTTTGCAGTCACATGGATGGGCAGGAAGTGAAAAGCAGAATTGATGAGATGGAGCTAGTTTAGCCGGAACTGTGCTAGTTTAGACGATATTATGAGAGAAAGGTATTAACAGAAAGTAAGATATGTTGGACATGATCCTTATGCTTTGAAAAGTGATTTATTTATTTATTCACTGCACACACGCACGTTATCCGACTCCGCTCCTCCCGACCGCAGACGACGGTTCGCAAGCTATTTTTTCTGCCGTTTTCGGTCAATTTCTTGCATTTTTCCCCCCTCATGAACAACAACTTTTGGTACTCAATAAAAACTCCTTGTGGTTTCTCAGTTAATGATGTCAAACATAGGCATTTTGAAAGTTTGTGATACTGCTTCCTATGTAGAAAATCACTTCCTGCCCTCCATCTGTAGTTCGTGACGTCATATGCAAACAAAAGAGATTAGAAATGGCTGCCAGTGCCGCGGAAGGAAAAGCACCTGAAGAGTTAGTGCCAAAGAAGGGTGGCACTTCGATTATTTGGGACTTGGGAGTATTTTGGATTTTCCAAAAACAATGTGCAGCAAACGACGGTGCTCTGGAAAACCTGCCGTCGAACAGTGGCTACCATCCGAGGCAACACAACAAACTTGTACCAGCACTTGAAAGGCCATCATAAACACTTATACGATGAGTGTTAAAAAAAGAAGACTGAGGAAAGCTGTGCTGCTGCCACCCCAACAAATAAAAGTAGGCAAACTACAATTTTGAAGTCTTTTGTAGCTGCTACCCCATATGACAAGAGTTTGCGGAGACACTACAAGATAACAAGCGCCATCACTCATTACCTCGCCAGAGACATAGTGGCAAGAAATACGGTGTCCAAAGGGGGCTTTCGAAATCTCATAAAAACAATGGACAAAGGAATGTTAACTGAAAGGAATGTTTACACGGTGTTTACAAAATGTAATATTTTCTTAAATTACTTTATACATTTTCTTATATTCTGGAATTGTTTACTTTCATTATTGTTTTTTGTTTATTTAAATTAACAGTCAAAGCTTTGTGATAATTGTTCTATGTGTCTTCATATGTGTATGTTCTATACCATTTTTTGTTTCAATAAATACATTTTGAATCTATTCATATATTTTCACTCTCCTCCTTGGAATATTATAAAGAGCAATTAATATTTCAGTGTTCTCAAGTGGTGAGGCTCCATCACGTTTTAAATTTATTATACAGTGAATAATGAACTGAAGTTTGATTTTCAAAAATTATATCGCAAATCAAATCGCAATTGCAGTCACACTATCTGTCAGATACCTGTCAGAAAAATCGCAATTAGATATTTTCCCCCAAATCGTTCAGCCCTAGCCACCACCACCATGCTTCACTGTGGGTATGGTGTTCTTTTGGTGATGTGCTGTGTTATTTTTGTGCCAAACATACCTTTTGGAATTATTGCCAAAGAGTTCAGTCTTGGTCTCATCAGACTGTAATACATTTTTCCACATGGTTTTGGGAGACAGGTTGCATCTTTTTGCAAAATTTAGCTGGCTTGGATTTTTTTTTTCCCCATGTGAAAAAGTTTCAATCTTGCCACTCTAAACCCATAGGCCAGATATATGAAGAATACAGAAAATTGTTGTCACATGTAGGGAGCAACCAGTACTTGCCAGAAATTCTTGTAGCTCCTTTAATTTAGCTGTAAGCCTCTTGGCAGTGTCCCTGACCAGTTTTCTGCTTGTCTTCCCCTCAATTTTGGAGAGACATCCTGTTATTTGTAATGTCACTTTTATGACACTTATTGATGATTGTCTTCACTGTGTTCCATGGTATATTTAATGCCTTGGAAATTCTTTTGTACCCCCTCTCCTGGTCGATACCTTTCAACAATGAGATCCCATTCATTCTTTGTAAGTTCTTTGCGGACGTGGCTTTTGCAGTTGGATGCAACAAAGATGTCAAGGAATTCATACTGGAGCAGTTGAACTTTATTCGGGGTTAATCACAGTCACTAATTGATGGAAGGCGTATACTGACTACTAATTAACATGACTTTGAATGTGATTGGTTCATTTTGAACACAGCCACATCCCTGATTATAAAAGGGTGTGCACACTTATGCAACCAGGTTATTGTAAGTTTTGTATTCTTTTTCCCCCTAAAATGTTTTGGGTTGTTTTTCACTTTAATTTTATAGGCTGTAATTTTACATTAAGATTAGAAAATGTTCTGACATGATTTATCTCAGTTTCATTTTTTTACATCACAAAAACCTACCATTTTAACGGGTGTATAGACTTTTGATATCCACTGTAGATATACAGTAAATGATGTTTTGGGGCACGCACACACACACACACACATACACACAAATACATACATATAAATCTCCCTCTCACTCTTTTGGTGGTGTGTGTCTTCCTCAAGCAGCACTGGTCCTCCACTAGAGACCTGGGAGTTTGAGGGTTCTGCACAGTATCTCAGCTGTTTCTAGGACTGCACTATTCTGGACAGAGACCTCAGATGTTGTTCCTGGAATCTGCTGGAGCCACTCTCCCAGTTTGGGGGTCACAGTCCCTAGTGCTCCTATTGCCACTGGGACTAATGTGGATTTCTTCTCCTATACTTCCTATACTGCTATCCATCCTATACCACTTCTGGTTGTCAATCCAGGGGAAGTATCTCATGGATCACCACCCTACCGTGGTGGAGAAGCTTGTGTGTATCAATAATCCCAAGAGCTATGCCACCCAGAGCTTGGCTCCCATTAAGGTCACCCAAGGCAGATTGGTCAAGGTGGAGATTCCAGACGAAGTGTAATCCAACAAAGACCTCAATGGCAGAACTGGCGGAAGATGTCTCCAGGTCACAACGGCAGTGAAGGTGGATGAAGATTGCAACAGAGGGTAGTCCCCAATCATCTTGGTTCTCCATGCCATTGGACCCTGGCCCACCCCCTGCCAAGGACCATGTGGTAGCTACAGGCACATCAGCCACGCCACGTAAAAAGCTGTCACGGGCAGATGTTCTTCTATTAAGCAGCTACAGGATTGGCCTCTACACTCACTTGAGGACTCAGAGGGAGGACAATCATACTCAACCCTGAGTGACCGCCAATGACTGTGGATTTCACCTTTCACATTCAGTTTAGTTCTTCCTTCAGTCTTCGGTATTTCTCTAGCATCTCATGCTTTTCCTTCCTGATGTTGCTGTCACTCGGATTGCCGCATCAATCACTGCTACTGTCTTCTGTTCCCTGTCAACCACCAGAAACTCTGGTTGGTTAGCTAGCACCTGCTTCTCAGTCATGAACTTGAAGTCCAGCAGGATATTAGCTCTGCCATTCTCAACCACGTTTGGCAGTGTCTCCCATTTGGACTTGGGGACTTGGGGACTTCCAGTCTTTATTCAGTACAGATGTTCCTGTACACTATCCCAGTCACTTGGCTATGCCTTTCATTGTATGCTTTCCCAGGTAGCATTTTACACCCTGCTACTAAGTGCTGGATTGTCTCAGGGGCGTCTTTGCACAGCCTGCATCTTCGGTCTTGTCTGGTGTGGTAGACACTTGCCTCAACCGATCTGGTGCTGAGTGCCTGTTCTTGTGCTGCTATAATCAGAGCCTCTGTGCTGTGCTTCAGTCCAGCCTTTTTTCTAGCCCCTGGTAGGATTTCTCTTTCTGATGTACTCGTGGATGTTCCTTGTTTCATCCTGGATAGTGGCTCTGGCACTCACTAACCCTCGGCCCCCATCTTTTTGCTTATCATATAGTCTCAGGCTTCTAGACTTCGGGTGGAACTCTCCGTGCATTGTGAAGAGATTCTGTGTCTTTACATCTGTGGCCTTTACATCCTCCTTATATCTGTGACCTTTACTTCATCCTTTGGTCAGCTTATTATTCCAGCTCGGTATCTGATGACTGGTTGATGGCTTGCATGTTATTCTTCCCACTGAGCTGGTTCACTCTCTGGAAGTATTTGACTGTAGCTGACCTCTTTACTCCCTCTTCAGGATTTTCATTTGCCGGTGGAATACCCTGGTACTTGTAACTGTCCTGTGTGTCTTTTATCCCGCTATCTGGTAAATCAACCCCTTCAGTCCTCACCAACTTTCGTCTTTTTGCCACCATTCGACCGCATTTGTCCAGTCCGAATGACATCCCGATAGCGTCGCTGTAGGTCCTGTTGAGGTGGATCAGCAAGTCAATATCTCACTCATTCCTAGCTATATAGCTTGATATCATACATGTATAGAAGTACACTTCTGAACCTGTATTCATATCAACTCTTTGTGATGATCTGACTGAGGGGTTGAGGCCTATGCAGAACAGCAGCGGAGATAGTGCATCACCTTGCTGTATGCCACATTTGATGGTTAGCTGTGTGATTGTCATTTTCCACTGCTGCATTGAGTTCTTGATGAAGGCTATTAGTGTCCTATTGGCTTTGTATAGTACCAAGCACTCTATTAACCATGTATTGGGGCAATGAATCGTAGGTTGTCTTGTAGTCAATCCAGACTGTGCTCAAGTTGGTCTGTCTGGTCTTACAGTCTTGTGTGACTGCTCTATCAACAAGTAGCTGATGCTTTGACCCTCTGGTGTTCTTCCCAATTGCTTTCTGAGTTTTTCTCATGTATTGACTTATGTGCCCTTTCAGCTTAGCTGCTATGACACCTGACAGGATCTTCCATGTTGTGGAGAAGCAGGTTATTGGCTGGTAGTTTGAAGGTAATGTACCCTTGTGGGGATCCTTCATGATCAGTATTGTTCTCCCATGTTAGCCAATCAGGGTGAGACCCTGATGTTAGCAGCTGGTTCATCTGTGTCGCCAGGCATTCATGGAGTGCTGTTAGCGTCTTCAGCTAGTAAACATGAATCATGTCAGGACCTGGTGAAGTCCAGCTCATGTGTATATATCTCCCTCTCACCCTTTTTCGGGTAGTGTGTGTCTTCCTCAAGCTCGGATCCTCTTCAAAAGGCCTGGGAGTTTGGGGGTTCTACAAAGCAGGTGCTGGCTAACCAACCAGACATTGTGGTCGACAAGGAACAGAAGACAGCAGTAGTGATTGATGTACCAATCCCTAGCGATGCTAACATCAGGAAGAAAGAGCATGGAAAGCTAGAGAAATACCAAGGGCTGAAGGAAGAACTATATCGGCTGTGGAAGCTGAAATCCGAAGTAGTCCCAGTGGTAATAGGAGTACTTGGAGCGGTGACCCCCAAACTGGGAGAGGGGTTCTAGGAACAACATCTGAGGTCTCTGTCCAGAAGAGTGCAGTCCTAGGAACAGCTAAGATACTGCACAGAACCTTCAAACTCTTAGGCCTCTGGTAGAGGACTCAAGCTTAAGGAAGACACACATCACCCAAAAAAGGGTGAGAGGGAGATTTTTTGGCCTTTATTTATATATATATATATATATATATATGTCTCCTGTCTGTAGATGTTTGGTTGATATATAGTCAGACAATTTAAGAAATACCTGACTGGCATATGATATTCAGTGGACAGGAGGAGTTACCCAGAAGAACGAGGGCCCAGTCCTGCATCATCTCTGCCACCTCCACCTCAGCCACCCCCACGGGTGGAGAAGAAACCAGAAATCAAGAATATAGACGATCTCCTCAAACCACCTGGCAGATCAACGCGACCAGAAAGAGTACGTAGTCCATGCAGCATTGTTTCTGCAGTGTCAGTTTTCATTTTATGTAATTCTTAATTTGTTAAAAAAAACCTCATGTTTACAGATTGTCATCATAATGAGAGGGCTCCCTGGAAGTGGAAAGAGCCACGTTGCAAAGCTTATACGAGTGAGTACAATCAAAATAACACATGTAAAATGTCAAAGGAAATGAATGCTGCTTTTTTCCAATAATGTGAAATTGCTCAAAGTATTTCTGTGCATCTGTCTGCATGTGCGTGCGTGCGTGCGTGCATCTGTGTTTAAAGAGGCCCTTCCTAATGTTCTTAGTTTGCAGAGCTAAACCAAAGACTGCAGTCTCACTTTCAATACCCAAAAAGACTAATGGTGGCACTTTCAAGACAAGACAGACAGTTCTCTATTTCACCAATTTATCTAGGCCTCATTAAGAAAGACAGGCAAATATTTCAGCCTAACATAGGCCGAACATAATGACCTTTTTACTGGTTTAAAAAAATGTTTCTAATAACAATTCATAATTCATTTTCTGAGAAAACATGGTGGTAACATTCATGCACGAGTGATCATTAAGCAATTCTACCTATTTATTGTTTCACCGGAAATAAAAAAAACTTGAAATATTCTGTGATTGTTAGTGCTAATGATCATGTGGCTTTTTGCAGCCAACCCCCTGTTAACATTGGTATATCTATGAAAAGATATTTTCTTCTCTCCCATGTTCTGATAAAGGCCATTAAGGCTGAAACATCTATATGTCTATATTGACAAGGGCTAAATATATTTGTGAAATAGAGAAATGTCTATCAAGTCTTGAAATCATGTAAGAGCTATTTTGTGGCATAGTGACAGTAATTTTATATGAAATTGCTTTGATATAAAAAGTGTGTATGTTAATGAAAGCAATGCACAACCCTATCTTCTTTTCAATTATAGTAAACCTTTCTTTTGGAAGATCCCAGTTATCATTACTGTTTTTATAACAAAGTTCTTTTATGTAAACATTGATTTACAATGTTACTTTCTATGTTAAGGACAAGGAAGTAGATTGTGGTGGTGCCCCACCAAGGGTTCTTGTCTTGGATGACTACTTCATGACGGAGGTTGAGAAAATTGAGAAAGATCCAGACACTGGGAAAAGGGTCAAAAACAAGGTGTGTTCAGCTTCATGTTAATGGAAAGTAAGAGTAGAATTGCACTATGGCATATGGTTAGATAATTCAGTTTGTGATGGGAATATTGATGGAGAAAACTTTGATGGTACAATTATATTTTGATGAAAAAGTATATAAAATGAAATCCAATTTTACAGGTTCTTGAGTATGAGTATGAGCCAGAGATGGAGGACACATACAGGAGCAGCATGCTTAAAACATTTAAGAAAACACTGGATGATGGCTTTTTCCCCTTCATTATTATCGATACGATTAATGACAGAGTGAAACATTTCGACCAGTTCTGGAGTGCAGCCAAAACCAAAGGGTTCGAGGTGAGTTGCATTTGTTATTAATTTAAGTATGCATCTATTTTATTTATTTTATTTGTGAAAGACAACAATGTATCGCCTAGGTGTATGTGGCTGAAATAACTACAGACAACCAGACCTGTGCAAAAAGAAATGTCCATGGGCGCACATTGAAGGATATCGCAAAGGTCTGTATTTTCCTTTCGTTCCACATCTTAAGAAATGTCAAACACATTTCAGATATAATTGAGAAACCAATCACCATTTTGATACCAGCTCATAAACGCAGCAAACAGTTTTCTGTGGAATAATCTTTGTTCAGATGTCCAGTAACTGGGAGCACTCACCACGTCATATGGTGCGCTTGGATGTCCGGTCGCTGCTTCAGGATGCTGCTATTGAAGAGGTAAGGTTCTAACAAAAACACCTGACACTTTCACAATGTCAAAGCCTTCCAATAAGATAGATGAGTGGAGGGCGTCCGGGTAGTGTACCGGTCTGTTCTGTTGCCTACCAACACAGGGATCGCGGGTTCAAATCCCAGTGTTACCGCGCCGGCTTGGTTGGGCATCCCTAACAGACACAACTGACCGTGTCTGCGGGTGGGAAGCCGGATGTGGGTATGTGTCCTGGTCGCTGCACTGGCACCTCTGGTCGATCAGGGCTCTGGTTCAGGGGGGCGGGGGAACTCAGGGGAACAGCGGGATCCTCCCATGCACTACGTCCCCCTGGCGAAACTCCTCACTGTCAGGTCAAAAGAAGTGGCTGGCAACGCCACATGTATCGGAGACAACACGTGGTAGTCTGCAACTCTGCCTTGATCAGCAGAGGGGGTGGAGCAGAGATCCGGACGGCTTGGAAGGGTGGGGTAGTTGGCCGGATACAATTGGGGAGAAAAAGGGGGAAAATCCAAAAAAATAGATGAGTGGACATGGTTTACTGTGAATGTGAACTGATGCAAAAAGGAATTTAAACTAAAGTGGCTGCTCCTGTTTGTAGGTTGAAATGGAAGACTTTAATCCTGACGATGAGCCCAAGGAGCCCAAGAGAGAGGAGGAAGAAGAGAGTGATCTGGTAGGACTTGAAAAGCTTGCATTCGTGGCCACTTAGCTGTCAAACTCATTTCACATGGATCTGTGCTCATACCTACCACACAAGATTTATTCAAGGCACTTTCCCAGTGTCACTGCCATTTTCTCAAGCTAGGCATGTTTCAGATTTTTCTGGAAGATGTGGTTTTTGTGCTTTGTAGTCAAATTACTAGCCTCCCACTGAAAAAACACTTAAACCTTTTCATAAAAGCATAGTTGTTTTGGTAAGGTTCAACTGCAAATTGAGGTGAAATTCTCACAAAAGACACAAATTATTAATTTGTATTTATTATTTTTGGTTCTACATTTTTTTTCTTTGGTTGTTTTTCATATATACATGACTTTAACCTGCTGAAATCAGGGACCTCTTTTATAAGGGATACCTGGCCAGACTAACAGCAATAGAGAAAAGCTAGTACATTTTATACATAATCTTAGAAATAAGGGGGAGGAGTGAAAGAAAAAGCAGTGAGACTGCCTCATTAAAATTTAGTCAGTTTTGACCTTCAGTTTGAACTGTGTGTACCAGTTCTTCCAGTTTCTAATACTTCCTCTGGCTGTTTCAAGCCAGAGGGACTAAATATTTCAAAGGTTTTCTCCTACCCATCTCAGCCTGAGCCCTGGGGACATTCAGTAAGAATGACTCTTAACTCATTTGACAAATACTATCTTTCGAATATCTGTTATATTAATGGTACTACAGTGTAATTATTTGCATAAAATAGTAGTTTGGCAACAACAACCAGCCACACTGGTGACTGAGCCGATGCATTGACCGAGAAGGCCAGTCAGTCGGTGGAACATGATACATAGTGGTGAGTTACAGCATACCTGGCAGTCTAACAATAATGGAAATGGGGAGATGGAAAACCTGTCAATATCTCTGTGACCATACATCGGTGTGTATTGAAATTGTCCTGTCCACTGCAACGGTAATTAGGGAGCATATTAAGGTCGTTTGACCACCCGCTCATTATCTATTTTGCTAGCTTTAGCCTGTCTGCATCCACAGTAAACCTCAATATTCTAATTAGCCGTCACTCAACGCTCCCTGTAAAGAGCAAAAGAGCAGAAGCCAAAGAGGGTTAATAGGGTGGCAAACCCTCACATTTTTTTTTGTTTCACAGCATGAAAGGGAAAAACAAAAAAATTGAGTGTCGTAGCTAAAACGTGGGAATTGATGAGTATGTCATAACCTCACTGACTGTGAATCTATATACACTATGGTAAAAGGTATATCCAAGATGCTGATGAAGATCACTGAGGTGATGCGTTTTTACGACACATCACAATCACGATAGTCAAGTATGAATGCTTGGGATGTTAATTCTACCAACTTTTTGCTAGATTAAAGAATCAACATCGAAAAAAAAGCCAAATTTCAAAAGGATATTTCTGGATTGGAACAAAAGTCATAAATGATTTTCATTAAAAAGCTCTTGAAAGAATTTCCTCAGTTTGCCTACTTTGCAGTCAAAATGCTTTTGAGAATTTGCTAATTTTTTTTCTTTCATTAAACGAACTTGAATTGGCTCCATTGAGATGTTGCAGTGTGAAAAGCCAGTTGTATTTTTTCAGTAGCCATGCTGTGGATCCATAAAATTAAAACATTTCGTGGTTCTTCACTTGTCAAATTGGTGATAAATTCTGCTTAATACTTTTTTAACTATTGCCATTTAATATTAGGATATGACAGGAGTAATTAGCTGGACATTTGTTTTCGCCATGAAAAAGTTACCAAAGTAACAAAAAAAAAAAACGAAGGGATTATTCACAAAAACACACAACTGGTACCCTTGACCTAAAAAAAAAACATAAGATACCCAGACATTGGATTTACATAAATACAAGACACGATTAACCAGGTAAAGATGATTGTTTCAATAGGTGTTTGATTTTCTTAAAGGTGATCACTGTAATCATATAAATTGTAAGATGGGATACCGATGCCAGACAAACAACTCTGGTAGCTACCTACCTGAACTGTCATAATCCACATTACCTCACATTTTGTGTTCCCATTGTACATACAGTGCATCCGGAAAGTATTCACACCCCTTCACTTTCCCCACATTTTGTTATGTTACAGCCTTATTCCAAAATGGATTAAATTCCTTTTTTTTTCCTCATCAATCTACACACAATACCCCATAATGACAAAGTGAAAAGGGTTTTGTAGAAATTTTTGCAAATGTATTAAAAATAAAAAACTGAAATATTGCTTGTACATAAGTATTCACACTCTATAGTATGACACTCAAAATTGAGCTCAGGTTCATCCTGTTTCCACTGATCATCCTTGAGATGTTTCTACATCTTGATTGGAGTCCACCTCTAGTAAATTCAATTGATTGGACATGATTTGGAAAGGCACACACCTATCTATATAAGGTCCCACTGTTGACAGTGCATGTCAGAGCAGAAACCAAGCCATGAAGTCAAAGGGATTGTCTGTGGACCTCCGAGACAGGATTGTATCGAGGCACAGATCTGGGGAAGGGTACAAAAAAATTTCTACAGCTTTGAAGGTCCCGAAGAGCACAGTGGTCTCCATCATTCATAAATGGAAGAAGTTTGGATCCACCAGGACTCTTCCTAGAGCTGCCCGCCCAGCCAAACTGAGCAATCGGGGGAGAAGGGCCTTGGTCAGGGAGGTGACCAAGAACCCGATGGTCACTCTGACAGAGCTCCAGCGTTCCTCTGTGGAGATGGGAGAACCTTCCAGAAGGACAACCATCTCTGCAGCACTCCACCAATCAGACCTTTATTGTAGAGTGGCCAGACGGAAGCCTCTGCTCAGTAAAAGGCACATGACAGCCCGCTTGGAGTTTGCCAGGAAGCACCTAAAAGGACTCTCAGACCATGAGAAACAAGATTCTCTGGTCTGATGAAACCAAGATTGAACTCTTTGGCCTGAATGCCAAACGTCACGTCTGGAGGAAACCAGGCACCTCTCATCACCTTGCTAATACCATCCCTACAGTGAAGCATGGTGGTGGCAGCATCATGCTGTGGGAGTGTTTTTCAGCGGCAGGAACTGGGAGGCTAGTCAGGATCGAGGGAAAGATGAATGGAGCAAAGTACTGAGAGATCCTTGAAGAAAACCTGCTCCAGAGCGCTCAGGACCTCAGACTGGGGCGAAGGTTTACCTTTCAACACAACAATGACCCTAAGCACACAGCCAAGACAACGAAGGAGTGGCTTCGGGACAAGTCTGTGAATGTCCTTGAGTGGCCCAGCCAGAGCCCAGACTTGAACCCCATTGAACATCTCTAGAAAGACCTGAAAACAGCTGTGCAGCAACGCCCCCCATCTAACCTTACAGAGCTCGAGAGGATCTGCAGAGAAGAATGGGAGAAATACCCCAAATATAGGTGTGCCAAGCTTATAGCTTCATACCCAAGAAGACTTGAGGCTGTAATCGCTGCCAAGGGTGCCTCAACCAAGTACTGAGTAAAGGGTGTGAATACGTATGTACATGCAATATTTCAGTTTTTTATTTTTAATAAATTTGCAAAAATTTCTACAAAACCTTTTTCACTTTGCCATTATGGGGTATTGTATGTAGATTGATGAGAAAAAAAAAGGAATTTAATCCATTTTGGAATAAGGCTGTAACATAACAAAATGTGGGGAAAGTGAAGGGGTGTGAATTCTTTCCAGATGCACTGTATGTTTATTGTTCACTGAATGTACAACAAACATCTTCAGATGGCAAATTTTGCACTCACTTTGTCTGTGTGATATTTAATTGGTGATCAAAATTCACCTTACTTTGACTTGAATTGGTAACGTACTGTAATGGCTATAACCACAAATTACTTGTGGTAATAATCATGACAGAACAGCTATCGAAATGCCAAATTCTTAACAGAATCTTCTGAGCTCAAATATCTGTTTGGACTACTTAGCTCTAATGTCATGTCCACTGGAGTACTTACATGCGGCAGTATCTTTAGGTCCTTCCTCATGGGCCATTCTACTTTAAAAAAAGATTAGGTAAAGTCTAATTGAAATCAGAAATCACATCCTTTCTGTACTTGAAAGTACAAAGACCAACAGGGGTCACATGTAATCTGCAATTTGTGATCTGTTTAATTTTAATCCTTACCCTCTAACCAGTAATCTATGCTGAAAGATTACTTTTTATTTTACTTTTTTTGGGGGGGGGGTTCCCCCCCCTTTTCTCCCCAATTTTATCCGACCAGTTATCCCACTTTTCCGAGCTGTCCCGGTCACTGCTCCACCCCCTCTACCTATCCCGGGAGGGCTACAGGCTATCACATGCCTCCTCTGATACATGTGGAGTCACCAGCTGCTTCTTTTCACCTGAGAGTGAGGAGTTTTGCCAGGGGAACGTAGCACATGGGAGGATCATGATATGCCCCCCCCCCCCAGTTCCCCCTCCCCCCTGAACAGGTGCCCTGACCGACCAGAGGAGGCGCTAGCGCAGAGACCAGGACACATACCCACATTCAGTTTCCTACCCGCAGACACTGCCAATTGTGTCTGTAGGGACACCTGACCACCGGAGGTAACACGGGGATTCGAACCGGCAATCCCTGTGTTGATAGGCAGCAGAATAGACCGCCACACTACCTGGACATCTGTGCTCAAAGATTAACAAAATTCACCTTTGAATTAATAATTCCTGTCCTAAATTTGGTGATCTGTCCACCTAATTTTGCAGTACAATTGTACTCAGTTACAATTGTTGAGGGTGCAGTGTGTTAATGTGTGCATGGAATACTAATTTGACCACGAATTTTAAAGCTGAAAAATAATTTCAACTTCTCAGTCTTGTTCTCATTGCCTCTATTTGCAGGCTGCAGCGTCTAATGAATACTCAGCATCTTTGAACAAATCTTAGCAGGCTGTTTGTATAATACCAAACATATTACTTTGTGTTGGCTCTGCGTGCATATAGGACATTGTCTTTATATTTTTGAGGCACTCAGGCATTTAATGCACAGAACATAAGATTCTCAGTTCAGGCACAAAAACAAGCCTGACCGACAGCACTGGAAATACTGCTGTACAAACCTACACAGTCATGACCCAATCAAGAAACATGTCTAAATCTCCCATCATTCGTTGCTCTTATTCATAAATCCCTGTTTATCAACTGGCTGATCAGGATAGAAACCAACTATCTGTAACCACCAGGCACACTGTCTGTCCCTGTTTTGGCATATTGTCTGTCACTTTTTTCCCCCTCATTATTATTAATGCATACGTTATATTCTGAATGAAATGTTGTGAATAGTCAGGAATTGTCTATGTCCTTGGATCTCAAGTACAACACCTTAATAGAGGCAGAAGTAGTTGACTTTTTTTTTTTTACAAATAGGGCACAAATTATCCCAAAAACATGGCAAACATACTGTTGTAACAAGAAATATTCATTTCAATCAGACAACAATATTATAGTTTTTGATTGTTTCCAAAGTAAGCTCATTGTAAATGACTTAGCAAACCTATAAACAATAATAATGAAAATTTAGCAGAAAATGCCATATGTTGGAAAAATCTAAAATGGTTGTGAAATTACAAAAAGAGTTGGCATAAACTGCAACGACAGTCAAGGATTCATCTTTTTCTACTTAAAACTGAGAAGTATAACACGCAGCTGGCTGAAATGGCCTTCTTTTTTTCTTTTTTTTCTTTCTTTTTGTCCAGTATAATATCAGTAATAGAGCTCAAGACCACCAGAGAGCTCTAAAATCCCTCTGTGAGAAAATATGATGAGTGCTGGAGTCCCCTGTCTTTGACTTCTGTGAAGTAACTTGGCATCAATTTAAGCATTTGACATCTTCTGTGATAGCTCATTTTAATCGGGATTTGACTGCCAATACAGTTTTTGTATCTGTGCTGTCCTTGACAAAATATTGCAAGCGTGTCATTTCTTGACAGAAAAACGTGTTGAATGCATCTTTGGAGCTTGTCTTTTTTCCATCTTTTGCTAGTTTCCCTTGCTATCTGGAGTAGAATTTCACAACAGAGATCCCAAAAAAAAAGAAAAAAAAACTACTACCAGGAGCAATTTGAGTTCAGTGGCTGAATAGAGCTTTTGTTTCAATTTAAACAGTCCACACTAACAATCATATAACATCTTTTCACAGTTTTAAAGTGCTGATAGCTTGAATCCATACTTTCTAGGCTCTACATTTGTACTGCACAAACTTTATAATCAGTAAAAATAAGTAAACCTTTGAAACGTTTTTGTTATGTTTTGCTTTGTTATAAAGTTGTTTTTTTTCTCTTGCTGCTGCCGTTGAGTCCCAAGTAAACTGTAAATAATTACTGAAGATTTCACTGAGAGTCTCTGTGTCTCTCTTGTCTTTGTAATGTCAGAAGGGATGTCCATGGAATTCCTGACAAAATAACACTTGGTTCAGTTGTTATTCTAGTATAAAAACAAAAGAGTACATAAGAAACCTTATGTTGATGAGGTTCAATGTCTCAGCAGTTAATATAGCTTACAGCATGAATAGACATTCAAAGTCAAAAATGAGAATTCCCGAGGCAAAACCTTTCCTTGTTGCTGTCCCTGGACAAGAGAATATTTTGGGAACACCTAGGTTCTGTGTAATACTTTTCCACTATATTAAACTACCCCACTGAGTTCATATATTTCATATATGCCGGCAGCCATACCAACATGTACCCTGGCTCTGCCAAATGACAGAAGCTAAGCAGGTATTGGCTTGGCTAGTACTTGGATGGGAGCCCTCCTGGGAAAACTTGAGTTGCTGTCAGAAGTGGTGTTGGTGGGCCAGTAGGGGGCAGGCTTCCCTCTGGTCATAATAAAAACAACAAATATCAAATCCCAGTGCAGTGACAGGGACACTGTGCTGTCGGAGATGGCGTCCTTCGGATGAGACGTTAAACCGTGTTCCTGACTCACTGTGGTCATTAAAGATCCCATGGCACTTATCGCAAAGAGTAGAGGGTTCCCTGGTGTCCTGGCAAAATTCCCAACCTGACTCTCTCTAATCCCCCCCCCCCCCAATGTAACTGGCTGAATGATTCCTTTCTCTCCACCTCAAGCTGATGTGTGGTGAACATTCTGACACAAAATGGCTGCCGTGCATCACCAAGGTGGGTGCTACACATTGGTGGTGGTTGAAGTGAGTCACCCCCTTCAACGTGAAGCGCTTTGGGTGTCTAGGAAAGCGCTATATAAATGTAAACATAATAATTATTATTATATAGCAAATGTCAACTTTTTTGCAAGTTTAACCCAAAGACCATACCTTTTAATGGTTAAACATATTGCTCTAATAACAGTGAAAACAAATCCGGCTAAAGGCACCTACTATTTTTAACATGGACAAAAATGGTCAAGAAATGTAAAATTGTCATGTTACTCAATTGTGATTGCATCCACATTGCAGTAACAAAACAAAAAAAAACAAAAAAAAAAGGCCTTCTCTTCACGGACAATCCAAGCAATTAAATCATAGCATGCCTGGCAAAATGTCCTTTATTTCCTTCCAATACACCAAGAAGCCACTTTATTCCACACTCATATCTAATAGTGCTTGTTCATGCATCGTTATAATCATAAGCAAGAGATCACAACATATACATTCTTATGATTGTCTGCATTCTTTTTGCAGCTTCATTTGCCTGTTA
This sequence comes from Lampris incognitus, assembly GCF_029633865.1. NCBI lineage: Eukaryota > Metazoa > Chordata > Actinopteri > Lampriformes > Lampridae > Lampris > Lampris incognitus. The sequence goes on along the minus strand of NC_079225.1, from coordinate 22,957,660 downwards.
TTCAGCTCACCTTTCAACTTGTCTAATTCTTGCCATTTTCCTCTGTCTCTCAACAAGCTGTTCTAGCCCATGTAGCTTAGTTAATTGCAAATTGGTCCAACAAATGTAATGCCTCATTTCCTGTTTGTGACCATTATGTGGCAGATCACAACCATGCACCCCACTTTGTGTAGGAATAATCTACTTTATGTTGGTGTGCTTAGTGAACTGATTGTGTTGTCATAGTACACCATTTGAGAAAGCTCCCACCAGATGGGAACTTTTACAGCAATGAAGGATGCCAGCAAGAGGTCTACTTGTCATCAGATGAAGCTATGCAAGATTCGTGGAATATAAATTAAGTCCACAAAATAATAATGATTGTGATAATGACGACAATATTGCTTTGGAAAACGCAGTAATGAAGAAATGAGTGAGTTCTTGCCATACCAAGCACATTGGCTACAAGTTGCAGAAATACATCTTAAAAACTAAATGTGTTTCAAAATGTGCTATAAATATGTAAATACCAGTATAACAGAGTTGTAATTTGTGATCACAAAGTCCAAACATGTAGTTGGTAAAAATTTAAGTGTATTAACTTGTAAAAGTTAAATATTCATCCAATGAAATGAACAGATACATTTCCCTATAACTGTTATTGAATGGGGCTGCACTGTGGCGCAGTGGTTAGCGCAGTCGCCTCACAGCAAGAAGGTCCTGGGTTCGAGCCCCAGAGTAGTCCAACCTTGGGGGTCATCCCAGGTCGTCCTCTGTGTGGAGTTTGCATATTCTCCCCATGTCTGTGTAGGTTTCCTCTGGGTGCTCCGGTTTCCTCCCACAGTCCAAAGACATGCAGGTCAGGTGAATTAGCTGTACTAAATTGTCCCTAGGTGTGAATGTGTGTGTGTGTGTGTTGGCCCTGTGATGGACTGGTGGCCTGTCCAGGGTGTCTCCCCACCTGCCACCCAATGACTGCTGAGATAGGCTCCAGCATCCCGCGACCCTGATTGGGATAAGCGGCTTGGATAATGATGGATGGATGTTATTGAATGGCCATAACAGCCCAGACAAAATAACTTCCTTGTAAATGCTAGAGGATTTTATTGGTTCTGTGTAAATTCTTTGGTAAATTGTGAAGATGTTAATGTTACTGCTCTTGGTAACTGAACTTTGTTGCTAACTGTTGTATTGTGCATTGCATTTGCAAGAACGGGGGACCATGTTAATGCAGCCGTGTTACTGAAGATCCAGTTGACCAAATGATTTTATAGAATAAAGAATTATTTTTACATTTTAACAAAAAAGGAAAGCTACCACTAAAAACCAAAAAAGTCACTGAAAACCTTTTAAGATTTCATACCTACTGGTGTCAACATTTGCAGAACTCTAGTTGTAGTAATACGGCAAAAAATAGGTTCAGTGCTTTCACTCTTGTGATGTTAATAACTGGTTTATCAACAGGAATTCTAAAGTTGTTTTTGTTTTGTTTTTGTTTTGTTTTTTGCTTGTTGGTTGGTTTGTTCATTTCTTCATTTTAATTTTACTTGATGAATAAATGTACAAACTGGAGTTTGGAAAAAAAAATCCTAACTGTATGTTATTTAGCTAATATAGGCTTATTGGCATGTGTTTTAATTAAACTGGGTTAAATTTGACCTCAATGCAAAAGGGGTTTCCCTCATCTGGGCATTATGGCACTCTGTGCCTTAATGTCCTTAAGCCCTGACCATAATACCACAGCATTGTGGTGCAGAATTCAGGTTCTGAAAGGCAGAGCCAAGACTCTTGTCTATGCTTTACTCTTTTTTGCATGTAGATGAGAGGCCTGAAACTAACACACAAGTTAGGAAGATGTCATTACATTAAAATGTTTGCATGCCATTGTCCAATTGAAATGTCTGTCATGTTTCATGCCGTATCATTCCTGCAGTTGTCCTAGATGACCTTTGCTCTTCAAACCTCTAACCCTTTTAAGCAGTTTTCTCTTTTCAACCAACCCCTCTCTTCTTCCTACATTCTCTCCCTCTCCTGGTCCCTTTGCTACTCGGAGGTTTAACTGTTGCAGTGTTTCTCTATAATATAGGGCTACATTCCAAAAAGCAAATGGGAGATGGACACTTCTGAGGCAAAACTCGGTAGGTATTCCCTTTATCAGCAGGCTCTCTTTACCGTCTTAGTTTGATTGTGTTTTCTTGTATCATAGAGGATTCAAAGGTTTCCATTTTTCCACCTTAGTTCTTGTACATGTTCTATTGATCTCCATTTACCGGTTTGATTCTCCATCCTGACATGAGGTCTATGCATTATGCAAACACTAAGAACAGGGTGCAAGCTAAAGCCAGTGCCAGCTCAGCAGTCAAAAACAATTTGCTTGTGTTTGCCCCACAACCATCATGTATTGTATAATATCTACAGTGGATATAAAAAGTCTACACACCCCAGTTAAAATGGTAGGTTTTTGTGATGTAAAAAAATGAAACCAAGATAAATCATGTCAGAACTTTTTCCAGCTTTAACGTGACATTGCAACCTATAAAATTCAAGTGAAAATCAAACGAAAACCTTGGGGTGAGGGTGGGGTGGGGTGGGGGGGGGCTTAATATGGTTGCATATGTATGCATGCCCCTGAACTAAAACTTGATTGAAGCGCCTTTTCATTTTATTAGAGCACTCAGTCTTTTTGGGTAAGAATCTTATCAGCTTGGCACCTTTTTGTGGATTTTTTTTTCCTCCCCAATTGTATCCGCCCAATTACCCTACTCTTCTGAGCCGTCCCAGTCGCTGCTCCACCCCTTCTGCTGATCCGGGGAGGGCTGCAGACTACCACATACCTCCTCTGATACATGTGGAGTCACCGGCCTCTTGTTTTCCCTGTCAGTGAGGAGTTTCGCCAGGGGGACATAGCACATGGGAGGATCACGCTATTCCCCCCAGTTCCCCCTCCCCCCCGAACAGGTGCCACGACCAACCCGAGGAGGCGCTAGTGCAGCAACTAGGACACACACCCACATCCGGCTTCCCACCCGCAGACATGGCCAATTGTGTCTGTAGAGACACCCGACCAAGCCAGAGATAACACGGGGATTCGATCCAGATGAGCTTGGCACATCTTGACTTGACTATATTTTTCCACTCTTCCTTGCAGAAACATTTTAGAACTGCTAAACTGAGGAGGCATCTCCTGTGCACAGCCCTGTACGGGTTACCTGACAGATTTTCTATTGGATTCAGGTCTGGGCTCTGTCTGGGCCTTTCCAAAACATTGATCTTGTTTTGGTGAAGCCATTCCTTGGTCGATTTGGATGTATGGTTTGGGTTGTTGTCGTGCTGAAAGGTGAAATTCATCTTCAGCTTTCTGGCAGATGCCTCAAGGTTTTGCATCAAAATCAAGTAGTATTTGAAGCTATTTGTGATTCCTTCCATCTTGAGTAAAGCCCCAGTTCCAGCTGAAGAAAAGCAGCCCAAAAAGCCTGATGCTGCCACCACCACCATGCTTCACTGTTGGTCTGGTGTTCTTTTGGTTATGTGCTGTATTGTTTTTGCACCAAACATAGCTTTTGGAATTATGGCCAAAAAGTTCAACCTTGGTCTCTTCACACCATAACACATTTTCCACATGTTCTTGGGAGACCAGCAGAATTTAGCTGGGCTTGGATATTTATTTATTCCTTGTGTGAAAAGGCTTCCATCTTACCACCCCACTCCATAGCCCAGACATATGAAGAATACAAGAGATTGTTGTCACATGTAGGGAGCAACCGGTACTTGGCAGATGTGACTGCAGCTCCTTTAATGCTGCTGCAGGCCTCTTAGCAGCCTCCCTGGCCAGTTTTCTCCCTGTTATCTCATCAGTTTTGGAGGGTTGTCCTATTCTTGGTAACAACACTGTTGTGCCATATTTTCTCCACTTGTTGATAATTGTCTTCACTGTGTTCCATGGTATATCTAATATCTTGGAGATTCTTTTGTTCCCCTCTCCTGATCGATACCTTTCAACAATGAGATCCCGTTCATGCTTTGTAAGTTCTGTGTGGACCATGGCTTTTGCAGCTGAATGCAACTAAGAAGATATCAGGAAAATCCTAAAGGAACAGCTGAACTTTCTTCTTTCTTGATTGTTTGTCACTTTATTTTTATAGGTTGCAACATCATATTAAGAGTGGGAAAAGATTTGACGTGATTTATCTTGGTTTCATTGTTTTACATCGGAAAAGCCTGGCATTTTAACAGGGGTGTGTAGACTTTATATCCACTGGATGCAGTACACTTACTATGTTAATGCAGTATTTATAAGTGTACAGTTTTATATGAAACAAATCTCATGTAGTTTTTCATATCTTGATAATGTGCATAATTAGAAATGGTCCATTTCTAAGTTGATGGACTCTTTCTAATCACTTGACGATTGTCTGTCCAAGCCTTTTTCTCAATATGCCTGATGCACAGTATTCTTTTTACAACTTCAGTTGACTTGACCTAAAGAGGGTCACTTTGTAAAATATCCCTTGTTGGAGAACGTAAATGAACTTGGAATTCATTAAAGCTGCTGTAGGTAACTTTTTCTTTTAACATTAATTTGCCCTATTTGGTGAAATTCCCATTATATACCGACTGGTATCGATCAAGTAAATATATTGTGAGAAAAAAAAATCTTGTCTCTCTGGCTTACCCTGGGGCTGTACTCAGATTCACAAAAAACATTTGTCTTGAATAAAATCAGTGGTTGCTAAGGGGCACCCCTAACTCGGTACCAGTCATGTTGTGTGCACACACACAACATAGGACAGCCAACACCCCCTACCCACCCCTCAGTCAAGCACTGTTAGTCAAAAAAGTGTTTTTTCGTGAACAGAGATTTGCTGAAAAAATATATTTTTTAAATGCATAGATTATCAAAGACTATTTGAATTTTGCCACTTATGGGCAAACTCAAGCACATGCATCAACGTCGTTTGGAGGGAGGGGTTACAGGAGGGAAGTGAATGGGGGAGTGTGTGTTTTGGAGGGTGTTAAATGCTCACCTCTCCAACGTTACCTAGAGCAGCTTGAAGCTGAACTTGCATTCGCAGTGTAAATATAGACTACAGCCAGTATCAAATGTTAACCGAGACCAAGTTTTGAACTTTGCCCATCATTGTGTAACCCCCCCACATGAGTATATAAAGGTTTAAATTTCATATGCTAACTTTATTTCTAGGTAAAACAGCAAAGTTAAAACAGGCCTCTGTTTCCACCTGGCTATCTGTAATCAGCAGTAAAATGTTACCGAAGTAGTCATCGGCATGAATACTAAGCTTAGAAAATGGATGGATATATATACTACCTTAACAGCCATTGAGGTACAATCCAGTAAGACATTAAACCTCACTATAGATCTGCTCGATGACCATTCGTACTGAGCTGCATCCAGATATGAATGTAGTTAACTTGTAGAGAGTAGTGCAGGAAGAGGACCGTGTGTGCTTAGGCCAGCCGCTCCGGATTGCCTAAACCTAAGGCTTAAAGAAATCTGGATGAGAGATAGAAGTGACATGGACAGCATTTTTGGTTTTTATACAGACAAGTTGGATGGCCTGATGGGTGGTGGGAAGAGGAAGCGTGAGGGGGAAGGCATGGCAGATATTGAGGACTTCCTTCAGCTGCCAGATGACTATGCCACACGCATGTCGGAGCCGGGAAAGAAAAGGGTAAATTGGCATGCCATTGGCACCACAGGCCCATTTCTTTGGTCATTATGAAATGATTTGCCAAAGAGAGGTGCTGCAGCAAGAAAAGAAAATGAATATATCCCTAATGTTTTAAAGTTAGTCTTTAATTACATAAGTAAACATGTCTTACCATTGAATAGTACCAAAATCATCTTGTGAAGGTTAAAGCGATGTTTACTTGTCCATTTCCTACTTGTGACACAACATCCTGGTCTATATCTTTTGTTCAAGGTTCGATGGGCTGATCTTGAAGAGCAGAAAGATGCTGATAGAAAGCGGGCTATTGGATTTGTAGTGGGTCAGACTGACTGGGAGAGAATAACTGATGAGAGCGGCCAGCTGGCACAGAGAGCTCTCAATCGTACTAAGTATTTCTAAGAAGAGAATGTCACTGTCCTATTCTTGTCCATTCATTAACAGGTGTGTATCTTTGCTTACTGCATTACATTTTTCCATGTAGGCTTTTGATGTTATTTCTTGCAAATGAAGGTAGAATAGTAAGCATATCGATTCTGTGGAAGGAAATCGTTTTTATTTTTAGCTTAGCAGCTAAATATTGCCATTCAGATGGTCTCCCAAGTGTTGCACTTTTAAAAAGATAATGAAGACATAAACTTTCCTCCTATATATCACACTACCATCATGATACCAGTAAGCATTCCACGCTACCTTGTTGATAAGAAAAAAATTCTAAAAATGATATCAGTTAACTGAAAGCTAAATGACTCGGGCTCATTGGGCTAAAATTGATTCACCCACACAATCTTACCCCATTTACTCTGTCTAGGAAAGCAGTAACCCTGAAACGAATGTGCTCTTTTTTCACATATTTTACAAAATAGATTTTGGCTAAAACTGTGTGCATGAATCAAATATATGCAGAGCAATACACAATAGGTCCATCTATTTTACCGCCTCTTTATTTTTTGATACTCCATAGTTGTTGTTTTTTCTAAGACGTATAAGAAATCTCACAAACTTGAATTTACAAAGCTTTATTTTGTTATGAACAGTTAGACTTTTTGTGCTAAAATATTTAAACTAGTGATTGAGGCAGCACAAACATATGTTGGGGGAAACTGTTATTAATAACTTTTTTTTTTGCAGGTTCACAATGTGAAAACCCCAAGTCTCATCTTTGCTGAAACGTCAAACGAAGATATTACTGTACCCATTATTGTTCCCAGAGATAGGGTTAAAATGCAAGTTTCTTTGTGTTTTGAGTATTCTTGATAGATGGAATTGTAGTATTTCAACTGGTATGTATTTCGTATTTGTTTGCTTTGCTAAGGTTTTATATTATTCAAGTTCTGTGTATACCTGTAGCTCTCGCACCGTACAATTTTGAATTTGAACAGAATAAAAGAATTTCAGTTATTATCCATTTGTTGAGGCTTAACTGAGTTATTGTTTTGAGTTTGAATAGTTAATGCTTTGAGAAGACTTAAGCCGAGCACACACCGGTGCAGAAGGAGCGCATAAATTCAAAATGATATGTATCACATGCCATTTGTTCCACGAACCAGAAGAACAAGCCAACAAGCATCACATATGAAAAGCGCTGCTTTTAGCACTACTCTTATCACCATTCATCACCTTTCTCTCAAAGAAATTATGAATCTGTTGGAGCATCGATGCAGGACAGTAGGACAGTGTTGTGAACAATGACACATGTCAACCTGAGGCTAGACGCTGCCCGTGTATGAATTTTTTTTATTGAAATGAGACAATGAGCGTCTTCCGTGACATATGTTGACCACTACCACTGTGTTCTGGTCTTAATTCACAATATAGAAAGTCCAGCTGGAAAGCACTCTCACTTGTACTCAGAAACCTCAACTATTCCTTTTAAAACCTTTTGGGATGTCCATATTTTTTTTTTTAAATCCAGAATAATTCCAGAGAATTTAGTCTGTACAGCATTTTACAGGGTGTGATTGAAATACACTCAACTTTCACTAATGTGAAATTTTACTGTGGCTTGAAAAAAGACCCACTACATGATGCACTACTTTAATGTGGAGCAGTGCTTTCCAGGATAGCAATGCTCTCATCAACTGACTGTTTAATTAGGCATTTGAGGGACATACTGAAATGAGAACCAGTATGCATTTGTCCCCCACAGTCATGAAAATCAGTCCAAATGTAATACATATAAAGTGATTAGTGTTTACCTTGCTCTTTAGGACATTAGTGGAGAAGAACCATGACAGAAAAGGTGTTGTTCAGTATTATAAGCCACTATCTCTGAGCAAAGTGTTATAGAGGGTCCTTCTTATTTTGACAAAAGCCGTAATTGGCAGGCACACTTAAAGCCTGGTTTCTTGTTTTAAGTTGGTGCCTGAAATGGGTTGTGGACTTGAATGACATGAACAGCATTTCTTATGACCTGTGTGCAACACTGAATTTCTCAATTGAGTCCTGTATAAGAACTTAACAACAATAATGGCATTTCCTCTCAATGTTAAACTTATGCAAAAAAATGAAGCGAAGAATATTAACCTGTGCTAAATTTACATTGAAAACAATCACTGCGGCAGTATACATGACTAAAATGTAGGATCAACAATACCAGCAACATAACACCAGTGATTATAAGACAGTACAGTGCAAATTTTCTATTTGTGTACAAGTCTATTATTAGAAGAAGCAAACAAGAAAACTCAAACATCAAAGCTGGAATCCACAACTTTTCTCCATTAATAAATTATTTTATCCATCTGCACCATACAGTTAGTTTACATAATATGAAGTTGTAGCTCTACCATAGTTGGAGACATGCTTCAGTCTTCATATACTGCTGTGGAAATGTTCACTCTCAGTGGTGCAGCTGCAAAAATGTGCATGTTGGAAACAATTGAGGCAGAGAAAAAAGTTAAAACTTGATGCAGATGTGGAAATGATTCTGTTGGACAATCGATATTGCTATAGAACAGTGTTTTATATATATATATATATATATATATATATATATATATCCTCCCACCTTTTTCTTCCTCCCGGCCACTCTTCCAAGCCGTCCCGGTTGCTGTTCCACCCCCTCTGGGGAGGGCTGCAGACTACCACATGTCTCCTCCGATACATGTGGAGTCTCCAGCCACTTCTTTTCACCTGAGAGTGAGGAGTTTCGCCAGGGGGATGTAATACGTGGGAGGATCACGCTATTCCCCCCAGTTCCCCCTCCCCCCCGAACAGGCGCCCCAACCAATCAGAGGAGGCGCTAGTGCAGCGACCAGGACACATATCCATATCCGGCATCCCACCCACAGACACGGGCAGTTGTGTCTGTAGGGACGCCCGACCAAGCCAGAGGTAACATGGGGACTTGATCCGGCAATCCCCGTGTTGGTAGGCAACAGAATAGCCCGCTACGCTACCTGGACGCCGGTTGTTATGATAAATTTTGAAGTTTGTTATACATGAGACTGTCTGTGTTAGCTTTAATTCAAGGGTCCTATTTTTACAAGGGTGGTAACACGGGGACTCGATCCGGCGATCCCCGTGTTGGTAGGCAACAGAATAGATCACTACACGACCTGGACGCCTGTTGTTATGATAAATTTTGAAGTTTGTTATACATTAGACCAGTGTTTCTCAACCCAGTCCTCAAGGAACCCCTATCCTGCAGATTTTCATTGTAACCCTGCATAGGTAGCCCTGCTTGTACTTACTCGACCAATCATCTCGCAGCACTTAATTATGCAAGGTGTGTAACATCTGACAAAATTCATTGCTGATTGGTTGAATAACTACAAACAGATACCTATTCAGGGTTGCAAAGAAAATATGCAGGATAGGGGTTCCTTGAGGACTGGGTTGAGAAACACTGCATTAGACTGTCTTGTGTTAGCTTTAGTTCAAGGGTCATATTTTTACAAGGGTGTTAACTGTTTGCTGATGAGCTGAAGGCGCACGAGCATCAATGGCTCCTACACCTTTTTTGTAGTCCGAATAAATCAGCATCAACAGTTCTGTTTCTGTCCCCTACATTGGAACTATATCACAAAACTGTTCTATTTTAATATTGATTTCCTGTCCAATGGAATTGCCGTATCTTCATTATGTTTCAAATGGATTAAATAAAGCTTATTAATGGGGGAAAGTTCCGAATTGTAGCTTTAAATAAACCAAGATAATCAAGTATCAAAATTGTGATAGGTGAATTATCTGCAGATAAATATATTTTCTCATGTTTACCTGAGTTTGATTTCTCTGCACAGAAGATTTGGGACTTGCTTGTTGTAACAGTCTTGTAGTTGTCTTATTGTAGTATCATTTTTCAAACACCTTGTTGGTTTGTTGTTCAGACCTTGTGAGCATAACCACTATTTTAGTGTATTTGTGGTGTTGGTTATGAACCTTTCACTGTGTATGGGTATACATATTGTCCAAACATCACACTGATAAGCATTATATAAATATAACAGGGGAAAGCTTTAGATCACTTGTCTGTCATTCATCTCTCCCTAATGTTGAGAGCTTTTTTTAGTTAAAAATAAGCAGTTACTCCATAGCATTTTGTGAAGTATGCCATACTGAAAAGGTGGCACTGCAGTTATCTTAGTTTTCTGTGGGATTTCATTTCACATAAATTCTTTATTAGGTAGCAGTTTGTTCCATAGTAATCCTTAATTCAGTCATTCAGCCATTACATTTAATTACTCCAAGGAAATGTACCTACCATACTGACTGGCATACAAGCACAGAATAAAGAAATGCGTTTTTTGAACGTCCAGAAATCATGCAAATTGTTGACTTTGGAGCCAATAGTTTGAAAACCAAAGATTCAGAAATGCATCTGCATTTGATCGGCTAATCAATTTTTTAACTGGAATGATTGAAGACCAGATGAAGAATCAAGGAATTGTCAGAAAATTGGAAGTGAAAACCAAGACTCATTTTATTTACCTCTGGGATTGTGAGCCGTACTGTTTTTAACAGGAAGGATGGGTGTTTATGGTAAGTATGGGAGGGAAAAGAATCACTCAGCAGACACCAGATTTTGTAAGGTGGTTTTAGATTTACTTGTGAATCTATGCAATAATTCCTTCTGTATTCCTTCTGTAATAGACGCTTATGTTCATAATCTGTCATGTACTTGCAGACTAATAATGAATGATATGAAGAAATTGCTATCTGATATTAAATAACTTCAATACAAGGTGTGGACTTCATTTGTCTTGTTTGTCAAAGGAAAGCTGCCATTGAAAACCCCCCAAAAAAACATCTGTATTATCAGTTGCTCTTTGTGTCTTCACCGTGTCTATTAAATAAAATTTAGGATATAGCAACAATTCTATTGTTTTGCTGATTATGTGCTTTGAATAAGTCGGTTGCACCATTCTATTGCACACTAAACATTACTGAGCTGTGATGTCTAAAATGTTCACCCAAAATGTGGTGCCTCCTTATATAGGATTTGATTGCTTTTTAGAGCAATTAAACCCTATATAAATTTAGTGAAGCTGCTGACATCTACAGGTTAAAAACCCATCTAAAGATTATAAACATGGCAGGCTGGTTTTGGTACTCTGTGATGTAAGCATAGCAGAATAAACACAGCTTGCAGCTAATATTAATAGTGGTTGTACCAGCACATCTATTGGCAGTGAGAGAGAGAGAGCACGAAACAACTGTCAATAGTACTGTCAATGCTGGTTCTTTATCACACCTACATCCCGACAGAGCCATTATTAATGTTATTAGCTGCAGCTGTGTTTATCCTGCTATGCTAACATCACAGAATACCAAGACCAGCCTGCCATGTTTTTAATCTTAAGATGGTTTTTAACCAGATGTCAGCAAACTCACTAGAAGGGTTATAGGTTTAGTTACTTTTTAATGCTGCTATCTTATTAAGATGTGTACATTTAAAGCATTTTGCTTTTCTATCAAAGTTCACACAAAAAGAGATGAAATCTCCCTATTGATGCTCTTGTTTTTCAAATAGGTTCAACAATATGCAGGTTGAATTTCCATAAAATATGTTTGCACATCAGGGTTAAAAAAAAACCATTTACACAATTCAAAGCTACCTGTGTCTGACACATAATGCAATAACACATGAAATGCACTCTTGCCTGACTTTTATCCAGTGTGCTGAGTTTTTAATCCAGCTGGCACATCACTGTCCAATTTACATATTACCTTGTATATTGCCTTTTTCCAGGATGGGTCATTGTCTTTGCCCATTGAAATGGCAATATAAAACTCCTTCAGTGTAATTTCTGCTACCTCGAGGAATCTGTCAGGGACCTGTTGATCATCAGAAAAAAAGAATCAAGACCATATGACTAGATATTAACATGTTATTCTGTGTTTGTTCCAGTGTGGATGAAAGAGAAGTTGAATGAGAGTGCTAAATATGTAGTCTTATATTTTGAATGACCAAATTGTGAATTTCCAAATAAGGTAAGTCATATGTGGAAAGAATGCAGAGGGATGCAAACTTCTCAAAGAGAATTTGTGTTTTGTTTTTATTGCGTCACTACATTCCTGTCAGTTACAGCAAGCCTATGATTAATTAAATAGTAGCATCTTTAACCCATTTTCGTAGAAACTGCACCTGTGAATTCAAGTAAAAATTCAAAGACCCTAACTGATGTATGACAAATTAACCTCGAGAACTGGTGACCAGTATGCATACCAGTGTTGACAGGATATGCTGGTATGAGTACGTTCCAATTTTCCGTTCAGTGTCGTCTTTAGGTGTTTGGAGAGGTATTATTGTGTGGTTTAAGTGCTGTAAATTTTGTAAAAAGCTTGCACGTCTTCCCAAGTCCTACAAGGAACAATTGTATTGGCATTTTCATCAATCTCACTATTTGGTAGAAAGAATTTGAAGTGAACCCATCACTTTTTCTGTAGGGTTTACTCACATAATCTACATATTTCAGTATGGGCCAGTTGGCGTGCCTGACCCTGAGACATTTTTTCACGACACCAGAAATTTGATTACATGAAAACATACAGCTGAAAGCTATTACTGTGGGTCACATAATATACTGTCCAACAGTTTAGCTTTTATAGCTGAATAAGATGCAATCTAAAGGAGAAAGCATGCTTATTTTCGAACAGTACACAGCAAACTCGTGTTTTCCTTTTTCACTGTAGTTTTGGAAACGAGGCACTTGGTGTAGCCGCCAATAAACAGGATAGGCACTTCACACTTAATCGGTCTTTGAACAACTGACGAGGTAGTCTTAAATCTTGATACTCAAACACCGTTCATCACACCTTCACAAGTATTTGCTTACCTTTGTTAACTTTTCCTTAAGTATCTAGGGACACACATGGATGACAAATTGAGTTTCACGTACAATGTTGATTCTATATACAGTGCATCCGGAAAGTATTCACACCCCTTCACTTTCCACACATTTTATGTTACAGCCTTATTCCAAAATGGATTAAATTCCTTTTTTTTCTCATCAATCTACACACAATACCCCATAATAACAAAGTGAAAAGGGTTTTGTAGAAATTTTTGCAAATTTATCAAAAATAAAAAACTGAAACATTGCATGTACATAAGTAGTCACGCCCTTTGCTATAACACTCAAAATTGAGCTCAGGTTCATCCTGTTTCCACTGATCATCCTTGAGATGTTTCTACATCTTGATTGGAGTCCACCCGTAGTAAATTCAATTGATTGGACATGATTTGGAAAGGCACACACCTGTCTATATAAGGTCTCACTGTTGACTGCATGTCAGAGCAGAAACCAAGCCATTAAGTCAAAGGAATTGTCTGTGGACATCTGAGACAGGATTGTATCGAGGCACAGATCTGGGGAAGGGTACAAAAAAATTTCTACAGCTTTGAAGGTCCCGAAGAGCACAGTGGTTTCCATCATTCATAAATGGAAGAAGTTTGGATCCACCAGGACTCTTCCTAGAGCTGGCCGCCCAGCCAAACTGAGCAATCGGGGGAGAAGGGCCTTGGTCAGGGAGGTGACCAAGAACCCGATGGTCACTCTTGACAGCTCCAGCGTTCCTCTGTGGAGATGGGAGAACCTTCCAGAAGTACAACTATCTCTGCAGCACTCCACCAATCAGGCCTTTATGGTAGAGTGGCCAGACGAAACCCTCTGCTCAGTAAAAAATACATGACAGCCCGCTTGGAGTTTGCCAGAAAGCACCTAAAGGACTCTTAGACCATGAGAAACAAGATTCTCTGGTCTGATGAAACCAAGATTGAACTCTTTGGCCTGAATGCCAAACGTCACGCCTGGAGGAAACCAGGCACCTCTCATCAATCAATCAAGTTGCATTTTGTATAGCGCTTTTCTAGCTGCAACAGCACTCATCACCTTGCTAATACTATCCCTACAGTGAAGCATGGTGGTGGCAGCATCATGCTGTGGGGATGTTTTTCAGCGGCAGGAACTGGGAGACTAGTCAGGATCGAGGGAAAGATGAATGGAGCAAAGTACAGAGAGATCCTTGATGAAAACCTGCTCCAGAGCACTCAGGACCTCAGACTGGGGCAAAGGTTTACCTTTCAACACGACAACGACCCTAAGCACACAGCCAAGACAATAAAGGGGTGGCTTCAGGACAAGTCTGTGAATGTCCTTGAGTGGCCCAGCCAGAGCCCAGACTTGAACCCCATTGAACATCTCTGGAAAGACCTGAAAATAGCTGTGCAGCAACGCTCCCCATCTAACCTTACAGAGCTCGAGAGGATCTGCAGACAAGAATGGGAAAAATACCCATAAATATAGGTGTGCCAAGCTTATAGCTTCATACCCAAGTAGACTTGAGGCTGTAATCGCTGCCAAGGGTGCCTCAACCAAGTACTGAATAAAGGGTGTGAATACTTATGTACATGCAATATTTCAGTTTTTTATTTTTAATAAATTTGCAAAAATTTCTACAAAACCTTTTTCGCTTTGTCACTATGGGGTATTGTATGTAGATTGATGAGGAAAAAAATGAATTTAATCCATTTTGGAATAAGGCTGTAACAACAAAATGTGGGGAAAGTGAAGGGATGTGAATACTTTCCGGATGCACTGTATAAGAAAGTTCAAGAGACTTTTTTTTTCCAGATTATTTTTTCGGCATTTTCTGCTTTATTGTGACAGTGGGGAGCGACAGGAAAGGCAGGGGACAGAGAGAGGATTACATGCAGCGAAGGGCCCAGGCCGGATTTGAACCCAGGCTGCTGCAATAAAGACATGGCCTTATGTGGTACTCGCTCTACCAGGTGAGCCACTGGGGCCCCCCCAGAGACTGTTTTTAATTAGGAAATTGAAGCGGTTTTGGGTCAGCCATAACATTTTGGTAAAAGTGTCAGCCTGATATAGTATTCTTGTGTTTAATATCTCTGGTATAGACATTTGACACTAACAAACATAAACAAGCTTGCCAGGATCGTCAAAACAGCAGGAAAGATAAGCCGCCAATAGAAATCAATGGATGACCTTTACAGTACAGCTATACATAAGAAAACTTTGTCCATCATTGGCGACACTAAACACCCCCTCCATACTGTTTTTGAGTTTCTCCCCTCAGGGTAACGCTACAGAAACAAAAAGATCTAGAAGCGATCTTTTGTTCCTGTGTGTTAAATTTCATTAACAAACTGCATTAATCTGCTCTCTTCTGCATTGAATGTATGCTGTACACTGTGTGTATGTTGTATGAATTGTTGTATAATTGTGTGATGTGATGAGATTTGCTGTGTTGATTTAATGTGATGTTTTTATTGTATCTAGTTAGGCCAAAGGTGATTTTCCGGCCTCGGCTGGACAGTGAAGTTCTATTCTATGATATTCTATTCTATTCTATTCTATTCTAAAAAAAACAGTTGGAGGAACAGTCTCATCAAGTCTACATTTTTGTTCAATTTTACTTTGAATCCCAAGTACATAATTGAGATTTGGCACACCATGCTGAAACATGTTCGATGGCATGTATATTTGTTTACATTTTGATCCTTTCAATTACCGCTACAATCCTGAAGATTGCCGTTTTGACGATCATGAAATCCTATGTGCTATCATTTTTCCCTGAAGTCCTACCAGACAGCAAGTATAAAAGCGTAATGTTTGGATATCCATGGTCGGGGTATTGTCTTAAAGAGAAACTAAACCTGAGACCATTTTGATGAGTTGGCTGATGTCTACAGGTTAAAATCCATCTAAAGGTTTGGGACAAGCCAGGCTGGTCTAGGTACACTGTAATGTTAGCCTAGCAGGATAAACACAGCTACAATTAATTAAATTAATTATTGGTCTGTGTGCCAAAGAACCACCATTGACAGTACTATTGGCAATTGTTAGTAGCTGGCTTTGTAAGTCTGTCAATGCATAAAGGTGTGCTGGCACACCTAAATCAAACAGCCAATATTAATGTTATTAGCTGCAGCTAATAACATCAGCTGTGTTTTTCCTGCTATGCTAACATAGCGTACCAAGACCAGCCTGACATGTTTTTAACCTTTATATGGTTAACCTGTAGATGTAAGCAAACTCACTAAAATAGTGTAGGGTTTAGTTACTTTTTAAATATGCCATTGTTAGAAAGTATCAAAAATTACTTTTGCTTGCATATAAATCTTCAGGATTGTAGCTTTAAAGACCTTTAACACCCATTGATTATTGTCACTTAAATTTACTGATTAAATTAATACAACACAGCAATTGTTTAAAATTGCAGTAAGTTACATTCACTGCTTAACTCAGTGGTACCCAATCTTGTGCAATTAAGAGCCGAGGGTATCAGGTGGTTTGGAGTCCCATTGGAATGAAAGCCTGTGTACTCTTGGCCCTTCATGGCACATGGTTGAGTACCATCTGAGCCAAAACATTATGACCACCTGCCTAATATGCTGTTGGTCCTCTGTGTGTCGCTAAAAAAAGCACCGACCCACCAAGGCACAGATTTTACAGGACCCCTGAAGGTGTGCTGTGGTATCTGGCATCAAAACATCAGCAGAAGATCCTTCAAGTCCTTTGAGTTATGAGGTGAAGCTGCCATGGATCGGACTTGTTGGTTCAACAGTTGCTCAATCAATTGAGATCGGGAGAATTTGAAGGCCAGAGCAACACCTTGAACACTTCATTGGGTTCCTCAAACCATTCCTGAACAAAGTGTGAAGTGTGGCAGGGCGCATTATTCTGCTGAAAGAGGCCACTGCCATCAGGGAATATCATTGCCATGAAGGAGTGTACCTGATCTGCAACAATGTTTAGGTAATTGGCACATGTCAAATTGACATTGTCAAATTGGCCCCATGAATGGCTGGACCCAGGGTTTCCCAGCAGAACAATGCCCGGAGCATCACACTCCTTCCACCGGCTTGTCATCTTCCTACAGTGCATCCTGTTGCCATCCCAAAGTACACAGCCATCCAAGTGATCTAAAAGAAATCAGGATTCTTCAGACCAGGCAACTTAATTCCATTGCTCCAAGGTCCAGTTCTGATGCTCGCCTGCCCAATGTAGTTGCTTTCAATGGTGGACAGGGCTCATCATGAGCACTCTGACCGCTCTGCAGCTACGCAGCCCCATACACAGCAAGTTGCATTGCACTGTGTTTTAACACATTCCTCCTGTAACCATCATTAAAATTTTCTGTGACTTGTGCCACGGTAGACCTTCTGTCGGTTCGGACCAGACGGGATAGCCTTCTTTGCCCTTATGTATCAATGAGCTTTGGGTGCCCAACACCGTCACCAGTTTGTGGTTTGTCTTTCCTTGGATCACTGTCAGTAGATACCATTGCTGAGCAGGAACACCCCACAAACCTTGCCATTTCAGAGCTGCTCTGACCCAGGCGTCTGGCCATAACAATTTGGCCCTTGTCGAAGTCACTCAGGTTGGATACGGGAGAAATGGGCGCCCATTTCTCCCGTATCCAACATGTTGACTATGAGATCTGATTGTTTGCTTACCATCTATCTACCCAGATCTTGACATGCGCCCTTGTTTGGAGATGATTGTTATTCGGTTCACCTTTGCGAAAACATTACCACCTGCCTAATATGCTGCTGGTCCTCCGTGTGCCGCCAAAACAGCGCTGACCTGCCAAGTCATGGACTGTTCAAGACCCCTGAAGGTGTCCTGTGGTATCTGGCACCAAAACATTAGCAGCAGATCCTTCAAGTCCTGTATGTTGTGCGGTGGAGCTGCCGTAGATCAGACTTGTTGGTCCAGCGCATCTGTCAAAGTTGTCAAATCCAACAAACTTGTCAAAGTTGCTCATGTCTTTACTTCTGCCCGTTTCTCCAGATCCAACATGATGACAACAACTGATTGTTTGCTTACCATTTAATGTACCCAGACCTTGACATGTGCCCTTGTTTGGAGATGATCGTTATTTGGTTCACCTAAGCGAAAACTTTATGACCACCTGCCTAATATGCTGTTGGTCCTCCGTGTGCCGCCAAAACCGCACCGACTTGCTGAGGCACGGACTCTACAAGACCTCTGAAGGTGTCCTGTGGTTTCTGGCACCAAAACATTAGCAGCAGATCCTTCAAGTTCTGTAATTGGCGAGGTGGAGCCACCATGGATCACTCTTGTCAGTCCAGCACATCCCACAAATACTTAATTGGATTGAGATCCAGAGAATTTGGAGACCATCGCAACACCTTGAACACGTAATCATTTTCCTCAAACCATTCCCGAACAATGTGTGCAATGTGGCAGAGAATTATCTTGCTGAAAGAGGCCACTTCCATCAGGGAATACCATTGCCATGAAGGGGTGTACTTGGTCTGCAACGATGTTTAGGTAGGTGGCACATGTCCAACTGACGTCCACATAAATGGCTTGACCCAGGGTTTCCCAGCAGAACATTGCCCAGAGCATCACACTCTCTCCACTGGCTTGTTGTCTTCCCACAGTGCATCCTGGTGCCGTCACTTCCCCAGGTAAACAGCTAACATGTACATGGCCATCCGCGTGATCTAAAAGAAAACGGGACTCATTGGACTAGGCTAACCTTTTCGACTGCTCCAAGGTCCAGTTCCAACGCACGCGTGCCCAGTGTAGGTGCTTTTGATGGTGGACGGGTCATCATGGGCATTCTGACCGGTCTGTGGCTACGCAGCCCCATACACCACAGGTTGCAATGCACTGTTTCGACACATTCCTCCTGTAATGATCATTAAAATTTTTCTGAGAATTCTGCCACAGTAGACCTGTTGGTTTGGACTAGACGGGATAGTCTTAATTGCCCTCACGCATCAGTGAGCCTTGGGCGCCCATGACCCTGTCACTGGTTTTTAGTTAGTCCCTTCTCGGACTACTGTCTGTAGGTCCTCACCAATGCTGACCGGGAACACCCCACAAGCCTTGCTGTTTCAGAGATGCTCTGACCCAGTCGCCTGGCCATAACAATTTGGCCGATGTCAAAGTTGCTCATTTCTTTACTCCTGCCCATTTCTCCTACATCCAACACGTTGACTACAAGAACTGATTGTTCGCTTACCATCCAATAAGCAGCAATAATTGGCAGCGCTGTCTTCGGGAGGGGGCGGAGTCGGCTTGTGTTTGTCACATGAATGCGTCTCTGGGTGTGTCGGAAAAAGCAGTGGTTCGGCCTGGATTTGCCTTGTCACGGAAGTAGCGAGGGGTCTCCTTTGAGACTGCCGGCCGGAGAGATGTAGTTGGCGAACGCATGCAGTACGAGGGTGGGTGTTTGAACAAGAATAGGGAGCGATTAGCCACTAAATTAGGAGAAAACGGGAGAAATCATAAATAAATTATAAAAATTACTTGATTTTAATGGTTATTTTACAATTTGTGTAAATATTGTGAAAATTCATTCAAAATCTAGCATGTCCATTTTTCAACATCAAACTTATTGTTTTGTATAAGATTATTAAAGTGACGATGTGGTCAAACAACTGCATTGTTGCTGTTGGTTTCTGTTAAACACCACTGATTTTTCAATATGAAGACGGGCTTTTCATATCAAGGTCTGCGATCAGCGCTAATTGATGACTCCTAGCAGTCATGACCAGCCATATTCTCTAGCCTGACCCTACTGTCACAACCCCATCTGTATCTCCGGCTTAATTTGTATCGCACATGTCAATTTTTTTTTTTACTATTTTTTAATCTAAGTCAGAACACGGCAACCGCTATGGCAAGCTTTTCATGTTTAATCTGTTATCTGTCAGAAAGTACTCTCAAAGTCCAACAAATGATCAAATCCCTGGCCATAGTGTCAACAATGGAATCAAAATCAACTTTATTGGCCAAGTGTGCATGCACACAAGGAATTTCACTCCGGTACACAGCAGCTTCAAGCACTTGGAGACATCACTCACAAAAAGAAACTACAAAACAACAAAAAACAAACGGAACAACAATAATTCCACAAAATTTTCAAAAAAATCAATAGACACCAATTTCAAAATTGTAGATCTTCAGAAATGGGTAAGCCTGTGAGTGCATGTGGCGATTAAGTGAATGCATTTTCTTCTTTCATCATTTAGGCCTGGGGCACTCGCATACTTTTGGCCTATGCATGTTTCTGTAACCTAAACGCAATAAGTGGAGAATGACTGCAGGAGAAAATGGCCATCTGTGAGATCAAAACCGTTGACCCTTCAGGCCATTTTAAATCAAGCACCTTTTTTTTTTGGTACAGTTTATTCACACATCACTGAATAACTTAATAAGGAGGTATTACTGTATGTTACATACATACAGCACAAAATTTTGCTCTGCATGAATGGGGCGTTTATTTGCAGGGTCGCGGGGATAGGCTCCAGTATCCCCGCGACCCTGAGAGCAGGATAAGCGGTTTGGATAATGGATGGATGGGTTCATTTTTGACATTTAGTGGGAATATCAGACGAACTGCGTGATATACTTCCCCCGAAAATGTTTAGTTTCAGAGACTTTGTTTCCTGTATTCTGGTGATTTTAAAGAATGAAAATAACAAAATAGTAATTTTAAAAAAAATACACTGCAACATCATTTTAATGTTAAATACTTTTAATTTTAAGAATCTCAGGACAGAATACAGAATAATTCGCCCCGATACAGTTGCCCACTGGGGACTGGGGTTCGCGCCCCGGTCTCGTCAGATCCGACTATGGCCGGACTCGACGAAGCAGCGATCATTGGCAACGCTGTCTTCGGGAGGGGGGCGGAGTCGGCTTGTGTTCGTCACGTGAATGCGTCTCTGTGTGTGTTGGAAGAAACAGTGGTTCGGCTCGGAGTCGCCTTGTCACGAAAGTGGCGAGGCGGTCTCCGAGACTGCCGGCCCGGAGAGATGGAGTTGGCGAACGCATACAGTGCGAGGGTGGGTGTTTGAATTAAAATAGGGATCGATTGGCCACTAAATTGGGAGAAAAAAGGGAAAAATCAGAAATAAATTTATTAAAAAAAAAAGAATAATTCGCCCCTCTGGTGAGAATCACTGCCTTAGAGAGTGTGCACGCCACTGCCCTCTGTGGCTACTATCAGCAAATGTTTATTGCAGTTAAAAGTGCAACGCTTTGCAGCCTGCAGCACCATCCTTGAGGGAGCATAGGTCTGGGCCAAACCTGTGACATTCAATTTGCAAGAAAGGAGTGAGCAAAGGGTAGAGTTGTCCATCCTCATTCTATTCTGTCAGTATCTTTCTGTCCATGCTGAACACCCTCTGACAATGCAATGCTGTGTGGTATACACAAAAGTGCCTTGCATCTCTTCCAATAATAGCCCAAAACCTGTCAATTTTTGCTTTCTTGGGAAGTTGTGCCCTGCCAACTACCTTGTACTCCACCACTTCTTCCCAAAGACTATTCAGGTCCAACCTGAGCTGTGGCCATCTTTTCCCTAGCTCTATCACTGCAAATAAAAATTTAAAAAATTGGTACAACTGAGCTGAATATTATTTTTTCTCTGTAATCAACTCGTGTAACTTCTGTAACCAATTATAAAAAAAACGAATGCCGAAAAACAGAAGTTTCTTTCTCTTCGAACTCTCAATTTATTTCTCCATCAACACAATCACTCACTGAGGATGACGAGACAAGCAGCTCTTCACGTGCATGTCATGGAAAACTACATTTGATGTATCTGTGTTGTTTTCCAGGTGGAAACAGTATAATTTTAGTAGAATTTATACAAGCTGTACAGTTCCAGACACAGGTTGTGATAATGAAAAGGAAAAGGTTGGCATGGAGCCAACATAATTGTGCCCCACAGCTCATTATTTGAAAGCATGTTGAACATGGGCACATTGTTTTTAACTGCTCACTTAGTTAAACGAATGCTTTTGTTTAGGTCTGTGAAGTAAATTTTGCTTTTAATGCACTTTTTGTTTTTAATATTTATTGTGTGTTATTTGTTTTTATGCGACGCTGTGGTCCTTGTGAAACATAATTTTGTTCCCTTGTATGTATGAGACATGCATATGAGGCAATGACAATAAAAGTAGTCTAAGTCTTTGTCCCTCCAGCCGATCCTCAGGATCTTTTCTTAAGGATCTTTGGTGGTATTGTTCCAGGGCTCTCAGGTGCCTGCTGTAGGTGGTCCATGACTCTGCTCCATACAGCAGGGTGGAAGGAACAACAGCTCTGTAGACCAGGAGTTTTGTTTGAGCCTTTAGGTCTCGGTCTTCAAAGACTTTTCCTGAGTCTGGCGTAAACGCCGCTGGCACAACTCAGGCGATGGGTGACCTCAGAGTCGATGTCAGCTTTTGAGGGGAGAAGGCTGTGGAGGTATGGGACGTGATCAACATTTTCAATAATTTTGTTTTCCACTTTTATGGCGGGCTGTGTAGATGGCTAGTTGGGTGGAGGTTGATATGAGACCTGTGTCTTCCTGATGTTTAATGCTAGACCCAAAGCTCTGTATGCCTTGGCAAAGGCATTCAGAATGTCCTGGAGGTCTTCTGTGGCATGTGCTGCGCTAGCGTTGTTGTCTGCGTACTTGCGCTCCATGATGGTGGTGTTGCAGACTTTGTTTTTGGCCTTGAGCCTATTAAGGTTGAAGAGCCTGCTGTCAGTTCTGTATAGGACTGGGATCCCCCGTGGCAGCTCTTCGCCAATGAGGTGGAGTATGGCAGCAATAAAGATGGCAAACGGGATGGGTGCAATGAGCATCCCTGTTTGACCCCTGTTTCCACAGTGAAGGGCTCTGACTCAGAGCTGCTGTTGCTGAGCACTGTGACTGACATGCTGTCATTTAGAAGCCTCAATATTCTGATGGATTTGTCAGATCAGCCATGTCTTGATAGTATGTGCCACAGAGCCTGATGGTCTACTGACACAAAGGTCTTTGTCAGGTCTATGAAAGCTCTGTACAAAGGCTGCCTTTGTTCACAGCATTTTTCCTGGAGTTGGCGTGCTGTAAATATCATGTCTGCTGTACCTCTGGATAGGCGGAAGCCACACTGAGATTCTGGAAATACTTCCTGAGCCAGTGGTATTAGTCAGTTTGTGAGGATGTGAGTGAGGGCTTTGCCTGTTGTTGACAGGAGTGAGATGCCCCTATAGTTTCCACATTCTGCCTTGTCCCCTTTCTTGAATATCGCCACTAGTAGAGCATCCCCGGGCTCTGAGGGAAGTTCTTCTTTTTCCCAGACCTTGAGGGGGAGGGCATGGAGGTGGTACAGGAGCTCTGGTCCACCTTTCTTTAAGATCTCAGCTGGGATCCTATCAGGGCTGGTGCCTTTGTTGTTGTTAAGGCTCCTGATGGCATCGAACCTCTGTCATGGTGGAAGGTTCCCCAATGTCTTCTACGATGGGACTCTGGGGAATGTGGCTGGCAATGTAATGTCTGGTTCAGCTTTGCTGTTGCGGTTAAGGAGTTCCTGTAAGTGCCCCCTCCATCGGGTGTTAATGGACTCATTGTCCTTCAGCAGCTCCTGCCCATTCTTTGAGTGCAGAGGGGTTTAAGCCGCGGTTGTTTGGACCATAGATGGCCTTAGTTGTGCTGAAAAAGCCTCTGGTGTCACCCAAGTATGCCAGTTGCTGGATTTTGGGAGCCTTTTCTGTCCACCAAAAGTTCTTAAGCTCTCTCACCTGTCTCTAGACGTCCGCCTTGGCTCTGGAGTGAGCCACTCTTTTAGCCTTGCAGGTTACATCATTTTTCCAGGCATGAAAGGCTTCCCTTTTCTTGGAGATGAGCTGTTCTATCGCTGTGTCATTCTCATCAAACCAGTCCTGGTGTTTTCTGGACTTGTACCCAAGGGTGCTTTTGCATCAGGATCTTCCTGTTGGAGAGTTTCCCCAAGAGAGGCCTGGAATCACTGCTGGGTGGCAGTTTCATTCAGGTTTTCAAGGTTCAGTCTTGAACCCTCCTCTTCCTCTTGACTTTGATGGACATCGTGGAGTGGGTGAGGCGATCCGTCCAGCAGTCATCTGCATCAGTCATGGCCCTTGCGATGTTCACGTCACGGCAGTCCCTGATTTGTACAATGACATAGTCAAGGAGATGCCACTGTTTGGAGCAGGGCTGTCTCCAAGATGCCTTAAATTTGTTTTTCTGGTGAAACAGAGTGTTAGTGATGGTGAGGTCGTACTGAGCACATTTTCTAAGAAGCAGAACTCAATTGGAGTCAATGTTCCCAATGCCTTCCTTTCCTATAGTGCCCTTCCAGAGGTGTTGATCCCGGCCAACCCTGGCGTTGAAGTCTCATTGGAGAATAATCTTATCCTCAGGGATTCTTGACTGTCGCGTCTAAGGCACAGAAAGTCTCTTTTACTTCCTGTTCAGAGTCTATAGTAGGGGCATAGGCATTCAAAACTGTTGCCCTCTGGTTGTTGACAAGCCTTAGATGGATGGTCATGAGATGCTCACTGATCCTCACAGGAAGTTCAGACAGGTGGCTGATGATATGGTTCCTGATGG
The DNA here is from genome assembly GCF_029633865.1 of Lampris incognitus. Classification (NCBI taxonomy): domain Eukaryota; kingdom Metazoa; phylum Chordata; class Actinopteri; order Lampriformes; family Lampridae; genus Lampris; species Lampris incognitus. The sequence goes on along the minus strand of NC_079225.1, from coordinate 22,933,160 downwards.
CACATCCAACACCATGGATCCTGGGCTCATTAGCAGCTTTTCCTTCCCAGAAGAGAGTGTAGCCGCCCTTCTCCTCTTTCAGTTGTCTTTCGTCTGCCCGTCAGGTTTCAGAAAGAGCAGCTATGTCAGTCCTGCATTTCTTCAGTTCTCTAGCAATGATTGCGGTTCTCCTCTCCGGTCTGTCACTGGTTGCACTATGCCGCCTTGGTCGGCAACGGAATAGACCGCCACGCTTCCTGGACGCCCCCAAACCTTTTACATTTCAGACTAATCACCCCGCAGGAGAACAAGGCAAATAATCACATGTTCCTTTAATTTTATAATGGACATTTGTGTTATATCTAAACAAACCATCCGTCAACAGGGAAATAAAAGCCTCTGACCAACGAGACCAGTCTCTTGAGAGCGCTCCAGCCAGCTCACAGCGGGGTCTGCGAGCGTGACTGGTCTGGCCGGCAGGTCACCAGTTTTTGGAACTTCTCAACTCCGAAAACGTTGGAGCAAATTTTCGATTCACCATCAATTTTAGTAAAACTACCAGTATTGCAAATCTGCATACTAAATTTGACGCCTCAAAAATTCATAGATGTGAATTTAATGATGAGATTAGCATACGAAACTTGTAAAAAAAACACCTTGAAATCTACAGTTGATTTCTCAACCCATCTTCGGAGACATATACAGTGACGTAATGACGTAGCTCTCGTGCCTTCTCTGACCCGTGGAAAAGCAAATCGGTTGTTAGAAGGTCCGCAAGTTGAACCAACTGCAAACCGGCACTAGCATCGGCCCAGAGCTAGAACTAGCTTCGCGTTGGTGAAAAGGGGTTATAACCGTACCTAAAGGTGCTATGTGAAATTCTGTAATAATTCTGACCGCTATTTAGTGACGTGAATAACAAATCACTGAACACTAAAATGAGTTTTTTACTTTCTCACTGCCGTTCAGCAACCCATGCTGACGTTACCAAATCATTTTATGCTCCAGAAAAGCGAAAATATTAAATGTTGTGGGAGCGCTGGAATGAGGAGACGGAGAGATCGAGTCGAGTCAATTCCGTTAACTCGCCACACAAAACAACATCGATACAGCACAATCTGTCGTGGCAACCTGCTAACCACTACTAGGCTGCTGCAAACATGGCTCTGTCCAGTAAATTTGTTCCGGCCAGGGAAAAAGTTCCGGATGACGCGACAATGGCGTTCTAATCAGCTGTTCGATGGGTTCGGTATGGGTTCGAATTTTCAGTGGCAGCGTTGCTAGGGCGGTTACTATGAAAGGTGGCTGGTGAGCGCTCGTGCATTAACGTGGTTTTTTGCTTGTCACGAGACGTAATTTCGCCTCAGACTACAAGAGCGCGAGTTGGACAGACGCGTATCTCCCACCTCTGGCTATATTGCTGTTTTCAAAGACCACTGCATTGCTTTTGTGGGCATACTCCTCATCAGTTCTACTGTTATTTCTATTATTGACAAGCGATTTAAATCAACGTTGCTTTCTAATACTTTAGTGTCTGTAAACTTAACAGTTAGCTAGTCTCTACCGATCGCATTAGCTATAGTCAGACATTAGCTTGCTAGCAGCTAGATACTAGCTGGACAGATATGCGTCTGTCCAACTCGCGCTCTTGTAGTCAGGTGAAATGACGTCTGTGACAAGCAAAAAAACCGCACGTTAATGCACGAGCGCTCACCAGCCACATTTCATAGTAACCGCCCTAGCAACGCTGCCACTGAAAATTCTAACCCATACCGAACGCTACCCGAACAGCTGATTAGAACGCCATTGTCGCGTCATCCGGAAGTTTTTCCCCGGCCGGAACAAATTTACTGCGACACCTCCATCCCGGAAACCTCTGCAGTGCCTACGTCAGCACTCCGAATGTCCGCCTTAAAGGAGCAGCAGCCCCTGGTGAATCTACCCTCATTTGTGTATCACCACAATGTAACACTTTTGAAATTCACGTCATGATATGATTATAATTAAGTAAATTTGAAGGCCATCTCGATCTGTGGTATTTGCTTTTGCCATGTTAACACGTTTAGGTACATTAAGCCCATGTACGGGGTATAGGTCAGTGATTCTCAACCCAATCCTCAGAAACCCCCTGTACCATGCAACATGATATCACGACATTTCGTTCTTATGTTGACGAAAATTAATCTATTGACTCGTTCACCAGTGGACGATTGTTTACTTTTTTCGTCCTACACTGTGGGGACTGCAGCTCCCCCTAGTGGTGGGTGCAGCCCCCCCCCCACTACAGGTTTTCTGTTCCATCGGGTAATTAATTACAGTCACCTGTCGTGATTAGACGGCTGGAATACCTGACACAAAACGTGAACGTAATTAGCTACTCGGTAGAATAGAAAACCAGCAGTTGGGGGTTCCTCCATGGTCAAATGGTTAGGGTTGGTATCACATGGTGGCAACCGTTGCAGGTTCAAATCCAGCCGGTGACCTTTGTTGCATGTCTTACTCTCTCACTCCCCATTTCCTGTCTGCCTCCATTGTCACTGCCTAATAAAAGGTATAGAAATTTAAAAAATCCCCCCCCCCCAAAAAAAAAGGTACCTGAGGACTTGACTGAGAAAACCACTGGCATAAGTTAATCATGAAAAATAGAAATGCATTCTAAGATTGAAAACCACTGGGTTCTGTTTTACTGGGGGGGGGGGGATTGCACTTTGGAAATGACTAATAGACTCCCAACCTATTAGTCATTTCCGACTTCAGTTTATGTTGACTATAAACTGCTGCTCATGTATGTGAGCCAAACATGACTGCTCTATCACAGTGCCACTCACATTATAATATTGCTAGCATGTTTCATATTTTATTTCTTGAGACTGAAGTGAAATATTTCCAAGTCCAGCTGATACTAAACAACCACATAAACTTACTCAGTACTATCAAATCTGAAAACACTATTTCCTTGTAGATGTTACTAATGTTTGATGTCGCTAACGTCTACCAATTTATCTGCTAAGTACGGACGAAATCAGTTTTGTAAATCTTTCTGCTAAATGAGGAAATGTAAATGATAGGCCCTCTAACTGCTCTGCAGCCCTGATAATACCTCTCAGTTTTTCTCAAAGACAAAAAACTGATATGAGATCAGCAATGCTGGTCCTGAGAACAGAAACATGCATGTACCTGTTTGTACTGCAAAAGATGTTATTAGGAAATGGGTCTTGGACACACTTAAAAACCCGGTCTTGGGGCATCTGGGTAGCGTAGCAGTCTATTCCATTGCCTACCAACATGGGGATCGCCGGTTCGAATTCCAGCATTACCTCCGGCTTGGTTGGGCGTCCCTACACACACAATTGGCCGTGTCTGCGGGTAGGAAGCCGGATGTGGGTATGTGTCCTGGTTGCTGCACTAGTGCCTCCTCTGGTCAGTCAGGGCGCCTGTTTGGGGGGGGGGACTGGGGGGAATAGCGTGATCCTCCTACGCGCTATGTCCTCCTGGCGAAACTCCTCACTGTCAGGTGAAAAGAAGCGGCTGGTGACTCCACATGTATCAGAGGAGGCATGTGGTAGTTTGCAGCCCTCCCCGGATCGGCAGAGGGGGTGGAGCAGCGACCAGGATGGCTCAGAAGAGTGGAGTAATTGGCCGGATACAATTGAGGAGGGAAAAAAAACCCGGTCTTGGGTTTAACCTTCTTGTCTTGAGCTGGAGTAAACAACTAATCACTACTACTCCAACTCCTGTCTGTTAAATACAACGAAAACAACACTAACTGGCTTCCTAGCACAATCCGGTCTCTACTGTTAATGCATCATTTTGGAATTATTCTGAAATGTGCCTACGTGGCTGCAAGACCTCAAGCAGTCAATCGACAAGGCATTCGCCTAAGAATACTCTTAAGTCTCTTCCTCTGGACTTATGTTGAGCCAGACATACAGTAATTGACTCCTTTTGTTTGTGTCACAGAGATGAAAGTATACTTATGTCAAGTTACTTTGTGGTTTCATCATATACTTCACCTCAAAGTCGTTGGCTTTGTTGTAGTGCATGTTGAGAGCCCTGAATAGTTCCGATTCTCTTCCCACTGACAGGTCCCTCACATCGGGTACTCCCTCCATGATGGCATGCCGAGCGAACTTCTCCATCTGGATGTAGTAGAACTCCCTGAAGTTACTAAACCACTTGATGAGCTGAGAGGTGATGCAACGTGTGAACTGGAGACGAAACAGAGGAAAGGTGAGTCACAGCAATGTTGCCTGGTGCTAATGAAAGCTACTATATGTTTGAGTCATTTTTTTCACAGTATAATATTTTGTGTTTTGTGTGTGTAACATTGGAAAAAAGGTTAAGTAGTTCACAGAATGTGTTTGTCAATTTACTTGAAAAATTAATAAAGTATGTTTTAACACATCTGTTTGTTTTCATCTTTGTACTTTTGTGGGTTAAAGAGGTGCAATAATGAGGATACTGTAGTTTTGTTAATCATAATATTTACTGGGTCTTCATAATGCTGTGGCTCCGATAAGACGGCTTGCCAGGAAGTGGGGTGAAAGACCCTTAAAATTATGAAATTTGAGCTATACAGCAAATTTTCAGTTGATTCAAGAGCCCCCGGCAGATGAAATTTGATTAAACCTTAAATATTATGAAAAACAAAAAAGAAGAAAATAAGTTTTTTCCACATGATGGCAGCAGTTTGCATTATCAACTTGTCATTTTTTGGTTAATGCTGTTAACATGAATCACACCACTTAATAAAGATTCCTATATTCCTAACTATCCATGAGAGGATATAAGGATATATTGTACTTGATATTTTAAGATCTTACTTACTTATACTATTTAAGGTAACAAAAGTGTTCATAATGTGCATTTCCTCACCTGTACATCGTGGAAAAAGGTTTTCAAGACAAGTGAGCTTGGGTAGCGGGTGTAGAAGAACATGAGCTTTGCTTTTTTCAGATGGTTTGTGGTCAGACCCTTCTTGATATACCAGTATTAAGGACACAATATGCATATCTTACACATCAGAAAAATCATATCCTTTCTTTTAATTTTCACAAACATTTGCCCTGCCAGAAATCATTATGCCCCAAGATAGATTGCAATTTTCTCTGGAGTTGTCCACAAGATCAAAGGAAACAGTTATTGGAGTCTGTAAGCCATGCTAGGCCTCAAAGTTATTGGCCATGTTTAAAAGGAGAGAAAATTGGTATTGATGAACAGACTCCTTTTGTAACAAATGTCTGCAGTCATGGTGGGGTTTGTGAGCATAGGTCTCATTATTCACCACTAAGACCTCAAAGAAGCAAAGATAGATAGATGCCTAAGGTGCAATATCTATATCTAAAGCCAATTGCACCAAAAGGTATATGCATTTTTAACTCCAAAGAAGCCGTCTTTTAAAAATGAAGTGCCACCACCTAGTCCAAAACAATGCCATCCACTGGTCTGAAAGGAACAAGTGAAAGCTAAATATTCAACACTGATTCCAATATATCACACAAACAATGCATGCATTTTTCCAAGGGACATATTTGTAGAAACTCAAAGGATACATTCAGCACAAACAAGCTGTTCTTCACCACACTCTGCAGACCAGCAGACTCCATCTTGAGGTGAGGAAGACACAGACTTTCCAGAAGCATTGGATCTACTGCCATAGAGTGAGCTTGGGAGCTCCTGATCGATCTAGAGTTGACCTTGGACCTCACTTTGACTGAGCTCCAAGGATATGTGTCCTGGAAGCCTCTGATAGTGGTGACTGGGGGACTGTTGTGCATGTTAGCTGAAGTGTGACCTTCATACAGAGCACTGTGATGGCTGAAGGGGAATGGTGGCTTTGGATGTTGCTGATGTCCTATTATGGGCAGCAGGTTAACCACACTAGGTCTGGCCATCTGAGGCTTTTGTATGACCAGAGAGAGAGCTTCGCTTTGAGCCTCTGGTACTTGGACCACTGTCCTCTCAGAGCTTGAACATCTTGATTTAGTATCTTCACCAAAGGATGCTTGTTGATCAAGATTAAGGGGAGACTTGTCTGTTTCTTCACACCCGTCCACATTTGGCCACCTCTGAAAAAGCGGCATGTTTTTGAAAATCGAGTCAATACTCTGGCTGACAGATTTTGTCAATTCATACTTTAAAATATCTGCCATCCATTTATTTATTTTGTCAGGTTTGGAATTAAAGAAATTCCTCAGAATTGATGTTTTCCACCCATGGCACTTAGCACACTCATCATCTACTTCTGTAAATGCATCACTGGGTAATGGGTCAGGAGAATTATTCCAAGTGGCACAGTACTCTTCCACAATACTTTCATCACTGAAGCCTTCAGACTCATTTTCCTCATCATCCTGAGTAAACCTCATCTGGAGTTGTTTAAATAGCTTGTGCTTTCCATGAAGCTGCTTCCTTGTTGTCTGGTTCTCTGAACTCAAAAGACTGGCACCAGCCGCTCCACTTTTCTGTGTGTGATCATTACAGTGAGGTGATTCCTGTGTCTTTTTGTTTTCCTGCATATTTCCTAATTTCTTCTGCTGTCTTGCCTCCATGGTCACATCTGTGGGATGTATACTAGCAGAGCCTGTCATGCCCTTAATGATGTTTTCAACTCTAGCACGCTTTGCTTGATGACCAGTACTCTGGGGCCACTCATGAGGACATCTACCATTGGCCCCTGGTAATGAATACCTGCTTGCAGACACCTGTCCCATATAACTGCCCCTGGATGGTTTGCTGTTGAACTCTAGCAGACTTGTGCTGATCAAACATGATCCAAAGGCTTTGCTGCTGTAATAAGGACTTTCTGGTTGAGTCCCTGTGTTTCCATTTTCTCTCTCTCTGAGCATGGAAATTCCTGATTCAACTGAATTTGAGGACAGAGAATGGTCAGGTTGAAAAGACTGGAGATGCTCTGCACTGCAGTTATCAAGGAAGATGTTGGAGGAATGCATGGTCTTGTCAAGAAGCCTGGGATTCATGCTTGCTCAGATAGAAAGGATTTTCACTATAGAGCACAACTGTTGTAAAAAAAATAAAACCCAAAAAAAAGTGCTTCAATAAGTTGTTCATGCTACAACAAATTTGCAAAACAACAAAATTTCGTTGCGTTCACACAATGACAATAAAGTATCTTATCTTATCTTATAAAAATTTCTTCTGCCCAACTTAAGCATTTTGTATTTACTGGAAATTAACTACAGACTCCTTGTTGCAAGGCACTTTTAAGGAATTTAATTTGTGAACTGCGCATTCATGACCAACTTGAGTAACATTTGAAGAGACATGGCGTATTTCTGCATTTATAGCTGTCTTTATAAGGAGCTTATCATATTGATAGAAATTAAGTTTTATAAGATTTTCCTCATCTTCCAGATATAAATACGATGGCTTGCAACTTCTTGTTGCGCCTCCTCAGTCAGCTTTATCTTAATATGTTCAGATGTATTCTTAGTATTGATTAAAACCATCTTTTTTATGTTGCTGCTTCATTGTGGAATAAAATAACTATATAAACTCAACTTCAAGTGCATTACACAAGGTAAAAAGTGATACCCTACCTGTTGGTTGTCGGTGGGAGAAACGGACCTCTGAAAGCTGGTTGCCTGCTGAAGAGGAGGAAAATTTAAGTAATTCAGTTGCCAGCAACAGACGAGGAGGTGTGGTTATTCGGTTATTCTGCAGCCCAACCTACCCTTTATCTCCCCCTCCCCTCTTTTTCACCAGCCCACCTAGGATTAATGCCTGACCCAAGTGCTGAAAGTTTTTAAGTTCAAGTTTAATAGGCCTATAGATCGGTTATGGCAGGTTTAATCTTTAAAAGAAGATTTGAGGCTATTACATTGCAAATTCTTAAAAGCACTGGCTGATGACTTGGGCAGTTTAAAACAATCATGTAAGTAGCCCAGGTACAACACCTTGCCAACTCTCCGACCACTTGTTTATGGATAACGATAGGGCAAGTGGGTTTAAACTGTCAAAAAATAAAATGAAATGTAAATTCAGCAGTTTGTTTTTTATATATCCATCCATCCATTATCCGAACCGCTTATCTGCTAAAATAACCCTTTGTAAGAAAGTATGAGATACAAGAGCGTTTTTAGAAATATTTTCATTTTATTTACTAGATGAAATCGCTCGCATTGAGAATAAAAGATCACTGAAACATGTTGGGCAGAAACAAACTACATTTTCCAACTCGTTCCATTTGTGGAACCTCAAACATGGTCAAGTCGGCCCTATAGCCTTCAATTCCTAAAATAATATGCCGTTCTATGTTACGTTGTTTGTTCTTTAACAGTGTATATTAAAATCTAACAAATAATTTGAAAAAAAAAGAGACTTGGAGTCAGAAAATTTGCCCGCGTTTTACAGATTTTGCAGTCAGAACGTCTCCCCAGCCATGTCTCCCCCTACCGCAGTGGCACATCCCACGTTCTTCTTCCTGTCGGTAGACCCGCCCACACTTCTCGAAGGGGCGAACTTCCTCGGCGCTCCGATCGGTTGCAGCCGGGCAGCACCAATATAGACTAACTATGTTAGCGCATTCCCGATGTCTTTGCCGGACACTTGGTCGCTCCCTGTCGGCGCTGAGCCAGGTAGGACAGAAACTTGAAAATACATTCATGTCTAGTGAGCGCTTTGGCAATTTGATTAAGTAAAACGAGGCCAAAGTTAGCCGTTTTGCTAATTAGTTAGCTCAGGCCCCGGGTCCACCAAGGGCAGGATGACACCGGTGGTCTGTCAATATGCGCTACCTGTCGAGATGTGCTACTTAGCGGTTCTGTTGATGGTGGCGAGGTTTGGATTGACTGATACGGTAGCATTTTTTCGACAAGGCAGCATAAATCCTCGCAGCGTGTCAGCTACTGGGTCAGTGGGTAGTAATAATAATAATAAATTAAACTTATATGGCGCTTTTCTTATACTCAAAGTCGCTTTACAATAAACGGGGTGAAACAAGACGTCAGATAAATAACACAGACATACAGGGGTGGATGGGAAGGAGGGCTATGAGAGGGAGAAGCGGCGGCCACACACGACGCCAGCAGTACTCTCCGACTTGGGACAGATACAAAAGGGAAAGAAAAACAAATATCGTAAATCACATAAATCACAGATGAAGTCTGAAGAGGTGAGTCCCGACCAATGACTCGAATGTAGGCAGACTGCAGCAGTGTCCGATGCGCTTGTAGTGGGAGCTGGGGAGGGAGTTGCGGGAGGGAGCAGGTCGAGCGCTCGGTCCCCAGCCTGTCCCAGGCCGGGGGGGGGGGGGGGGGGGGGCAGGAGAAGGCAATGGAGAAAAGGTGTGTCTTGAGACGGGATTGGAAGAGTGGGAGGGATTCTGAGTCATGATTTGAGGAAGTGATCTCTAAAGAACCGGGACGGTACAAGAAGACAAGACTTTGGACACAGGGTTGTTATAATTGAATCTGCAGGTTAATTATGTGCGGTCGTTGTCATGATTAATTCATCCTTCCGAAGCCGGCCAAACTAACTAGTTAACTTTTTTCGTGAATAACCTCAACCCCCCCCCCCCGCCAGTTAGTGATGTAAAAGCCCAATTTATTCAATTGTGACTTTATACAATCCACGAACGTATTGACCGTCTGCAGAACAAAGTAATTTCTTGGATAAATAGCACAAGTATATTGTGGTGATTCATGAAGGCTGTGGCTGAAGTGTGCATGGCGGCTCTGACAGCCAGAAATAGCCCCTGTCATATTTGTCATGCATGCAAGTTCAGCTATTTTATAGTTAGTTCCTTTCAAGAGGTCAGCAACTGCAACATGATCACAAAAGCCATATGTGTGTCTTGCCAGAGTAGTGTGGCTTTTCTTGATTATTTTCAGTTGATGTCTATCTTCTAGTGGGGGTTTGGTTGTATATATATATATTGCCAACACGGTGGGTTTTAAAAGCATTTGAGACTTAATGTAGTCCTACACAGTAATGTTTAGAAAAAGTATAACATGGTTTGAATCCGCCTAGATGCTTTAAACGTGAAAGTGAGTGTGTATAAGGTAAACATGTAGATTACGTAATTCACTTGGCTATTTCTTCCAGCTAAGTATAAAACAAATTTGAGTAAGGAAAAAAAACTCTGGATCCAAGTTGTTCGGTTGCTTGCGTCAAAGTCTTTTTGCTCTGCTGACATTTTAAGAATTCGTTTGACTTACTCAGGCAGAAGTTAGCAATTTGCTAATAATTGTACTGTTTATTAACTAACTGAATACACCAGACCAAAGCTTGTCCGGGATATCAGAAAAGCATGCGCCCTCAGCCTAAGTGCCAAATAAACTTGGCCCATATTGTGTACCACACAGTGTAATTAATATTAGTATGGTGACCACTTATCTTTTTTGTAGTCATTTGCTTTTCAAGGTGGGATTGAATTCCACACTATTATTTAATTATCAGATAATCCTAACGCTCACACTTTTAAACACTTTTGTGTGTTTATAAGGTTTATTAGATGTCTAGTCTAATGTTTTATGAACCTGTCACACCAGCTCTATATTTTTGATCATATTTAATATAATGCAGTTACAGTATATAAGGGCTGCCTGCAAGCAGTGCTGAATGCTTTTCATTTGCCTCTTATTTTGCCTGTATATAGTCAATCCTTGTGTAGACGTATATCTGAAGATCGTTGTGTTGTTATTCTATGTTAAGTACACTGAGAGAACCACGAAACCACAGTCAAATTCCATGTGTGTGCAAACCTACATGGTCAATAAACATGATTCTGATTCTGATTCTGATTTGGATGTAGCTTTAAGCAAAATCTTTAAAATGATCTCTAATGGAACACTTTATTTAATGTGCATTTTGTGAGGAAAGTAAATATCTAATACATCTAAACGCATTGTGACAATCATTTACAGGGATCTAAATCAGCCTGCTAAGCTTGAGTTTTTTTAGGATCATTGTGTGCTCTTTCTGTTTTTTATTCTTTTGGTGTGGACATCTACATCTATATACAAATCCATGACTTTCATTTCCAAACATGCACCTGGCATGTGTTTTTTGTTTTTTTGTCGTTTCCTTTACACACTGCTTTTTATTGACAAATCCATGCAAAGCTTTAATATGTTTTTGCTATGGTTGTCTGTTAAATGTTCTGTAGAATTAACATGACAACATACCGTGACAGTTAAGCCATCTCATTAAGGCCAAGAGGTTTTATTTAGTGAGTTCGCTGCACAGCGTGTCAGAGAGAAAACACAAACTATTTTCTGAGCTTCACCCATTGTTTCACTCGTGGCATTACAGTAGTTGTTTAACATTTTTAATCTAACCCATTTTATCTAGTTGAGGAAGCACAATGGATCTGAAATATGACTTTAATTCCAGAGGTTGAAAACTCATCCAAACCAACATAAATAAATAAATAAATAATGTTTTGCAATTTTGATACCCAACAATACCAACAAAGCAAATCCATAAATAAGTAACTGAATGATTTTGAAAATAAACTGATTGTACACGTTTCCATCCTCTGCAGGGTAACAATGTGTTGTTTCGACGAAGTTTATCTGGTAAGTGTGCTGTCAGCTAAGTAGCCCCCTTGTTGTCCTTGAGCTAAAGATGAGCATCTCAAGATGACTAATGCACCAAGATCCCTGCCTTTGTTTTTCATGATTAAACAGGTTTTCAACATGGGTCATTTATACACTGAGTGGAATGATGCCTGTTGACGAGCAAGAGTTTTCTTGGGGGCTTAAGTAGTTAAACATATCTTTCAAGGAGATATACTTGTGTGTGACAGGCCCTCTAGAAGACACTCAACTGCAGCTGCTTCTGCTATCACAAGGTTAATAATAGCGCATTTTCTTTTCATTTTTCTTCTTCTCCTTCAAGGCCTTTCTGTCTGCAACTGGATTGTTTACAGGAACACTCGGTCGTAAGTGCTCTCTCCCATTCTGTTTGGGTTGTCTTTGTATGCTTGGCTCCACAATAACACCCTTATCCAGACACCGTTGAGCACAGTGCAGTGCTGTTCGTATGACATCCTAGGTTCCTGTTCGTGTGTGTGTCATATGTGCTGAGATGTAGTCCCCTAAGACAAATATTGACTTAACATAGCCTTGGTCTGGTTTAACCACAGAGTCAACTCAAAATGGGAACTGCAATTGTATGTCAGTCGAATGAATCACCAAAACATTTGTTGGTATGGTGTCTTATCTATTTTGTTTTTCAGAAATAATGTGTTGTGTAGAAGTGCATTTGATTATACACATCTAAAAAGAAGTGCTTATTTTGTCTTCTAGATGTGAATCTGCTTCATCAGCTGGTGTCTTCCACATCAGATACTTCAAAACATCTGCTGCCCGCAGTATGTACTAAATCACATCTTCTCAGTTACTAGTCTGATATATGTAACTCAAACCTTTTGTTTAATGTTTTATTGACTTCATGCCTTTTGTCATGATACAGGGGATGAAGTACTCACCGTCAAAACACCTGCATTTGCAGAATCTGTCACAGAGGGGGATGTGAGGTGGGAGAAAGGTGGGCAAATCAAACATGAGCACAGTATGAAATGTCACATGTAATCTGTTGGAAAAGAAATATCAGGTTTCTCGCATGATTATTTTCCATACTGCATCAATAATCTCGCTGCAGCTAGCTGTTACAAAAAACTGAAATAGTAAAAAGCTTGATATTATCCTCTGATACCAATATACCCATGTTACCCAACATGCACATGTTAGCGATTGAGTTACGTGGCCATAGCATTAGCTTCATTAGCACCATTATTGGTGTTCGGCAAGCTATTAATATGCCTGAGCACCGAATAATAGCGCAGGCATTGTACCAAATGCATACAGGTATGCAATCGGCACTAACTAGCACAACCATGAAAATCATCCTGCTTATTGTTGCCCTTGTTTTACCTTAAGGATTGTTCTGTGTGATATAGCACACTAATATTCTGATAATAATATTGATATAGCCTACTGACAAAATCCATTCAGATTGCTTGTCAGAATATGTGATCATTAGTTGTTTTTGTCTTCTAGCTGTGGGCGACTCAGTGAGTGAAGATGAGGTGGTTTGTGAAATTGAGACTGACAAGGTACGACAACAGCAAAAAGACTAAAAAGCCTCCAAATGTGAAATATACACTACCGTTCAAAAGTTTGGGATCACCCAAACAATTTCGTGTTTTCCATGAAAAGTCACACTTATTCACCACCATATGTTGTGAAATGAATAGAAAATAGAGTCAAGACATTGACAAGGTTAGAAATAATGATTTGTATTTGAAATAAGATTTTTTTTACATCAAACTTTGCTTTCGTCAAAGAATCCTCCATTTGCAGCAATTACAGCATTGCAGACCTTTGGCATTCTAGCTGTTAATTTGTTGAGGTAATCTGGAGAAATTGCACCCCACGCTTCCAGAAGCAGCTCCCACAAGTTGGATTGGTTGGATGGGCACTTCTTTGAGCAGATTGAGTTTCTGGAGCATCACATTTGTGGGGTCAATTAAACGCTCAAAATGGCCAGAAAAAGAGAACTTTCATCTGAAACTCGACAGTCTATTCTTGTTCTTAGAAATGAAGGCTATTCCATGCGAGAAATTGCTAAGAAATTGAAGATTTCCTACACCGGTGTGTACTACTCCCTTCAGAGGACAGCACAAACAGGCTCTAACAGGTACTATTTAATGAAGATGCCAGTTGGGGACCTGTGAGGCGTCTGTTTCTCAAACTAGAGACTCTAATGTACTTATCTTCTTGCTCAGTTGTGCAACGCGGCCTCCCACTTCTTTTTCTACTCTGGTTAGAGCCTGTTTGTGCTGTCCTCTGAAGGGAGTAGTACACACCGGTGTAGGAAATCTTCAATTTCTTAGCAATTTCTTGCATGGAATAGCCTTCATTTCTAAGAACAAGAATAGACTGTCGAGTTTCAGATGAAAGTTCTCTTTTTCTGGCCATTTTGAGCGTTTAATTGACCCCACAAATGTGATGCTCCAGAAACTCAATCTGCTCAAAGAAGTGCCCATCCAACCAATCCAACTTGTGGGAGCTGCTTCTGGAAGCGTGGGGTGCAATTTCTCCAGATTACCTCAACAAATTAACAGCTAGAATGCCAAAGGTCTGCAATGCTGTAATTGCTGCAAATGGAGGATTCTTTGACGAAAGCAAAGTTTGATGTAAAAAAAATCTTATTTCAAATACAAATCATTATTTCTAACCTTGTCAATGTCTTGACTCTATTTTCTATTCATTTCACAACATATGGTGGTGAATAAGTGTGACTTTTCATGGAAAACACGAAATTGTTTGGGTGATCCCAAACTTTTGAACGGTAGTGTATGTTTATGTGTTTTTGTTTTTTTGTCAGTATGATATGCCAAATGTTTCAGGCTCACATCTGATTTAGAGTTTTGATTAAATTTCATGGAGGATGGGAATTGATTTCGTGATTTCTACCCCTAGACCTCAGTACAAGTGCCGTCTCCTGCGGCTGGTGTGATCGAGGAACTCCTGGTGCCCGATGGAGGGAGGGTGGAAGGAGGAACTCCCCTTTTCAAACTTCGAAAAGGGGGTACTCACTCTTTTACCTGATTCTTTTCATTTAATAGCAAAACCTCTCGCATTAACAGTAGAGCCAAATCACACAAAATGGTGTGATTGGGCTATACTGATATGTGTATATACTCTGTATGTCTTTATGCATGCTCAATAATACAGGTAAGAAAATCGAAGAAAGTTGAATCAGTTCATCTGGATACGTTTATTGAGAAAAACTTTCTCTCAATAAACATTGTGTCTAGCTGAATTGATTCAACTTTCTTTGATATACTCTGTATATTGTTTCTGTGCAGATCTCCCATTTCTCTTACATTTCAGATTCAAGAGTTTGTGAAATGGAAGGGACTGCAGAAACACCAGTACTTGACAGTCATTTGTTTACCTTTGTATAATGACTGTACACCACCAATAGAATTTTAGAGCACTGGAAAACTGTCTCGCTTTCTTTCCTCCCATCTCTCTAGCTGGTGCTGCCAAAGCTGCCCCTACCCCAGCTGCAGAAGCCCCTGCTGCAGCCGCTGCAGCCCCTCCTCCACCCACACCTCCCCCCACCGCTACTCCCATCCCTACTGCCATGCCTCCAGTCCCCCCAGTGCCAGCACAAGCTGCTGAGGCCAAACCAGGTATGTTCTCATGCTCCAGCACATAAATCTATTTGGTTGAATTTAAATGGCTACCGTTAAACTGTCATTTTACACATGGTTATAAAAATAAGTATCGGAGAAGCACAGCGCCGCTTTTGTTCACTCGTATGATTTGTTAGATTGTGTTTTTGAGCAACTTCTGTAGCGCTTCTGTCATTCCCTCTCCCTAAATGTAGTCTCTGCCATAAAGCCCACTTCTGCAACTCCAGCTCCAGCATCTGTCCCTTCAGCAGCAGGAACCAGGGGAGAAAATAGGGTAAAGTACATGATAGCAATGCTAACACATTGATCCATTTGATTTTTCATTTTGCAACATGTTCTGTATCTTCTCTTGTATTCTATTTTGAGATTAAAAAAAAACAACAGAAAAGACAGTTATTACAGTTATTACCATGCAGGTTCAGTAGCATGCATTTCCTTTCCACGTCCTTAGGTGAAGATGAACCGTATGAGGCTGAGGATTGCCCAGAGGCTGAAGGAGGCGCAGAACACCTGTGCAATGCTCACCACCTTCAATGAGGTTGACATGAGGTGAGCCACAGCTGCCCCAAAGTCAATGGATGGGGCTGCTCCCTGTAATTCACTGTACAATAGTCTAGATTAGTGGTTTTCAATCCAGTTCTCAGGGACCCACAGTCCTGCTTGTTTTCCATTTTGCCAGTTCATTCCATTCACCTCTTGTGTCAGGTATTCCAGTAGACCAAAGTGTTTTTAAGACCTGGCACAACAGGTGAATGTAATGGACAACCTGGTAGAATAAAAAAAAAAAAAAGAAATCTAGGTGCTGTCCAGTAGTTTGTATAACGTCTACTTATAACTAAACTAATGCCCCCTGGATATTATAATCACTCAGGCATTTATTACCTCCATTTTCACATAAGTAACATTCAGGAGATGAGGAAAATCCACAAAGATGCCTTCCTAAAGAAGCACACCATCAAGCTAGGCTTTATGTCTGCGTTTGTGAAGGCTGCTGCACACGCTCTGACTGACCAGCCTGCAGTCAATGCTGGTATGCCTCCCAATTTATGACTTCTCTTAACTGCATGATGGAAACATACCTCTACTGTTTTTATTTGGCGTCAGCTGGCTTTAGTAATGCTTGAACATTTTCTTCTGCCACAAAAAAAGCATATGCCCCTTATGTTGTTTGAATTGCTTTGAAAACTACACTCACCGGCCACTTTATTAGGCACACCTGTCCAACTGCTCGTTAACGCAAATTTCTAATCAGCCAATCACATGGCAGCAACTCAATGCATTTAGGCATGTAGACATGGTCAAGACGATCTGCTGCAGTTCAAACCGAGCATCGGAATGGGGAAGAAAGGTGATTTAAGTGACTTTGAACGTGGCATGGTTGTTGGTGCCAGACGGGCTGGTCTTGAGTATTTCAGAAACTGCTGATCTACTGGGATTTTCACGCACAACCATCTCTAGGGTTTACAGAGAATGGCCCGAAAAAGAGAAAATATCCAGTGAGCGGCAGTTCTGTGGGCGAAAATGCCTTGTTGATGCCAGAAGTCAGAGGAGAATGGCCAGACTGGTTCGAGCTGATAGAAAGGCAACAGTAACTCAAATAACCACTCATTACAACCGAGGTATGCAGAAGAGCATCTCTGAACGCACAACACGTCAAACCTTGAGGCAGATGGGCTACAGCAGCAGAAGACCACACCGGGGGCCACTCCTGTCAGCTAAGAACAGGAAACTGGGGCTACAATTCGCACAGGCTCACCAAAATTGGACAATAGAAGATTGGAAAAACGTTGCCTGGTCTGATGAGTCTCGATTTCTGCTGCGACATTCGGATGGTAGGGTCAGAATTTGGCGTCAACAACATGAAAGCATGGATCCATCCTGCCTTGTATCAACGGTTCAGGCTGGTGGTGGGGGTGTAATGGTGTGGGGGATATTTTCTTGGCACACTTTGGGCCCCTTAGTACCAATTGAGCATCGTGTCAATGCCACAGCCTACCTGAGTATTGTTGCTGACCATGTCCATCCCTTTATGACCACAGTGTTCCCATCTTCTGATGGCTACTTCCAGCAGGATTACGCGCCATGTCATAAAGCTCGAATCATCTCAGACTGGTTTCTTGAACATGACAATGAGTTCACTGTACTCAAATGGCCTCCACAGTCACCAGATCTCAATCCAATAGAGCACCTTTGGGATGTGGTGGACCGGAAGATTCGCATCATGGATGTGCAGCCGACAAATCTGCAGCAACTGCGTGATGCTATCATGTCAATATGGACCAAACTCTCTGAGGAATATTTCCAGTACCTTGTTGAATCTATGCCTCCAAGGATTAAGGCAGTTCTGAAGGCAAAAGGGGGTCCAACCCGGTACTAGCAAGGTGTACCTAATAAAGTGGCCAGTGAGTGTATTTCATTATTTCTCAATCTGTTTCGTCTAGAGAAAAAAAATTATTTTAATTTTGTTTTGAAGTTGGTGCTTTTGTCTCCTCGCTAAGCTCATGTTGATTGTGCTTTCCTCAGTTATTGATGATACTACCAAAGAGATTGTGTACAGGGATTATGTTGACATTAGCGTGGCTGTGGCTACTCCAAAGGTAAGATTTTCTGGATTTATTTATATGACTTTTTTGGCACTTTGTGCTCTTATAACAGTGGTCACTAAATGGTAGGATGCACCGATCTAATATCATAAATAGACATTTAAGGCACTTGATGTTGCCATCTCATAAATTTTCTTTATAACCTCTACTTAGGGACTTGTCGTACCAGTGATCCGTAACGTTGAGACCATGAACTTTGCTGACATTGAGAAAACCATTAACGCGTTGGGAGAAAAGGTAAAAGGCTTTTAAAATGTTTACAAGTGGCACCATCTACTTAATGAATCGGTCTCTGCATTTTGATTGTGGTCTGCAGTCAATCCCAGATATTCATCTGGTTCTTGTTCTCAGGATAATTGAGGGAAAAAACATGACATCATAAGCCTTAATCAGGAAGATCAAAGTGAACTGACTGTAATATGATTCTGCTGTGTGCCGCAGGCTCGTAAAAATGAGTTGGCTGTTGAGGATATGGATGGAGGTACCTTCACCATAAGTAACGGAGGAGTGTTTGGTTCCATGTTTGGGACACCCATCATCAACCCCCCGCAGTCTGCCATCCTGGGCATGCATGGCATCTTTGACAGGCCTGTTGCAATCAATGGCCAGGTGAGTCACAGACTTTCTCTACTAGTCACAAATCTTCTAAACGCTTCCCTCTAATAAAGTGTTTGGTCTCTTCTCAGATGGCTCAGATATTGTCTTTTTCTCAGTATGTTCATTTTTATGTATCGGCTTTTTCATTATCTTTATTTATTTGAGGCCAGAAATTAATTCTGTTCTGAATATCAGCTTGGTATACTCGTCTTGGTTGTTGGCCTTTTATGAAAATGAAAATGACCCCACTTGAGTGTAAGGGTGTTTTCACATCTAGTTTGTGTGGAGCCTTTATTCAAACCCAAGAGTGTTTCCTCCCTAATTTCAGTTTGTTTGGGCGTGTTTACACATTCCCAACTGTAACAATAAGGTGAAGACCAAAACAATCAGATCATTGATAGAAGCTGGTCTCAGTACACTTCCAAGCCAACACTGGAGCAGTTCCTCTACATTGAGAATGCAATCCAACCCAATTCATATTTGAGGAGTATGTTGCTGTAGGCATTCGTTAGGGCATTCTGCCTTCCTCTGAAGAATCTGGAGACAGCATGTCTCCGTCTACTAAGATTCAGTTGCATAAAAGACAGTCTAATTTCCACTCCATTCTGACCAATGAGGAAATGGCCTGCTTGCACGTTTGTTAACAAATTCTAGGTTTTCTTGGAAATATTGCTGCATGAAACAAAACAAAAACCAATGGGTAACTTGGGTAGCACGGTGGCCCAGTGGTTAGCACTGTTGCCTCACAGCAAGAAGGTCCTGGGTTCGAACCCCAGGCCGTCCCAGGTGCTTTCTGTGTGGAGTTTGCATGTTCTCACCATGTCTGCCTGGGTTTCCTCCCATCAAAAGACATGCATGTTAAGGTTAATAGTCCTGCCTGCACCCCTGACCAAGGCAATGACGAAAAACTGGAGTTGGTTCCCGGGCGCTGCACTGCGACTGCTCACTGTTTCTTGTGTGTGTGTGTGTGTGTGTGTGTGTGTGTGTGTGTGTAGAGGATGGGTTAAATGCAGAGAATGAATTTCACTGTATGTTTGTACAGTGACAGTAAAGTTGACAAAGTATCTTCTTATTCCTCTTCAACAACATAACAAATTAGCCCCTGATTAACCACAGGTTTTAAAACCCCATTAAACATGCATGCTTTTTTATTTATTTATTTGTTGGTTTGTTTGTTTGTTTGTTTGCAGCTGCTATTTGACCCAAGTCTGATGTTTTTTGGAAATAAAATATGGCAACTTTTTTTGCTTTGGCAGGTTGAGATCCGGCCCATGATGTACGTGGCACTGACATATGACCACCGACTCGTTGACGGTAGAGAGGCGGTCACCTTCCTGCGCAAGATCAAAGCAGTGGTAGAGGACCCACGAGTGATGCTCCTGGACATGTGAAATGCCAACCACAACTATGGTCTCTTTTAAGATGGCTTGCCCGTATAGAATGGTCCACACACACATTCAAAAGAAGAACCGCACAAGAAATGCCTATAAACCATTGTCTGCTTTTAAGTGTTTGATTGGAAGCGACTATTGGGAGATTTGAACAATGGTCACTGAAAATCATGTGAAGCTTAATTGAAGTTTGTCTGAAGACATTTTCGTGTAAACTTTCTATGAGCCCATAAATAGGGCTTACATGCCCTTTGGTTAAACCAACCACACCACAAAGATTTCTTACTTGTCCATTTCTGAGGCTTGCACATTCAATATGAAATGTAACAGTTGGTTCATATAGTCTTTTTTTTTCAACTCTAATCCCTCTGTTTTAGTAATTTCAGCTTCAGTTAAAACATGCAAAAGAAACACGTCATGTTTTAAATCCTTTGTATATGTTGCAGCTCTTGTGACTAGAACATGAATCTCTAGATGCCATACAGACAGCCATAAACATGTTGAAACTAGCATATGTTATGTAACGATAGCTTTGTGCTGCTCTGATGAGAATAGGAATCGGACAGACACCAACTACACCCTTGTCATGGTTGTGTACCTTGAGTTTCGGAGGGATGGAGATGGCGGTCTGATCGCTGATCTCTTCCGTGCTTGCCAGTAGTCCATATGAGGCACTTTTTCCACAGCAGGGCCAAGTTGAGCTTGCTCAAACTAGTTCAAGATGTTTCTACATTAACACAGGACTGAAAGTATTCCTTAATTTATTCAGAAGTCTAGCTGATCATCATTGCTGGCAGCAAGATGTAAGAAAAGGATCACAGCACTTTTTGGTTTGGTTTGTGTTTGGTGGGGTGGGGTGCAAAACAGTGAGTGACTTCATTATTGCACCCTGATTAACCCCTTGGTAGAAATCAGGCTTTTGTGTGGAAGACATTTCTACCAGCTTTATGTTTTTAAATTTGTGTTAGAATTAGAAAAACCTTCTTTGATTTAATGAGCATAGTCATATTTGTGGCTGGTAGTCATTCTGTTTTCTGTCTCGGCATCAGCCACCATTTCTGAAGTGACAGTCCAGTAAACATAAAAATGCTAACTCTGAAAATGTTGATCAAAAAAACGTGTCCCAATACATAAACTCACTGTTCATCAGTAGAGGCTATACATGACCACATGCTTGTCTTGGTCAGATTTTTTTTTTTTTTTTACAATAATCAGCAATATATGTAATGTGGAGGGAGTCATATTCAAGACGCACAATTTTTCAGCATGTATTTTCTCTTGATCTCTCCAATACCTGGGGAACAGATTGTCAATCTACTATATACATGTATGTATTTAAAAACAGTTTTGAACATTAAACATCCTAGAGCTTTATGTACTTTAGCTTTTATTGAATGTTTCTTTGTCAGAGTGGTATAAACATCGGCTGTCGGTCTTTTCAGTCCCTGGAAATGCACCACAGCAGCGGTCCGTGTAGCTCGGTGTGTTGGAGAAACCGCACAGTCATCTTGACTGGTATCTATTAATAATGAACACCATCATCCCTTTGAGATGGATGCAAAATAATTGGCAAGCAAAAAGACAAGCCGGGGCAAGTCTTAATGGATAATCTTGACTGAAGCATTTTATCTTGTGCCAAATGTATTTTGTTTTCAGAATTCACCGCTTGGACCACTTGTAGATGAAATCAATGCCAAACATGGATCTTCAAAGCCTTATTAGCTAGCCCGCAGCTCAGCCCTTGAGATCCTCCACAATAATGGTATCGTCTCTGACAAAGTCTTGAGGGTTGCTTGGTCCTTCCACCCACTTGACGAACACTGGCTTCGAGTGTGTGCAGCTGTGTGCGATACCCCCTCAGTATTTCTGTTTACTTTAATAATCACAGAGGACAATGGCTCCTAATGTAAGTCTTTGTTTCCCTGCCAGCACCTACACAAATGTCTGAACAACACCGTTTGGAGGAAAAACACAGAATTCATTACAGGAACACAAAACGCCCCAAACATTACATTATCATGAGAATACTGGAGTTCCTAATGGGCTTGAATACAGCCAACGATAATACAAGGGTACCTTTTAATTAAATTATTTTTCTTTCATTACCACTCAAGATGCCATTAGCGCTTTCTAGATCACGTTAATTGGCAACGTGCGCCTCTGGGTGCATAGATATCTGAAGGGGCTGTTTGTTGGCCGGTTTTTGTTTTCTCTTCAAAATTTGGCCAAATCTGTGAATTTCCAATTGCACTGCTCAATAAGATGTGGGTTTAAAGTCTTTGTGTCCATTCAGATGAAAGATGGCCCATTAAAAATTTGCCGGCTAGCTGTTTGTTTTCATTAAGCCACATCAGAGGGATAATTTACCTAAATTATTCTCTTATTTTTTTCCTGTCTATCAAATAAGAGGTTTATTTTGATATACTTAATCAAAAGAGAAAGCTTTTTATTTTTATATATTTGATATTGGACTCAGGTAAAACTTGATCTGCAACAAAACAAGTCAAAACTGGACAACTTGTGAACTGTTTATTCATTCTCAAACACCAACATGCACATGAGAAGAAGTGTTATATTGAGACCTTTCATGAGAGGGTTTTTGTTTTGAGTAAACCTAAAAAGTTTGAGTGAAAACTTTTACTTTGGTATAACCTTTTTTTAAATTAGGACTAACCTGTAAATATTCTTTTTATTTTAGCTTGAGATCAAACATGGATAGGATGAAATGAAAGCCACTTTATTTTGTCATTGTACAGGTTACAATGAAATGCATCCTCTGCATTTAACCCATCCTATTGTATAGGAGCAGTGGGCAGCTCCAGCACCTGTGGACCAGCTCCAGTTCTTCTTTCCATTTCCTTGCTCAGGGGCTCAGACATGTCTTTTGATGGTGGGAGGAAACCGGAACACCCGGGAAACCAACACAGACACGAGGAGAACATGCCTACTCCACACAGAAAGGACCTGGGATGGCCTGGGGTTCGAACCCAGGACCTTCTTGTTGTGATTAAACGGTGCTAACCACTGGGCCACCATGACCATGACCATTTTTTATGATACAACAGACTCAGCTATGGTTTTGCAGGCTCTCCAGTTGCAACTCATATTGTTTGAAATTAACTTTTTGTCATCCATCCATCCATTATCCAAACTGCTTATCCTGCTTTCAGGGTTGTGAGGATACTGGAGCCTATCCCAGCAGTCATTGGGCGGCAGGCGGGGAGACACCCTGGACAGGCTGCTAGACCATCACAGGGCCAACACGCACATTCACACCTAGGGTCAATTTAGTACAGCAGATTCACCTGACCTACATATCTTTGGACTGTGGGAGGAAACCGTGGAAACCCACGCAGACACGGGGAGCACGTACAAACGCCACACGGGGCGACCCAGGATGACCCCCCCAAGGTTGGACTACCCCGGGGGTTTGAACCCAGGACCTTCTTGCTGTGAGGCGACCGTGCTAACCACTGCGCCACCATGCCGCTTTATCATTCCCTCAGACTCTAATGAGCTCATTGTGGCCTCAGAGGCTCCCCTCAGTCATTCTGTCGATCTTTCTACAGGAGATAGGATATTTTCTCGGCTTCCTGGCTGGCCTTCACTGACCCATCTATAGCTCAAGAAAACGTCCTGGGCTTTGAGGACCAGATGGCACTATCAAACAGTCAATAACACATAGGCTCTAAGGATTCTTATACTTTTGGTCATAAACTACATAAATGAAGCAGCAGGACAACTGAAACGCTCTGACAGCTTGCAGTATGACGATTAACATGAGCATACTCGCTTCAAACTGACTTGTGGTTTTAAAAAGTGTTAAAGCTGTCAGTGTGCCAGGTCAACACTGTTTGAAATTGACAAATGACATAAGAAATGTTACTTTTGAAATCTGAAAACTATTTTCAGCAAGTTGTGACAGTGACATCAGCCAACTATGACAAAGATCAGAGGGCATAAAGGACATTTGGATCGGAAGAACTCCAGCATGACAATAGGACCCGGCTTGTCTCTGGCTCTGGAAGCATCTACTGATATAAAAAAAAAAGCTTGTCCTGTATGATATCATACCTTGAAAGACTGTTAATCAACACACCCATAATAATCCTACCTTGTGCATAAGTAATGTGCACATGCATATGCATGATGGTGCCATTTCCTTTACAGGCCATCTCATACAAAGCGAACCACTGTAGCAAAAAACAACTACCTTGCATCTGGCCCTATTCTTTCTCTCCTCCGGGTCCTTTGATATGGAGGCTGGCTCTCTTTTTCTTCTGCCTCTCGCTCTGTTGTCATACCAGAAGATTAATTTTGGATGGAGAGAATGGGGCAAGGGACCCCCTTGGCCTGGCTATGGGCGCAGCTGGCGGTGCTGATGTGGGTGCAGCTGGCTGAGGTCAGAGGTTAAAGTATTCACCGTGAAATGAATCGTGCAAAACCAAGAACTGCCATAGAACGAAAAGGGAAGGTGGAGTCATGGACATCATAGGAGAGTGCGCTAAAGGTGCGGCTCTCATTGGCCCATGACGGCGGTGGGGGTGTGGTGTCATTTTGCTTGTCCACTTGGCTTGAGGAAGCTGCTTCATTGTGTGCACTCAAAAAAGTTACCATTGGGGTGAAATATGCAGTTTATTTGTGTTCATGTTAAAAGGGAACGTTTAAGCTACACCAGTGAGGGACTGGTTAAAGCGTAATACAGTTATAATACAACACGTGGAGTGTCATACCAGTTTAATGCAAAAGCAAACTGACAGTGCTCATGTGGTCCTCAGTGTTATTCAAACGCCACTGCATGCAAGCAACAGACATCATTTGCCTTTATTCACCGGTTTCTCGTCTGTTGTCCTCATCCCCTTTGTCTTCTTTATTTGTGCAAAAAAAGAGACATGGTAAAATTGCAAAAAGATATATTTGGATTTCAGCCATAATGGTGATGGAGTTGTTCTCAAACTACCAGTTTCCGGTTGACTTAGGACAAATAAAATGTATTTTTACCACACTTGGTGAATTGGTTTATGCCTTAACTGGAACTAAACTGAATCAAAAATCCTTCAGATTGTATTCAGTAGGACACAATACCTAGGTCATTGTCCAGATGTTGTAAACAGGATTTTGTAAACAAACCAATCCCGGAAATGCACTCTTCAGTCGAGCATTTGCATTGAGGTGGTATATAAAGTAAGTTAACAACCACAACTTAAATTTTGATTCATATCAAAGATTAAAAACAAAAGAAAACTGCTCTCTTTTTGACAAGTCAAATGTCGTTGCAGTGCCTTTCAATGCCCCTACCTGGACGATTTGGGGGGACAGCCTCATGGTCCTGGTGGAGTCCAAAACACCGCGGTGTTCGGCATTCAGAGCCCAGCGGTGGACACAGGCTGCCAACAGCAGCTCCAGGTTAAGGCCTTGTTCACAAACACTCTACACCAGGGGTCTCAAACTCAACTTACCTGGGGGCCGCTGGAGGTAGAGTTTGTGTGAGGCTGGGCCGCAAGTATTCCAAAAAAAAAAGTACAACCGATCCAATGTTCTCAATCTTTTTTTAAATTTTTTTTAAATTTATATATACAGGTGATCAAAACAAGACAGGTAACAGTACAAGTGCAGGAACAAAAACGAACAGTGTGAGACAAAAAGGGGACACCAGGTTCTGTTATGACAAGATGGAATACTAATAAGCTAATAAGCTAAAAAAAAAAAAACAAAAAAAAAAAAAAACAAACAAGCTATCAAATAAGCTCATTGACCTGCAGGTCAATGAGCTCCATTTGAAGCACAGGAGGGGCATCTTGCACATCAAAGGAGAAGGGGTCAGCAAAAATTTGAAAAGTGGCTCTGTGTGTCTTGAACTCTGCAAACCTGTGATCAAATTGCTCCTGTAGCTTCACAATGGCATCAGCATACTTCTCACCACTGAATGGTGTGCCTGCATCCATGAGTGCCTTGCATGCTGGGAAATGGCAGAGGTTTGTCTGAGAGAGCTGGGCTTTCCACAACACAAGTTTTGTGGAAAATGATCTCACGTTGTCATAGGCAGCACTGACAAGCTGCCCCTGGTTTTGTAATTTCTTGTTCAGTACATTCAGCTCATGTGTGATGTCAACAAGGAAAGCTAAGTCCATGAGCCATTTTGGATCACTTAGCACAGGAACAGCCATCCCAGCCTTCTCCATGAAGGCTTTCACTTCTGCTCTCAACTCAAAAAACCTCTTCAAGACGTTTCCCCTGCTGAGCCAACGTACCCCAGTGAAGTAGAGCACATCCTCATATGCTGACTCTATTTCCTCCAAAAAGGCGCGGAACTCCCGGTGCTTTAAACCCCTGGATCTGATATGGTTGATGCATTTCACAACGACAGACATCACATTGTCAAACTTCAGGCATTTGCTGCAAAGGGCCTGCTGATGGATAATGCAGTGCAGAGCAATGGCCCCCTCCACACCCTCCTCTTCCAGTTTTTTTTTGAACAAGTGCAACCACTCCATTTCTCCTCCCTGTCATTGATGGCGCTCCGTCGGTTGTTATTCCAGCAAACCTCTTCCATGGCAAACCCGCATCCACAATGGCATCACACAGCTGGCGGAATATCTCCTGAGAGGTGGTCTGGCCATGCATTGGAATCACTGTGAGCAACTCCTCCATCACTTCAAAACTGTCGTCAACACCACGGACATAGGTTGCGAGCTGCGCAGTGTCAATGATGTCTGTGCTCTCATCAAGAGCGACTGAGTATGCACAGAAACGTTTGGCTTTCTCACGCAGTTGATCATATATGTTACCTGACAGGTCAGAAATGCGCTCTGCCACTGTGTTGGCTGAAAGGCCGATGTTGCTAAACTGACCCTTCTTTTCCGGACAGACTGTACTTGCAGCCTGTAACATGCACTTTTTAACAAACTCCCCTTCTTTGAATGGCTTTCCCGACTTAGCAATCATCTCCCTCTCCACGTAGCTAGCTTCGACTGCTGCATCATTATCTTTGCTAGCTTTCTTGAAGAAATCTTGTCGCTTCAGTAAACATGTTTTAAGATTGGCGACCCGTTTCTCTCTCTCATCTCCCTGGTATTTTGTATACTCATCAGCATGTCTAGTCGAGTAATGACGTCTGCTGTTGTATTCCTTGTGCACCGTAACTTTCTCGGTGCATATAAGACACGTCGGGCTGCCTCCTCTGTGCTCAACAAAAACATATGCCGTCTCCCACTTTTCCTGAAATTGTCTGTGCTCGTCACCAACTTTTCTCTTCACGGCAGGTTTTGAGAAAGACATAACTGGGGCTTGCTGACAGGATGTATTTTCCTTCCACTTGGTGTCGCTCCGGAATCAAGTTTCAACCAAGTTTCAACCGTTGCTACTTCGCGCTGCCCATTATGGTGCGTTCAAGTTGTGCTCGGAAGTAGGACTTTCTGAGCTCCGAGTTGGACATTTCAACTGGAAGTCTGAAATCCGAGTCGTTCCAATTTACAACTTCCAACGTAACGGGAACGCACCATGACTTGACAACAAACGCGACACCGGAAGCTGTCATGAGCCTGCGCTATGGTAGCTCATAAGTGAAAAATAAAAGCCCAGGGCAAGCGCGGGCCGCACTAACACTAAACTTTGATGTCAAGTAGGGGGCCACAAAATAACGCCCCGCGGGCCGCAAGTTTGAGACCCATGCTCTACACAAACACACACACACAGCACAGGAGTATCACTGCAGACAGACATAAATATAGCTTTGGATGTACAACACACATCAGTCATTCACAAAATGGTCACTATATTCTGGGGTAAAACATGATTTTGGTTTACTTAACAAATATTGATCTCCTCCAGTACTGACTTTGGGCTGTGTCTGAATGCGTTAAGCAGTGCCAGAACCCCGGTGTGCGTCAAGGGATTATGGGACAGCTGGGCAAGCCATACACACACACACACACACACACATTATATATATATATATATATATATATATATATAAGATAGATGTAGGATTTTTTCCCTTCCTATATCTGTCTTAATATTCCGCTCCTCATTTGTTGAGCACATTTATTAACACCATTGATGGGTCATATATACAGTTAGGTCTATAAGTATTTGAACAGTGACACAATATTTGTAATTTTGCCCCTGTGCACCACCACAGTGGATTTGAAATGAAGTAACCAATATGTGATTGAAGTGTGGACTTTCAGCTTTAATTTAAGGGGTTGGACAAAAATATTGCATTAACCGTTCAGGAATTACAGCCAGTTTTATATATGGTCACCCCATTTTGAGAGGATCAAAAGTAATTGGACACTTGACTAACAAGTGGTTTTATGGGCAAGTAAGACCTTTTCCAGCGTTATTCCATGACAAATTAAGCAGATAAAAGGTCTGGAGTTAATTCCAAGTATTTACATTTGCATTTGGTAGCTGTTCATCGGAACTCTCAACATGAAGTCCATAAAGGTGTCAATACAAGTGACGGAGGCCATCATTAGGCTGAAAAAGCAAAGGAAATCTATCAGATGGATAGTCAACATTTCAGGAGCGGCCAAATCAACATTTTGATACATTCTTAAAAAGAAAGAATGCACTGGCAAGCTCAGCAACACCAAAAGGCTTGGAAGACCACAGAACACATCTACAGTGGATGATCGCAGAATTCTTTCCCTAGTGAAGACAAACACATTCACAACATCTAGTGAAGTCAAAAACACTCTTGAGAGGTAGGGGTATCATTGTCCAAGTCTACAATCAAGAGATGTCTGCATGAAAATAAATACAGAGGGTTTACGACAAGGTGAAAACCACTGGTGTCACTTAAGAATAGGAAGGCCAGATTAGACTCTGTTTAAAAACATCTAAAAACCTACCCAGTTCTGAAACAAGGTTCTTTGGACAGATGAAGCAATGATTAACTTGTACCAGGAGGATGGGAAGAGAGAAGTGTGGAGAACAAAAGGAACAGCTCATGATTCTCAGCATACCATATCATCTGTCAAACATGGTGGAGGTGGTGTTATGAAATGGGCATGTATGGTTGCCAATGGAACTTGGTCATTGGTGTTTATTGATGATGTGACTACTGACAGAAGTAGCAGGATGGATTGTGATGTTTATAAGGATATACCATTTGCTCAGATTTAGCCAAATGTCACAAAACTGAGAGGACGGCGCTTCACACTGCAGATGGATAATGACACAAAAGCCAAGAAAGCAACCCAAGAGTCTCTCAAGGCAGAAAAGTGGAATATTCATCAGTGACCAAGTCAGTCACCTGACCTCAACCCAACTGAGCATGCTTTTCACTTGCTGAAGATCAAACTAATGGCCCAAAGACCCACAAACAACCAGCAACTGAAGGCAGCTGTCGTTAAGTGTTGGCAGAGCATTTCAAAGGAGGAAACTCAGAATCTGAAGATGTCGATGGGTTCCAGACTTCAGACAGTCATTGACTGCAAAGGATTTTCCTCCAAACATTAAATATAATTGTTATAATCATAGTTATGTTTGTTTGTCCAATTACTTTTGAGCCTCTGAAAATGGGGTGACCCTGTATATCCATGACTGTAGTTCCTGAACAGTTAATGCCATATTTTTATCCAACCCCTTAAATTAAAACTGAAAGTCTACTCTTCAATCACATCTCAAATACTTCATGTCAAATCCACTGTGGCGGGGTACAGGGTCAAAATTACAAATATTGTGTAACTGTCCAAATACTTATGGACTTAACTGTATATATATATATATATATATATATATATATATATATATATATATATAGTGTTGTTATAAGTGCTCAACTAATGAGGAGTAGAATATCAATACAGATACAGGGGAAAAAAGTTTTAATACATAGCAGTATAATTCAGGTGTTTCATTCAGACACATTGCCACAGATGTATAAAATCCAGCAGCTAGCTATACAGTCTGCATTTACAAACGTGTGAAAGAAGGGGTCGTCCTGAAGAGCTCAGTGAATTCAAGCGTGGTACTGTCATAGGATGCCACCTTTGCAATAAGTCAGTTTGTGAAATTTCGTCCCTGCTAGATAGTCCATGGTCAATTGTAGGTGGTATTATTGAAAGTGGAAGCGTTTAGGAACAACAGCAACTCAGCCACGGAGTGGCAGACCACGTAAAGTCACACAGCGGGGTCAACGAGTGCTGAGGCGCATCGTGCGTAAAAGTCTCCAACGCTCTGTTGACTCAGTAACTGCAGAGTTCCAGACTTCCTCTGGCATTAACATCAGGACAGAAACTGTGCACCGGGAGCTTCATGGAATGGGTTTCCATGGCCGAGCAGCCGCATGCAAGCCTTACATCACCAAGCACAATGCCAAGCATGGGATGGAGTGGTGTAAAGCACGCTGCCACTGGACTCTGGAGCAGTGGAAACGTGTTCTGTGGAGTGATGAATCACACTTCTCTGTCTGGCAGTCTGATGGACGAGTCTGGGTTTGGCGGATGCCAGGAGAACGTTACCTGCCTGACTGCATTGTGCCAACTGTAAAGTTTGGTGGAGGAGGGATAATGGTATGGGGTTGTTATTCAGGGGTTGGGCTAGGCCCCTTAGTTCCAGTGAAGGGAAATCTTAATGCTTCAGCATACCAAGACATATTGGACAATTCTATGCTTCCACCTTTGCGGAAACAGTTTGGGGAGGGCCGTTTTCTGTTCCAGCATGACTGTGTCCCAGTGCACAAAGCAAGGTTCATTAAGACATGGTTGGGTGAGTTTGGTGTGGAAGAAGTTGACTGGCCCACACAGAGCCCTGACCTCAACCCCGTCGAACACCTTTGGAATGAACTGGAACGGAGATGGCGAGCCAGGTTTTCTCATCCAACATCAGTGCCTGACCTCACAAATGCTCTTCTAGATGAATAGGCAAAGATTCCCACAGACACACTCCAAAATCTTGTGGAAAGCCTTCCCAGAAGAGTGCAAGCTATTATAGCTGCAAAGGGAGGACCAACTCCATGTTAATGTCTATGGATTTAAAATGGGATGTCATAAAAGCTGCTGTAGGTGGAATGGCTAGGTGCCCCAATACTTTTGTACATATAGTGTGTGTGTGTGTGTGTGTGTGTGTGTGTGTGTGTGTGTGTGTGTGTGTGTGTGTGTGTATGTATATATATATACATACACACACACCCCATACAACCGTACAAACAAACATTTCTTCAGTTTAACACAGTTTTTTCAGAGCAGTAACATGCCTCGGACTACCTTTTTTGACATGAACATGATGGATTACCAAACGGGCTTACTGGCTACGAGCCCAGAGACCCAAGAGGTCAGGGGGAGCCCTAAACCAGAGTCACAGTCTGAAGTCGCTGTTATTAATTTTCCATTTCTGTCTGCAGTGTTTGAGGATTTAGTCATTCATGTCAATAACATCTTGTTGTCAATGTTTTGTTTTTCTTTTTTTACAGTATGACTTTGGAGGGGGGCGGGGGGATCGGCATCTTTACCCATTAGGGTATCTGGGCCCATTATATACAGGTACAGTATTAGGTATACCATGGTATACCAAATGCTGTACTGTATGGTATAGTGTATTGTACCATAGTATACCATGTAGAGTATATATTATACCATAAACAATATATGGTTTGTGGTATAGTAAAACCATAAATATCTGACTGTATCTGTCCAGGCCCAATAAACATACTTGTCTATTGTGCAGAACGAGGAGCTGTTGTTGACAGCCCTGACCTACAGCAGCTATTGGAGGCCCTGTCTGACACTGAACCCACAACGATGACAAAACATCTACAAGGCTGCGACCACACTACCACCCATCTCTTACTAGGCTTGGGGGCAGATATCATGCCCGCTGCCCCAGCCCCCCCCCCTTACCTTGAGGGCCTTGAGGCTGTCATTTATGGCCAGGCCCTGACAGAGCAGGGCAGGGTGGCGGCCCCGTTGTCTATGCGGTTGTGGCTGAGGTCCAGCAGCAGCAGGCTGTTGTTGGGTTGCAGAGCTTCACCCATGGCTTGGGCCCCGACACCGCCAAAGTGATTCCATGACAGGTCCAGCTGTGTCAGAGTCACACTCAGCTGGAGGGACAGCAGGGGAGATCAGATGATATGAGAATCTAACAATCCTTTTTGGGCAAATAAATCTGGAAACGGTGGAAAATTTTGGATACGGATAAAACCATCAGAAACAACATGTGAACTGCGCATGAATATGCAGTCAAATAGATGGTTCTGCCCCGTGTTACCTCCGGCTTGGTCGGGCATCCCTACAGACACAATTGGCTGTGTCTGGGGGTGGGAAGCCGGATGTGGGTATGTGTCCTGGTCGCTGCACTAGCGCCTCCTCTGGCCGGTCAGGGCACCTGGTCGGGGGGATGGGGGAACTGGGGGGAATAGCATGATCCTCCCACATGCTATGATCCCCTGGTGAAACTCCTCACTGTCAGGTGAAAAGAAGCGGCTGGCGACTCCACATGTATCAGGAGGCATGTGGTAGTCTGCAGCCCTCGGATCGGCAGAGGGAGTGGCGCAGCGACCGGGATGGCTCAGGAGAGTGGGGTAATTGGCCGGATGCAATTGAGGAGAAAAAGGGGGAACAAATTTTTAAAAAAAGATAAAATAAGATAGATGGTTCTGAAGAAGATGAAAGCACTGGATGAATGTGTCGTGAAATGAAACAGACTTCCACATACTCAGATTGTGTGTGTATGTGTTTCAGCCCACCACACAGAGATGCTACGCCATTCATCCGAAGGTGATTCCAGCTCAGATTTAGGACCTCGATTCCTCTATTAGTGGCTTAGAGGAAAGAAAAAAGTAAAAATCTCCAACCTCAGTTCACCCAGATCGCCACTAGATAGGGCTACATGACAAACAACAAGTTTTTTTCCACACTGGCATAAAAGACTTTAACACTCTCAAATAACTAAATGAAGGAATTTGCAGCGGTGTGTTGTCTGCAATTGGTTCAAGCTTGTGAGATGAATTATTTGATTTAATTATGAAAGTTATGCTTCTTTGCCTTGACACAGTCCAAGGCGTTGAATGATGATTCAGGTCAGTTGTCTCCCTAGAAAAAGAATTGAACTACCTAGCAGCTGTCCCAGGTGCTCTCCACCCATCTCACTGAACTTGTGACTGAGGTCCAGCTCCTTCAGCACACTGTTACTCTGACAACGAGAGAAAGGAGCGCAGTTAAACCCTGCTAGAGAGCTTCAGACCTGCCTGCTTCCTACAAGAAAGGCCTAAAACGTTCCTTTTCCAGGCCTACGTTAAATCCTTAGTCTCTAAGCACGACTCAAACTTGATTTGTGGCATTAGTCCTGTATGAATTTCTTTTTTTGACCCCCCCCCTTTTTTTCCAATTGTACTTGGCCAATTACCCCACTCTTCCAAGCCGTCCCAATCTCTGCTCCACCCCCTCTGACGATCCGGGGAGGGCTGCAGACTACCACATGCTTCCGCCGATACATGTGGAGTCACCAGCTGCTTATTTTCACCTGACAGTGAGGAGTTTCGCCAGGGGGACGTAGCGTGTGGGAGGATCACACTATTGCCCCCAGTCCCCCCCGAACAGGTGCCCCGAACAGGTGCCCCGAATGACCAGAGGAGGCGCTAGTGCAGCGACCAGGACACACACCCACATCCGGCTTCCCACCCACAGACAGAGCCAATTGTGTCTGTAGGGATGCCCGACCAAGCCGGAGGTAACATGGGGATTCAAACCAGCGATCCCCATGTTGGTAGGCAACGGACTAGATTGCCACGCCACCCAGACGCCCCCTGCATGAGTATGTTACTACGGTTACTGGTGTCTGCTACCTGGACTTGTAATGATTTGCACTGTCAGCTGTGATAGTTATATGGGGCATTGTCCACCTGCTTTGTAATTTGAATCTCCTATCGTTCTTGATGATGTGAGACGCACACTAAACGCACTTGACATGACATGCACCCTTGGCAATGACATGATTGCTATTATGTGCCCTATGACGCCTGCTGAAGACCAACCCGAAGACACACAAATTCAACCCCTCATTTGTGACTCCCTTGCTTTGCATAAAATCATCCGTTAAATGTGTGAATGTAAATGTAACCCAGATGAAAGGGGCAGAGTGGAGAGCGGGTCAAAATAGTGAGAACTAAACCGCTGTTTTGACTGCTTTTTGACAGATTCACAGTGAAAACTTGGGCCTTACCGCTAAAGCATCTGCAAAGTATTTGGCAGCAGCATCGCCAAACTCATTTCCTGATGGACAACAAGGTAAAAAGTTTCTCATTTCATTAGGAATAAGGAACAGTCACAAAGAAAGCCTTGTTCTCTACCCAATCCAGGGCCATGAGAGGCTGAAATCTATCCTAATAGAAGCTGGGCGCGGGATGTGAAGACGACCTGGACAGAGCGCCATAGAATAGAAACAGGCGATTTAGTCTCCAGTTCGCCTAACCTGCATGTCAATGGTCTGTAGGAGGAAACTGGACTGTACAGAGGACACACATACATACGCATGCACACACTCACACAGGGGAGACATATGAGCCCCCCCCCACCCCGTCCATACATGTCAAATTAGGTTTCGTTTTATAGCCTTAAACCACGGACAAAATCTCACTAGATGATATATAAAGAGGCCTATTGTGCAGACTTTGCAAAGCATTCATCTGCTACTCTCTGTGTTAATGTATGTGTTAACTTTATTTCTCTTGTTTGTTTTCTCCTCAGTCATTCAGCAGGGTACCTGAGAGTTTGATGGATTTGAGGAAACTGTTGTGCAGAAGCATTTTGGAGACGCTGTCAGCTCCTGGCAGCCGCAGGTGATTGTCGGACAGATTCTGCAGCAAACTGATTCACACAGTCAACTAATGGGCACACACAGTCAACTAATGGGTAGAGATTGAAAAAAAACTGCTCAGGTTTTGGGATTTATCACCACTACTAAAAAAAAATTTTTATGACAAAATCCACATAAAGTGAAGCAATAGATGTTGAGATGAAAAATCATCAGTGTAGCCAGGATGTACTTCAATTAATAGTATAAGAAAGCATGTTGTTTGTATTGTTTATATCGTAATGTAAAATCAGAAATACTTTATTCATTCCCCAGGGGAAACTGAATAAAAATCAAAATTAAATAAATGAAAATATAAAATAATAATATTTAAAATAAAAGAAATAAAAGCTTTATGCATGAGCTGTCATAGACTAACTGGAATCATAAATACCACAAAGTTTCTGCAGCAACACAAATGTTACTGCGTTCTGCAAAATCATAGAAATATGGTGTTCCCAGGCTGATGATGCTACGGTTCTGTTTGAGCATCTGCATCAGGTGACGTGTCCCCTCCGCCAGAAGACAGCTATCTGCTAGCTCAAGGCTGGTGAGCCCATAGTTATTCTGCACAAAGGGAAGAAAAAGAACAAAAAAAACAAATGGCAAGAAATGCTGGATATATTTTGCACACAGAAGTATTAAATTTATTACCACGCTCTACTTCAAATTTAGCCACAATGACCTGAGAAAAAGGGGGGAAACTTCCTCAAACAGGAAGCAAGGCGGTTACTTTTTGGCCAGGTTGCAAAGCTATGCTATGGAATAATTAGCCCTAGAAATTTTGACTTTTAAACCTAACGGTCAACTTTACCCAAACTAAACTTAACCCAAACTATTATGTCTAACTCAGACCTTAGATGGTCGTGATGAATGATCAATCAACCAATCAACCGATTAATTAATCAGTCATTCATTCTAGAGAAAGAGTTTGGGCACCCACCTCCAGCGCCATGGCCATGGCCAAGGCTTTGGCACCGCGGGGTCCCAGGCCATAGTGGTTCACAGTGAGCGTGGCTTCGTCCAGCTGACATGGTGGAGGAGCAGGGGCCCACGGCCGTCTGGAGACACGCCTGGAGGCAAAGCTGTGGGGAGGAGGCACCACCACGTCGCTGCCTGTCGCCTGAAGGAGAGGAGACACAGAGGGAGGCAAACAGTCACACAGGACGAGGGGGATGGAAAGAAGTGATAGGGAGAAAAGTGAGAAAGAAGTGATATGACAGAATCAGAAATTCATGGGCAGAAAAGGTAAAAAAAAAAAAAAAGAAAAGAAAAAACTCATCTTGGCCTCCGTTGAACCTCTTATGAAAATAGCTTCCTTTTAACCACAGTCTAAGTTTGGTCACTTTTCACTTGACCGTTACGCTTCCTTTCAAAAAGGATAATTATTCCTCACTTTGTATTCATAACCGAGTTAATTTTATGCTTGTTAAGTCATTATCCGCCTCCTGTTTTCCATTTTGTAACCCATGTTGTTCACTTGGGAAACAACTTGTTCTATGTCGTAAGGGCTCGTGCAATTAACTTTTCCTTTATTCTGTTTTAGCTGTAGCGCTCTTTCTTTTTGACCTTGTGCAAAAGTCGACTCAAAACAAACCAAGTAGTATTTAAAGAGCCGAATAAATGTGCAATTATGTGGTAATAGATCAGTTTGAAGGTGCAACTTTAAGGTTATTTATGGTTGCGCTTTTCTTTTCACCAGGATAACTCACATTCGCTCCTTACTCCTTCCGTACACAATTCACATAATAGGCCATAATCTACTCTTGCTGAAACTCACCGTGGTTTTCCAGATCAGTCATATTCATCATCTCCGCTCTCCTCCTCTTGTCTCCCCCGGGTGGCCATCCTGCTCTCCTCCAGGTTCACATGGCTCTGTTGCAGAACGGATGGAGCAGATGACTCGCTCTGAGACGTCATTCGAGGAAAGCCCAAAGAGCGACACCTGATGCAAAGGCTGAGACAACGATAAGGTCTGAAGAGGGGAGGGGACGATACCTTCACAATGTACTCACAGAGGACTTAACATATGTCTGTATGTTCAGTACAGTGTGAGATCTGACATCTGAAAACAAACTCCTCCTATGTGTCAAAGCACACTCGGCCAGTAAAGCCTGATTCTGAATCTGATCCTGATTCTGAATCTGATCCTAATTCTGAATCTGATTCTGAATCTGATTCTGAATCTTGATTCTGATTTTTCTTTGGGAATGGCGTCTTTCAAATAGCTAACATATCATCATGAGTCTCGTATTGTGAAGAGCTTTAAGAGGGTTAGTTGTTTTTCCATTAACAATGACAACGGCCAGTTGGCAGCTGGGACACTGGCTTAAAGGTTTGCCAGTAGATTGAGGGCAGCGATGACTGAATCCATCAGCTATAATGTTCCTCATAGTCCAAAATAAAAAGAGTAAAATATTTAAGAAACCCAAACTGCCTTCCTCCCTGAGTCACAGAGAAGAGTAATCATTTGTGACAGACAAAACTATACAACATTTTGAATTTCCAAAGCCATCGGGAGACTTTGTTGCTTCTAATTTTACACTGTGGTCTTGTTCAACACTGTTGATAAAATAGTAAAACTCTATTTCGGTATTAACCTTGACAATAACCGAATGTTTGCTCATATACATCAGTAAGTTTCGAAGCCAGCTATCTCTATGGCCCGTGTATGCGCACTGTTGGTCATGAAGTTCTTCCAAGTCTCCACTAGATGGCAATGTTGGCTCTCAATACGGAACGTTGCACACTAGCTCTACATAGAAGTCTATAGGAGCGTTAATACGAGGTTGTTTCCTCGCTCGGAGTTGTATCCTCTCAACTGCAACAGTTTTATTTCAGTCATCAGCATTTTTCTTTCAGTCTATGCAATGAATTTTTTTTTTGTGGATTACACTCATTCTACCAATATTCTGTCTTTTTTTAGACAATCTGTGAAGTATTGTGTGGGATTATCTTAATTATCAATAATTAAAGAAAGGCTCTGGAAGGTAGGAAATGTGAAAGAGTTTGTTTATTGATTTGTTTAACCAAGCTGTCCAAATATTAGCTATGCTTATAAGTATGTGTATTTGTGCGTGTTACGTTTCGACAATGATGACATTCAAGGCACAAAACCCTAAACCAACAGTGAACAATAGGATGCTATAATGACAAAAAAAAAAACTGTTGACTATCTACAAAAAAAAATGCTCCAGCAGAAAAACATTACTTCAGAATGGCTGTTGTCATTGGAAAACAACAAAATACCACCAGAATCTGCTTTTCTTTTGTCTCCCTATCTCTGCCATTTTTCCCATCAGGACAAATCAAATGTGTGGGTAAAAAGAGGTTACAGCTTATTCTTCTGCCACCACCTCGAGTTGCATATCATGTTTATGTGGCGTGAATCAAGACATGCTAGTGCCGTAGTTAGAAAATAGAATTTAATCTACGCAGGGTACCGAAGTCGTACATGGTAGGTGCAGGTCCAAAAACAGGAAACAGAAATACTGCTAGGCTGAGAAGACCTCTGCTTATTTTCACAGCTCTTTGACAGCGCAAAATCGACAAAGTAGTAAGAGGAGACAGACTTAAGAAAGTTAAAACAAAATCACATCAAGTGATGAACAAGCATTTCATATATATATTTTATGTATAAAGCAGTATAAAAACCAGTACGATATTGGACAGACAACATGGCAAAAACAAACAAACAAACAAACAACAAGATTGTAAACATTTTCTGTATATGTGCTTTCATGACGCCAGCGTCACCACAGATCGGATCAACCGGTAATTGCCATCGTCGAGGCAGGGTATAAAAATCAACGTTACAAAAACTCTGGTGTACATGTGTCGAGTATCGAATCCTAACAAAAAAAAAACAAAAACCACTACACCTGTATATTTCGACTAGTAATACAAAGGAAAACACTACGAACAGGTGCCTTTGTGGCCCTCTACAAAACAATGCCACACAGCCTAGTCAGGGCCTTTGTAACAGCACCATATTGATACTAGCATGCTTCCTCAACATCGTTTTCCAGTCGCGTGTTACCTTTTCCAACGGTCCCTTTACGTCAAGATGGTCGCAGCAACGACGAGGCACAGTGGGTGTCAACGAAACATCAACAGTTTATGTAGCGATGAAACTGGGGTTCCCCCCCTCCTCCCCCAGTCTTACAACGGACAGAGCCAGCTCGTGTAGTAGAAGTAGTAGTAATAATAATAATAATAATACTGAGGATCCCTACAACCCCAGGTCTTTGGGCAGAGTCTCCGAAAGTCTCCAGCTCGGAGCTCAAGTGCTTTTTCAGAAATGTAACTGCCAAGTTTGTTGTTTTTCGAATGGCTGGTTTGGGTTCCAGAGTTTCTAGACTCCCGTTTTTTGTTTTGCTGGTTTTCACTTGGAGTCGGTGGCCAGCTCCTCCAGCAAGGGGTTGGCCTCGCTCTCCGGCGTCTTGACGCTGTCTGTCCTCACGATGCAGGTGGGCCGGTGGAGGTTGAGCATGACCATCAGCTGCTGCCTCTCCAAGCGGAGCTCCTCGATCTGGGCCTTCAGCTCGGAGTTCACCATTTCCAGACGCTCCGATTCCTGCAGAGAGTTAGTGTGGAGGGGTGAAAATCCTTCATCCGAACCAGTGGCATAGCAATAATAATTCAAATACAACCAAAACCACATCTTTGTTTGATTAGACTTCTGTTATATCCAGAGGGAAGAAACAAAGGACCACGGGTAGAGCAGGCAAGTTTGCAGGACGTGGAGGGGATCGGATAACATGAAGCTAGCAAATATCACTGGGAAGGGGGTGCGTTTGGTTTGTCTAAACAAGATCACTTTGCTGCATTTGCAGATTTACCCAAGAACTACTTTATTTAAGATGAAATCTGTGACTTTTCTCCATTAATAAGTGGTTATTTTATCCATCTGGAGCATGGAGCTAGGTTACATAATACTGACTGGCATCGTTACCATGGTTGGACACCCTCTCCAGTCTCCGTACACCGCTGTCGAAACTTTTTGACCGGGTCATATGAACACTGGTGCAAAGGCAAACATGTACATCTTGGAAAACAACTCCAGCGGGGGGGGGGGGGGGGACTGAAATGTGATGCTGATATGTCGATGTTGCTGTCGGACAACCAATCAATATTACTGTAGACCAATGTTGCGAAGTAGTTCGATGAAGTTTGTAATACTTTAGATTGCATGCGTTAGCTTTGGTCCAAGGATGCCATTTTTACAAGTGTGACCTGTTTACTGCTGAACTGATGGCACACAAGCGACAATGGCTGTTACACCTTGTTTGTTGTCTGAAAAAACTCAATTGCACCAGGTCTACTTCTCACAGCAAACCAGACCTCTGTTCTACTGTAATATTGATTGTCTGTCGAACAGAATTGCCACATCATCAGTTTTACATGGATACAATAACGACATTAATAGAGAAAAGTCACGGATTGCAGCTTTAACTTTTAACTAGAAAACGATTGGGAAATGTTGCAAGGAAAGTTTGTATTTCAAGCTATTTGGACGGAGACCAAACACGTCACAGCATTTACTTGATTTATTTTCTACAGTAGTGCTGAAGGGGTGAAACTTAAATCATCTTGGCTGATGGGAGAGTCCATTCTCAACAAAGTGAGACATTCACATCAAACAGAGTCAAGTGCAGGACACGCTACAAATGTACTGCAGTCACTGAGCCTCTTTGAGGAGATACTGGTCAAGTTCCTACTTGCGTGATATAGTCTGCAATAAATTTGCAAACAGTGCCCCCATCTCTCTTGCATGAGGCTATAGTTCTGTCAAAACAACTAAATTCCACAGTAGCAAGGAACAAATAATATTGTCACATGTTATTGTTACCTGGCTCTCTCCATCTGGCCACCTAATCATCCCCCCATGTAATTCGCTCAATGATTCCCCCCCTCTCCACCTCAAGCTGATGTGTGTTGTGAACGTTCTGGCGCAAAATGGTTGCTGTGCATGCATCACCCAGGTGGGTGCTACACATTGGTGGTGGTTGAGGTGAGTTTCCACCCTTCACTTGTGAAGCACTTTGGGTATCAAGATAAAGCGCTATATATATGTAATATATTATTATTATTATTATTATTATTATTATTATATGCTGGGCCTGCCATCAACCCACCCTTTGAAGGAAGTCGGTCCTCTCCTTCTTTTTGTTCCGGCACCGTGCAGCTGCCACTTTGTTTTTCTCTCTTCTTCGTTTCCTCCTCTCCTCATCCTCATCCATCTGCAAAGAGAAAACATTCTTAGCTACCTGAAGATAAAAAGACTGGTATAGGACTTTTTACAGCATGGACATCAACTACATGTAACAGATAACCTGTCCTGATCTGTACCTGGCAGATGTTACATACATGTACAATAATGGTCATTATAGAACACAGCTTGTTGTGCAGCTGTGTTTAAAAAAGAAATGAATGTAACTGTCATCTCAGCCATGTCAACCTGAAAATCAGTGGTAGTGATCAAACGAAGTTGGAAAGGCAAATCCTGCTACGGAAAGTCATGGTTTAACGCCTGAAGTGATTCCTTTATCCAACACTAGAGGTCGCTAAAGATAAATGGAATTTAAATTCAGCCCTTTTTTCAGGCGCTGACAAGAATCCCTGAAGAAATTCATACCCATGAGACCAAACTCAACAGTTGTAGCTCACGTAGTGTGACTTATTTACGTGAACTTAGAACACAGAAAAGATTTTAATAGTCAGGCCACAAGCTAACTGACTCATTACCTAAACTGAGCAGTGTATCCAGAATGACACTAGAGATGCACTGTGTTATCCTCCCCATAAGGGCTTTTTGGGGGTCATACTGATGTCTGATCCAACCCTCAGCAGAAGATTCAAGAAAGCTTTACTGCTTTTGTTTTGTTTTGTTTTTTGGCACCGGGGCAGTTTTTAATTTGTCGCCATGCAAGTCTGTTT
Source organism: Lampris incognitus (assembly GCF_029633865.1). Classification (NCBI taxonomy): domain Eukaryota; kingdom Metazoa; phylum Chordata; class Actinopteri; order Lampriformes; family Lampridae; genus Lampris; species Lampris incognitus. The sequence continues at coordinate 22,891,683 of NC_079225.1, read as the reverse complement.
CCCTCAGAATCACACAGAAGTCCTTCCCAAAAGATGTATTGCTCATTTATATTGATTTAGCCAATGGAATGAAATTGGATAAAGGTTGATTTTAAGACGAATGGAGTGAAACCCCAATGACGTACACTCGCCTCACTGGCAAATCGATGCAAACACCCCCCCCCCCCAAAAAAAACTTTCCATGCATGTCTTTAGAAGGGGCTTGTTAAAGACAACGTGAAACAGCATTTAGAGCATAACTCGGTGACGTAATGTGACGTGTTTCAAAGTAAAATAAGATATTAGGGCAGGAAAAACATATAGGGAGGGATGTGATTTGATCCTTCACAGGATTTGATTGGCTTATGAAAAAAATTTCATGATATTATTGGTTGGAATGTTGCTCGCCCACCCGCTCGGACTTGATGACACAATCATAAAAACTTCTCTGTTTTGGGGGAAATTGAGGAGATTAAATTTCGATGTAACAAGTAAAAAGTGGAATTTTTGTGATTTTTTTTTTTGCCTTAAGTTTTCAATAGGTACATAATATGACCGGGGAAATGAGCTGACAAGGTGAAAAAGTAAACTCTCATCTTCTCTCTCATGGCTGACTCAATGCCTACTTTTTTTCTGGACATTTTCTGCCTTTATTGGATAGTGATAGTCGAGAGAGAGAGACCAGAGGGGAGAGAAAGGGGATGACATGCAGCAAGGGGCCTGGGCTGGATTTGAACAGGCCGCTGCGGTAAGGACTCAGCCTTATGTGATGCACGCTCTACCAGGTGAGCCACTGGGGCACTCCTAAACCTCGATGCCTACTTTTAACAGATTTGTTTTTTACATCAAAACAACCACTCCCCCCACAAAAACCAGAGTTATACCTGTTTCCTCTGACCACCTCCTTCTCACCTCTGTCTTGATGGCCAGCGGTCTCTTCCCCAGCCTCCCCAGGAAGTGCAGCGGGGACAGCATGGCGCCAAGCTGCTGGAAGTCAGCCAGTTTGAGCTGGTCGGTGAGCGTGGTGGCCGAGATGCCCACCAGTGGGCCCAGGCCAGGCAGGGAGCCCGCCGCCAGCGATGGGTCAGGGATCTGTCCCGGCATCATGTCCGACACGGCATCCACCGCCGCTATGGGGAGAGGTGGAGGAAGAGAGGAGAAGAGAGGGAAAAGGGAGGAAGGAAGGCAGGAGACCAGGGAGAGAGGAAGAAAATGAAGGAGTAGGCAAGAGAGAATGATTAATAACAATGTGATGAAACTTAACAATGTGACTTTGCATGGTCATACTCAACCAATATCACATACAGTATATGTACAACTCATGCCTGTGTGTTTATGCTTTATTGTCTTTTAAAAAAAAGACTACAATCATTCTGTACAGTATCACATTGTAGAAATAAGGTGTATTCTGTACCCGTCTATCAGAATAGAAAAGAATAACCCTTAAAACAGTGATCAATTGATATAATCCATCTGTGTATAGCTGCTCTTTTGCAACCTCATATTTCACCTTAGATCAGCAATACACAAGTGATAGCACGAGATTCGCTCACTACCTGTTTTTCCAGTCGCCCCATATCATTTTAACCACCGCTTGTTAAATCAAATAGAGCAGTCAAGTTTTGACAGCTTTAACAGCTGTTATTTTCCTAAATTTGCAACCAAAACAAAATCCATACTATGCAGAGCCCGACACTTATTCCCGTGGCTTGAAATGCAGCGGGAGGCCATGAAAGTCTTCATAGGTCATTACCAACGTCCCCAGATTTTTCTGTGAGCTATTCATCATGACTATTCATTTATTTTTTTGTAAGCTAAATCTAAGAGACCAATTTAGATATCAAAAGCATTTATCTTCAAATGCAGAGAATTAGACTCATACGTTCCACCAACACCACCCTCTTTCAACAATTTTGGGCAGTTTGGACGAATTGACCGCAGTTCTCTTTAATGTAATCAGGGAGGAATGAGAGCGAGAGTGAGAGAGAGAGAGAGAGAGAGAGAGAGAGAGAGAGAGAGAGAGAGAGAGAGAGAGAGAGAGAGAGAGAGAGAGAGAGAGAGAGAGAGAGAGAGAGAGAGAGAGAGAGAGAGAGAGAGCAAAAAAAAAAAGAAAAGAAGGAGAGCTTGTGCAGGCCTAAAGGAAGTGGCGAGAGAATTAAGACGTCTCTCTAATTACTGTAAAACCGAGACTTGGAAAACTTCTGATGGCCAAATAAAAAACAAATGTTACAGATGGGAAGAGTGCAACTTGAGCCGTTTCTCTCCCCCTGCCCATCCCTGCGATCCGCGAGCAGAGACCACCGGCAGGCCACACGGTTACAGCACTGTTTACGAAAATACACACATTGAAACACGCACCATGCATGCGGAGTATTTAAAAAAAAAAAAAAGAGTTTTATAGAGGCAATCATCAGCAACCGCATCAAATTTCTGACATCGACAGAACTTGTTTTTGAGGAGACCCTCGTGTGTCCGATACAATAAAAACACTGATCCGGATAAAATGATGGCTAGGATTACCGGGGAAAATGCCTTTGGACATCACGATGGAGCATTTTTATAATAATAATAATAAAAATTTAAAAAAAAACAAAACAGATTGATAACATCAATTTGTCTGTTAGATTCATAGCACAACTTCTGCAGGTCGGGCACAAAGCCCCTCTCATGTGGGACCAACAAAGGCATCTATTGTGAGGTGGTGCAAGACAGCTGACTTTGCTGGTGGGTGACCAGCTGACAGGCCGACTGTATTACTGGACCGATTTTTGCTTCCTTCCTCGGCAATATTTTTTCTTAGGCACCAAAAGTCCTGATCTGTTACAAAAGACACAGAAGAGGTAATGACAAATGCAGGAGTTATGTAACTGCTTTCTAGTGTACTCCACCCTGCTTATGGCTAGTGTCGCAGTGTTTCTTCATGGCTCAGCACAAAAAACCACCCAGACAGTCCAGCTTTGGGGTTGAATCTCTCTTCTTTTTTTTTTTTTAAGTTGGGACGGTGTGATTCGGTAACTGCAACAGTCTCGGGATGAGGACAGCGCTGTCTGATTTGGTCTGAAATTTGTTCGTTTGTTGCACAAACATGGAATTTGACTCCGGTTTCGTGGCTCTCACGGTGTACTTAACATAGAATAACAACACAACAATCTTCAGATATAGACATAAGGATTGACTATATATGGATGGCGTGGTGGTCTATTCCATTGCCTACCAACACGAGGATCTCCAGTTCGAATCCCCGTGTTACCTCTGGCTTGGTCGGGCGCTTGGTCCCTACAGACACAATTGGCCGTGTCTGTGGCTAGGAAGCCGGATGTGGGTATATGTCCTGGTCGCTGCACTAGTGCCTCCTCCGGTTGGTCGGGCTGCCTGTTCAGGAGGGAGGAGGAACAGTGTGATCCTCCCATGCGCTACGTCCCCCTGGCGAAACTCCTCACTGTCAGGTGAAAAGACGCGGCTGGCGACTCCACATGTATCGGAGGAAGCATGTGGTAGTCTGCAGCCCTCCCTGGATCGGCAGGTGGAGGTGGAGCAGCAACTGGGACGGCTCGGAAGAGTGGGGTAATTGGCCGGGTACAACTGGGGAGAAAAACGGGGGGAAATCCAAAAAAAAAAAAAAAGGATTGACTATATACAGGTGAAATAAGGGGTGATAGAGTGAAGTGGTGCAGAGAATATATCAGAGATGCTGAAATAGATGTCAGCAGGTTACTTACATACATGCCTGAGGTAGATGGACATGACAGAGCATACCAGTATCCATACAATGTACAGTACAGTACATGCAAAATGATTGGATTTATTTGGCAGTGTTAAGCGTTCATTTGAATGACAGCCCGCGGAAAGAAACTTTTTTTTTTTGAGTGAAAGGAATGACAACATGAGATATCCACTTACTAAAAAAGGGATCATGCAGGAATGAGTGTTGGGAAAACTATATCGGCACAAAAGAGTACAGCTAAACCTCGAGATCGACGTTCAGCATTGAGACAGATGGTGTCAAGGCCATTGTGTTAGATGAGCAATTTTGCTAGCAATTTGGAGAGCCTTCGACATCAAATAACTAATATCATTGCTCACAGAGATTACAATGCCTCTAGATCGAAGATATTCGCATGAATCTATGGTCAAAGACCTCTCAGTTCATCTCCAGACCTGTCGTCTGCCACCTTCCACCGACATGATTTATTGGCTCCGAGGAGAGGCTGGTGTGTGGAGCCAGTCTCAAACGAGGCATTTTATTATTTAATTCCTCATCTCTCTCTCCCTCCCCCAACCCCCCCCCTCCTCCGCCCCCGGTCTCTTTCCTCCTCCGCCTCTCTCCATCTGTATGTATACTCCCATTTACACTGCACTTGGCAGCGGTCGGTTGTTTTTTCTGGAGAGGGGAAGAACAAGAGAGCCCTGGTGAAAATCTGTCTCGAAACTCCCTCAAAACTCAACTCCCGGGGGAGGTTTGCAATTGGAGAGTGCCAGCGTCTACCCATTCTCAAGAACAACTGTCTAAGAACAAGGCAAACCATATGTGGGCTAATGCCGGGCTGAGCAGACTGGAAAGCCATTAGATGAGTCGGACATGGCCACTGCAGTGCTGCTATTAGACGAGTGCAGTGGATTAGCCTGCAGACATTCTGGGGCACGCTGACCCTCAGGACTTCACTACAGACTTGACATGACCTCAATTAATTTACAGTTACCACACCAAATACATCACAACTGCAACGTAGTGTAAATTTCTGTACTCAGGATATGAGCAGATAATGGAGATGTTTGGCAACCTGTTTTTTTTGGGGTTTTTTTTTTGCAACCTCCTAAAGTGAGCGAGTGATTAAGTGCTTACTAGGTGCACTCAACTTTAATTCAAATGTGGAATTTCAAGTTTCATGTACATTTCAAAGAACTTCAGTGCACCCTGTCAGTGGATCCCATGCACGAACCACCCGGGCACACATACAAATAGTAATCAATTCGAATGCTGACAAAATGAGTCAGGAGTGTGCCATGCTCGCTCTTCCGTTGTTCTCTGGTGACCCAGAACTGCAGTGGAATTCAAAAGATGGAATCTAACCTTGCCTCTGAGCCAGAGGTACAGCCGCAAAAACTTAAAGCCCATTAGGAATGACTGAGAAGAAGGCTCCGGGAGCCAAAATGGAGTCTGATAACCGAGTTGGCCAGACACCGACCGCCGATTTACAGACATGGAATTGAATCTGCCTTGAACAAACACCATTTTTCAAAGGCAATTGACGTTAAGAAAACAAAGTAGTTGTGGACTAAGCTTATTTCATGTCTATTAATCTGGTCCATATGCATTATAACACAGCCCACAATGTTCTCAGTCAGGCATATTGCAAGGAAAGCCCCTGTTCATAGGTATGACTTGTTCCAACATGCTAGCTCATTTGAGCCCAACTCTGCTGCTATCACACACACACACACACACACACACACACACACACACACACACACACACACACACACACACACACACACACACACACACACAATGTACATAAACAGTGAAACCTGACATCTAGTATATCATCTCTCATGTGTCTGGTATCTGATGCGTGAGATGAGCTCACAAAACTAAAACTAAAATGCACAGAGCTTGCATGGAAGGGAACACACTAAGTATATAGCATCACTCCTTTCAATTATGAGACATAAAAGTGAAGCACACACACGCCATTTCAGGCAACTTATAATACTCTGGGCCCGCCGCTCCACACTGGCCTGTGACAAGGCTTGCTTTGGAGTCCAAATTGACTTTTTTTTTTATTTTTGTTTTCTATTTAGCGTGTAAATGTGCTTTCAACTTGCAATCAAAGTGTTTACGTATCCCAGCTGCACAGTTGCACAGCTTCAATATCCAATAGAAAGCAGTCAAGTATGAAGCCCCAAAGGACCCAGCTGACACATTTGCTGAACTTCAAAAGTGATACCCCAAACCATGAGTCAAAAAGAATTTACACTTTTCCAAAGGAAGGGGTATTTTTTTGCCCCCTTTTTCTCCTTTTTTTTTTGTCACTGGAAGTCTGCTGCACAGGATTAGTGGTCAGCGTTTGATGATGCAACACCACTACTGTGTTTTTGCAGTGAAGCATAAAAGCCAATGCCACAGCTTTGGTACAGTCTGCCTTTAAACAAAGACACCTTCTACAGTCCAGCAGTGGTGTGGGCACCGCTGCTCCTTAGAAAGACGGGGAGGGGAGGGGCTGGAGCCGTGAGCACCGAGGGTGGGGAGCGGAAACGTCATGTATTAGTTATGAAATATAGGATCGCCCTCAAAATCTGATCCTGGCTAGAGCCGAGGACCGATCTAATGCATGTTGAACTGAGGCTCATTGGTGGTGTGCTTTTATATATATGTGTGTGTGTGTGTGTGTGTGTGTGTGTGTGTGTGTGTGTGTGTGTGTGTGTGTGTTAGCATAGGTCAGTAAATATAATGTGAACGTAGACGTATGTGCCACTGTGACACACTGTGTGTGTGTGTGTGTGTGTGTATATCTATCTATATATACACACACACACACACACACACACACACACACACACACACACATATACAATCCTCTCCTTTCTCCACTCACATACTCGATCTGTCTTCAGTTCAACCAAATGGGTCCATTTCCTGAGCCATTCCTGAGAGCAATTAGCAGCTCCAGCGTTGTGGAATTCAGCCCCTTACCAATAGCCAACAGCACAAGTCTACTGGAGGCCCTATTATCCCCAACCCCTATAGAGAAGGTGCATGTGGGCATCTGTGTGCATGTGTGCGTGTGTGTGTATGTGTGCGTGTGTGTGTGTGTATATATATAAACTGAGAGACAGCCAGAAAAAAGGAAAAAAGAGAGGAGAGCCACCAAGGCTTGGCAGAAGCCAATAATTACCTTGTACACTTGTTTTTCAACAAGGGCCAAAGTGGTAACATAAAATGAGAAATTCACAGAAACCTCCACCAATGCATTTCTTACTGTGGCTAAAAGAAGGTGTCAAGGTTTTTTTTTGTTTTTTTTTTGCTGTCAGCATCCTAGCTAGCTAAATCTGGGGGTTAATTTTGCTGTGCTTTGGCAAACAAAGGGGATAAAATAAAGGCTCAGAGTTTAACTAAAGCTGTGTGCTCCCGTGCTGCCTCGTTTCATACTTTAAAGAGTCGCGGTGTTACAGGGAAGACACGAGATACACTTTCCAGAAGGCTTTCGGAGCACTTTATTTATTTTGGACTTCGCCACTGCTCACCTCACGCCCAAGCATCTTGCAAAACCCTCCATGACTTACGATGAACCTTTTGGGGCTCTATCTCAATGAGAGCGCTGAAAATGAACAATGAGAATGCAGCCCGGGCCAAGTCACGTTCTCTCAATCTCGGGCCAAGGTCTGAGCGATCATCATTACCGTCTGTACTCAGTCAGGCTATGTGTTGAGTTACAGCCTTTCGCAATTCTCAAAAGAGGCCAGGGAATTTGGCACAGTTTTTCCACAAGGACAGTACAGTCCAGCTATACAGTATCAGCATTCCTCCGAGCCCTCATTACATTTAAATGGAGGCACAAGATGAGACGCAGGCACGAGAAGAGACACCCCAAAATCAGGTTTTTGTTTTGATTACACTACGGTCATCTCTGGTCATTAAACTCAAGGCTTTCTGTGTGTGTGTGTGCATGTGTGTGTGTGTGACTTCGCATGCATGAGTGTGTGTGTGTGTGCGTGCAAGCAAGTCACATCACAAAACAGGATCTTTTTCACAGCTTTCATTTCTCGTTCATCCATTCTCATGGAATAAGCAGGCACTGCATGCATGCACCTATCAGCACAGGCGGAAACGGGAACCTTTTCCAATTCTGCTTGTGATGATGACTAAGCTCTAAACACCATTCAAGTGCAAACAAGAGTGTTTGATCTCCCAGTACCATCAAATGATGATAAGACCCCCCAGGTACAAATGTGATTAGAGAGCTTAATTCACCCCCTTAATTATGGTTATGGTGCTCCAGCAGCAGCCAAACTGAACTACAATAACTGGCTACATTATCTTTTTTTTACTGTGAAATTGCTCGAGGCTGCAAAGAGTTTAAATATTGCGTATGGACCTATTGTTGGCACTTTCCAAATCAGTGTATATTTTAGTCAAGGGCAAACACGGAAAACCTCCAGACGGGCACAAAGGCATGAGCACTGTGGTTACCTACATTCAAACAATGTCAAGTAATCATTGGCTATCTTCCTGCATGGCTTGTGCCGGTGCCATGCAAAAAAAGTCACACATTTAAAATTCCTCACTCACATGCACCATCCAGGTTAACTTTTAAAAGATTTTTTTCCCAAGCAGTAAATCAGGACTAACTTGTGTATGAAGCAGATATGGTTACACTTTGCAAGGGATTCAATGACTTGTGATACTAATACAGATGAAAAAAGGGGCATTTTGCAGTGTATGGAGTTTCACTCCATGACAAAGTCATGACAAAACTTTGTGCAATCATAGACATCAACAGATTGGTCAACCAAGGACAGAAAATGAAATTTAATGGCCGGTGTATGTTGAAGCAATCAGCATTGTTATGTAACATGTGGTTGTCGCTTCAGTGGTGTTTCATACTTTGTCCTCTGACGTTTCCTCATCTATCCCACGACAAACGAACATTTGCTCTGATTAAACAACTGCTGATAACTAGAACTAGAAGCCTTTTTTCCCCCCTCTATACTTAAGCAAACCAGAGGTGAAAATATAAGTTGACATTATGCAACATCATGTGTTCTTTGTGCGAGGACAGCAAATTGGTTTCACTTCCAACAAGTCAATACAACAAAGAGATTCAGTAAATCTGGAAGTCATGAATACTTCAATGCATTTTTTTTCTTAAAATGGAACCTTCTCTATGTCCTTTCATTTTTTCCAAAAACATGTTTTTCTAACATGGGGCCTACAAAATGTCTCTTCTCTGGGTTACACCCTGGGACTTCTGGGTGTTGACACCCACGATGTACGTCCAGGCTGCTTCAGTACGGTGTTTTTACATGCCATGTGGATCAGCTTATGGGGACTCTGAAACAACAATGTAATGGCCACAGAAGTGAATGGCTGCTCTTCCAGCATTAATATTAGTATCACTGTGCTAGCTGTTGCGTGGTTGGCTGGCCTGCCTGCAATGCGTCTACTGTCTATTCAACATACTGGGGTGCAGCTTGGCAATCCATGCTCTCCAGAGAGGCACTGGAAGGCATTTCTACTTAAAATAAACCCTGTGCGCCCACATCCACCCTCTCAGCCCTGACGGCCCTGTGCTGCCTGCCTCTCGGCTCGCCAGCCCTTCCCCATTAATCCATTGCAGCGTTCCATTTATGCGGAAACCATCCCACCGATGTGCCCGGGCAGGCGCTTGGGCATTTAAACCCCCTGCAACACACGCTTGTTTGCTTAGACACACACAAACACTCATCCAAACACAGACAAGGATACACATGGACATACAAACACACACATACACAGAGGCAAATGAATAAAAACACACTAGCGTCTGCGTTGTGTGGCTTGCACATCTAAAATGCAAACACTGCACCAGATGGAAAGCATGCAAATAGTCTATTGGAAGGCACTGAACATACCTACTCACCAGTTATCACAACAACATAACAACACATACAAACCCACATGACGCAAACTGCCTCTCCTAACATTATGCTTCCCATTCCATGACTGGTCTATAGCCTTTGGGCCACTAAGGGCAGAGAACTGAAGCTACCTTTGGCCTAGATAGAGTTACTGTTACAGCATGTGCAAGTCTTTCTGAAGCTCCTGATGTGGACATGATATTTACCAGCACTTTCATGGGGGAAGCAAATAAAATGTTACTGCAGAGATCTAGCAGATATGTTTGTAATAATATGTCTGGTTCTAATGTCCCTTATGAATAATAGAAATGCAAAAGCATGTATGCACCTGCACTGACATGCACACGCAATTTGCTTTCCATTGCTGAGGATATGCAGTGAAACATAGCTGAGTGTGTAGGCTGTGTGGCCAACACAAAAATTGTGAATATGCGCCAGTCCAGGCATATGTCCAGCAAGACTAGGTTGTACTCACATGTGCCAGAAAACCTTCAAGTTCACTTTTATTCAACGTTTCAAGATGAGCTAGCAAAGCCAGGGAAAGTTGTTTTCAGTGCAGAAGATGATCAATGCAAGACTATTTCTGCACTGGCATCTCAAAATAATCTTAACATGTACCAATTTCCAAAGTCATAATACTTACTCAGAAAATAGTTGGCAATCCTCTTCTAGCAATGGTGCAAATGTGTTTGGACGCTGTTGAGAAACATGAGCGTTTATTGCTATGATTGTGATTATCGTTATTATCATATATCTGTTGTAATTTGTCAAAATGGCAGTTCAAGGCAGTTCTAAAGACGGTTTTTATAAAATCATATTTACCAGTAGTTTACAAAAGAAGTTTTGTTTAAAGTACAAATGGTGCAACATGATCCGATCCAGACTATGAACTCATACAATTTGATGGATAGGACTAGACTGCACATTGCAGACTATCCAGCGTGTTTGCTGAAAAGCCATAATGTGGCGTTACATAACTGTTGAATGTGGGAAAATAACACTTGGCGTATTTAGTAACGTGAAGTTTCCCCGCCTCGAGCGTTAAGCGACTCGGACTTCTGTAACGTGTAACTTAGCGAGCGGTTAAATAGAGCCTTCTTGTAAGCCAACGGATGTTACAACAGTTGCAAAAACAACGCATAGTAAAGCTGTGACAGAGACATTTTGAACTCTACGTTAACGTGGAAGACTAACTAACAAACGGCTTAAATGTGTTTGAATCATTACGAATCATTCTATAGATAGATAGATATATAGATAGATAGATAGATAGCGTTTGTGTGTGTGTGTGTGTGTGTGTGTGTGTGTGTGTGTGTGATATCGGCTACGAATAGGTTCGCGCACTTTAACTGCACCACATCAGTTTTCAGCTACTGAATAATTCAACAATGACAAACGTGGTGGAAACGAAACAAACAACACGTACAATATATATCTACACTGTAGATATATATGCCACACAATGCCAGCGCCACCACTTACCGTCGCCAAAATACAACAGAGGGGGGTTAAGAATCGCATATCGAAGGTAGATTTTTACCTGTTAAGCGTCCAAATTCCGGCGTGTAGTGTGTGCGGAGGGGCTGACGACGGCGGCTCTGGATGCTGGTTGGGGGACTGGGACAGCGGTTGCATCAGCCCGCTTAAGTACCGCCGAACGCCTGGTAGAGCGCAGGAATGCGGAACCGTCCTGCCAGACGTGCAGTTAAAAAAAAAAGGAAAGAAAAAAAAGGTTTGTTTCGCTCCGCCCCTAGCAACCGGGAGAAAAAAAAACAACACACACACACACACACACACACACACACACACACACACACACACACACACACACACACACACACACACACACACACACACACACACACAAACACACGCAGAGAGGAAAGTTTCAAGAGAAAGACCTGGGAGGCAAAACAAGTTGATAATAATAAATAAACACACACGTTCTGCCGATGTGAACAATGAATTATATTCAGATGACAAAGCTTCATTCATACTCTGATGTTAATTCATCGTTGATTCCCCGCGCGCTCCCTAGCGTGTGTGTGTGTGTGCGTGTGCGTGTGCGTGTGTGTGTGTGTGTGTGTGTGTGTGTGTGTGTGTGTGTGTGTGTGTGTGTGTGTGTGTGTGTGTGTGTCCTAAATCAGTGGAATATACCAAGTGTCAGAGGGAGACCATGGAATAAAACATAGTATACCAGTGAAAGTATTGCCACCATGGTTTAATTTTACAGAAGTGACAGTAAAAGTATTTGACCGACAAAGGCATTTTTCATTGTCCTACTTGAGACAAAACAGCCTTTACATTAAAATGCAAGTTCACCTCCAAACATCAATCAACACAAGTTGACCGTCATTCATATCCTATTACTTGTAAACCTTCCATATACATATACATCCATACATTTAGACAAGGTTACATTGATACTATCAAATATATACAAATGTGTAAGACATATAATTAGACACGGGTACACATGGATCCTGCTAAAGCTCACCAAGTGTGACAATACTAAGGTTTTTTTTCCTCACAGCTTTGCGAAATACTCTGTACTTTCAAGTTATTGTGCATGTTACAGAAATATTTGGCATTACTATCCTAATACTATACATTACTATACTACTGTACAATACTATACTATACATTATTTTACTGTTATATTATACTATATATTACTATACTATTATATTATACTATATATTACTATGTTATTATACTATACTATATATTACTTTACTATACTATGCTGTACTATATTATACTATACTATACTGTACAACACTACTATACTATACTAAATATCTGGCATTACTATTATCAGGTTGTTAACTTTTAGTGGGTCCTTCAAACGGATCATATCAGTGCAGCATTTTAGAAGGATCTCCCTCATACCACCATATCACCATCACTTCTGAGAGGTGAGACTCACAATTATTTTACTTCTTTATTTTTGAAGTGCCTCATTCACGACTGTTGCAATAACTTACTTTAAATGGGTGAAACTGGAACTTGGGTGAAACTGGAAGTACACAAGTCTAAAAAAGAAGTGTGTAAAATAACCAAACTATCCTCTGGATATACCATCTCACACAAATTAGTCATTTAGAGTATGAATGTGATTTTAACTCCCTAAATTTGACTTTGGCACAGAAATAACTATGACAGAAGACTGTACCACTAGCTGGTTGCTCTTCCTGTTCTCAACACTGTGATGCATATGCACAATTTGGTGACAATGAAAATCCAGTACCATCGAAAAATATGTTTTTGTTCTCTCTTTACCTCATTTCATCCTGTGGATAATATCTCAGGCGAATTGATATGGGCCCCCTAGACTGCCCCCAAAAGTTGTCCATGTATGCACTCATACAATCGAGATTTTGAATATAATTATTATCAGTGTCCCTTCAAGACTAAGGTGGAAAACCAGTCATTGTTTTTTGTATTTTTTCCCCAATTCATTTCATGGGAATCCAAATCTCAAACCTCCAGGAATTTTAATGCCTAGATAATACAAGACATTTGTAAATTACTGAGGTAGTTTTTTTTTCTTTCGTGGAGGTTCCAGAAAATTCCAGAAAACAGGAAGTATGAATACTTGGTGGTGGTCTTACAGCTGTCTCCATCTAGTGTGGTGAAGTTGCAACTACGTGTATTTAGGGTTCCTCTCCAAGTATAACACGTCCTCCCAAAGCACTTTTATTATGAAGAACAGCATCAAGCGCCACCGAAGTGCACGCGATGAAAATGATCCAAAACCAGGAGGCCACGAAAAGATGCTTGTGGCAAAGCAGCTGATTGTTTCGGCTCCTCTCCTCGGTGGCTTATTGACAGTTAGTGAGTGGCAATCCCATTTGCATGAACGGCATGCTTCAAATTTTGAGCGACAACCTTCTTTTAAATGAAATAGATTGTTGTATTTTTTTTTAGATTGTTAGAGACTACAGGTGCTAACGTTTGAGCAGAATCCATTCCGTAGGGTTGCAGTACTTGTGTCTGGATTGAACTCGGTCTTGACCAGTCTGGAGTCCAGCGTTGGGGAGGTTACCTTTGGAATGCAATAGGTTACAAATTACTGGATACTCTTTTAAAATGTAACATGTAATGTAACTATTTTAATTACTTCATCAAAGTAATGTAACTCATTACATTTCATTACTTTTTGATTACTTTTCTAATAAATGTTATAAACTGGGCAATAAAGCTGAAAAGTCCTAAAAGCGGAAGTTTAAACCGGACAGTGTAGACCTTGCAACAGCTATCAACACTGATTACTGTCAAACTTATATTTAAAGTTTTTCAATATAACGGCGTCCGGGTGGCATGGTGGTCTATTCTGTCGCTTACCAACATGGGGATCGCCGGTTCGAATCCCCGTGTTACCTCCGGCTTGGTCGGGCGTCCCTACAGACACAATTGGCTGTGTCTGTGGGTGGGAAGCCGGATGTGGTGGACTAACGCCTCCTCTGGTCGGTCGGGGCGCCTGTTCGGGGGGGGGGGAATAGTGTGATCGTCCCATGCGCCATGTCCCCCTGGCGAAACTCCTCACTGTCAGGTGAAAATAAGCGTCTGGCAACTCCACATGTATCGGAGGAGGCATGTGGTAGTCTGCAGCCCTCCCCGCATCGGCAGAGGGGGTGGAGCAGTGACTGGGACAGCTCGGAAGAGTGGAGTAATTGGCCGGGTACAATAGGGGAGAAAAGGGGGGGTACGTTTTTCAATATAAATTGAATTAAGTTTGGAAGTTTTCATTTTAAAAGCACAACCACCAAACCAAATAAGCTTTCTACCGAAAAGAATAAATTCAGATGCAAACTTCTTTGTAATCACCAACATTCTGATTAATAACTGTAATGTAATTACATATGTTTTATCAGTAACTGTAACAGATTACAATTACATTTATTTTGTAATTTAATTACATAACACCATTACATGTAACTAGTTACTCCCCAACACTCCTGGGGTCCACATAGCAAAGGTCTCGGTTCTTGTCTTGGACTTCACAGCATAATGACTCAGACTTGAACTGGTCACGGAGAGTGTGGACTCGTCATAATTTTTCAAGACCGGTCAAGTGCTAGACTTTGATTTACTTTTTTTTTAAATGAATATCAAACCTCCCCTGAGGAGATCAACAAAGTTCAATCTAATCTAATTTGTTTATTTTTTTATAAATCATTATTAAACTATGTCTTTGAAACACTGGAAAATTGGAATCTGAAACATAGCAGAGGGAAAAAAAGCCGAAATAAATACCGAAGTGTGGTGAAATTTTGACTTTTATGACTAACAGTGGACTGTCATGGTGTTCAGTTGGACGTGCACTGTTCTGGTGTCAGTCTTTACAGAAGTTTTGGCCCCATTGGTCTTGAGTTGGACTCACCACCTTAAAATCCTGGAATTGACTCGGACTTGAAAAGCTTGGGTCTCTGACTTGACATGGACTCGCCCGCCCTCTAAAGATTTGGTCTGGACTTGAATACAAGGCTGCCATGCAGCGTCACTTCTATTTTCTGATGCATTTCAGTTTGATCCCATGGAAATCTTTAATCTCTGGCAGGTTCAAGGATCAATAGCAAACCTATGAGTCAACCGTTTCGCGTGATGCCACCTCAACCCTTCCACCTGGCTCAAACAGCTGAGCTATCAGAAGCCCACCAAAATACTCCCCTTCCTTTTTTTAGATTCTAATTTAGTTCTTCTGTGATTTATGTCCTGCATCTGAGATGTGGTAGTGGTGCTGGTGCTGGTGATGGTGTGTGTGTGTGTGTGGGGGGGGGGGAGTATATGCGTCACAATCTCTTAACATAGATGACAAGTCTCAGGGTGGCACTTCAGGATATCATGGGGGGAAAAAAGCAGAACCAAAGCTGCTAGCCGACAAATTTCAAATTAAAAAAGGGGCGCTTCTGAACATTAATATCTGAGACAAGACAAAGACGTTGACTTTTAAATAAAGCCGCCCTGCACTCCTTACTGCCTGTCAAGGGAGAGATGCCAGAGACGTCACTCAGTACAGGAGCACACATGGGGCCAGCCCGGTTGGATCTCTCGGGCTTTAAAGGAAAGTGGGCCTGCCAAGAAAAATAAACTTTTAGTGAAAGACGACCGGTATGGATGTGAAATCCACACACACACACACACACACACACACACACACACACACACACACACACACACACACACACACACACACACACACACACATATATATATATGGACTTCAAATGGCAGATGAAGACGTACCTGGCCAGCAGCAGATTCGTGGGGACGTAGGACTGAGGGAGGCAGTGGTGAGATGTAGGGATCGGAGCGAAAGTGTTGGCACCGTCCCGGGCCACAGCCCGATGAGAAGCTACAGACCAGGGGGCCACGGAATCCGGGAGAAACTCCCCCGGGACACGCAGCGACTGGCCGTAAACCAGCTCGGCAGACAAGGACTGGAGGTCTTCCTTGGGGGCGGAGCAAAAGCCGAGCATGACCCACGGGAGGCGGTTGACCCAGTTGCTGTCCGTGAGGCTGGCATGAAGAGTGGCCTTCATAGACCGATGAAACTGCTCACAAAGTCCACTGCCCTGCGGGTTGTATGCCGTGGAGTGGTGGAGCTTCACCCCCAGCCCCTTCGCGACTGCAGTCCAGAGCTTGGACATGAACTGCAGGCCCCTGTCGGAGGTGAGGTCAGCAAGCGTGCCAAAACGGGCCACCCAGGGCCCGATGAACACCCAGGCCACCTCAGTATATGTGGTCGATGACAGGGGAACAGCTTCCGGCCACCTGGTGGTCCTGTCCACCATGGTGATAAGGTGAGTGAACCCGTGGGAGGGGGGCAGGGGGCCCACCAGGTCCACATTCTCATGGTCAAAACGCCTCTCGGGCACCAGGAATGGTGCCAAGGGGGCTTTGGTATGACAGTGTACCTTGGAACGCTGGCGCGACATGCAGGAGTCAGCCCAGGCCTTGTCGTCCTTCCTGACATCAAGACCTGGGCTGACATTAGCAGCTGATGAGTGCATGACGCACGAAACAGGCCTGTACTGCAATGTATTTAAACTTTTTTCCTGTATCTGTGTTGATATTCCACTCCTCATTAGCTGAGCACTTATAACACCATTGACGGTTTCGGAATATATATATATATATACACACGTATATACTGCATATTAATTCATCATACAGGCGACATGGTGGCGCGTGGTCGCCTCACAGCAAGAAGGTCCTGGGTTTGAGCCCTGGGATAGTCCAACCTTGGGGGTCATCCCAGGTCGTCCTCTGTGTGGAGTTTGCATGTTCTCCCCGTGTCTGCATGGGTTTTCTCTGGGTGCTCCGGTTCCCTCCCACAGTCCAAAGACATGTAGGTCAGGTGAATCGGCTGTACTAAATTGTCCCCCTGTGTGTGTGTGTGTGTGTGTGTGTGTGTGTGTGTGTGTGTGTGTGTGTGTGTGTGTGTGTGTGTGTGTTGGCCCTGTGATGGACTGGCGGCCTGTCCAGGGTGTCTCCCCACCTGCCGCCCAATGACTGCTGGGATAGGCTCCAGCATCCTCGTGACCCAAAGCAAGGATATGCAGTTGAATAATGAATGAATGAATGTATTCATCATACATAGGCAAATTAAAGTAATGAGGCCATGTGGTCTTTTACATTGTCTTGTTTTTGTTGAGTATCTCCCATGCCAGAAGAATAGGTTTGGCCATTGGATTTCAGGAAATCAATGAGAAGATAGCATCTGAGTGGAGCAGGCACTGAACAATGAAAAATGATTGTTTATAGACGTATTTCCCGACATGACAATTCTCCACATTCACTTTGGGGCGAGGCCTTTACTGCACTCCACGTCAGTGGTCCAACATAAGTCCTGTAGTTTAAACATGAGGTTAGATGCACTTGCCAACAGCTGCCCAAATGATGAATGGAGGGGGAGTGCAGTTAGTGGTTATGCAGCTTTGCCAAATTCACAGTTTTCTCTCTGAGTAGCTGTCAACACTCAAGGCAAGAGCAATTAAATGGCCATTTTTTTCAGGGCAAGCTTTGCATTGTGCTATAGTTATATCTAAATATACTCATTCTCCAGACACATGTTAACAAATCTTGATGCTAAAAAAAAAAAGCGAACTTCTAGACATGCAATAAGCCGCATTCCTAAACACTGAAACCTAAACCAGTGAGAATTTTTGGTGTGTTTTCAGCTATTTCAAAGGGTCAACCTAAATGATTTCCTTAATCAGTGATGGATTGTCTTCGCTAAGTCAACGGGTATCTACAGTGTCATGACACGATCCACCATCTCGTCAAGGGGGAAGTACTCAGACACGTCCCCCCAGACACTGTTCTGACTCATCGTCCATCAGCATACTGCAGACGTTATAGACGGCCTTTATTTTTACAACCAGTCCACTTATTTTTCCTTCTTCCTTTTTTTTTCATTCAAAATAATCTCAGACAGTTGTAAAGCACGTCAATGTATGTCTACAATGTGCAACGAGGAACATTTTCAGAGAGGTTATTTTAAAACTGCAAAACAGAAGTTCTACATTTCACGATTTTGGAAACCACATCTGGAAAAAAAGGCATTACCGCAGAACAATAGCTTGCATTTGATGACAAGGAGACATACTCAACTGAAGTATGTTTAAGGGAAGTTACCAAATTAAGTAATAATCATGTCAATGTATATCGAGTTGGCGTCAAAATGCCAACAAACCCATCATTTTACTTTTCTCCCAGCTGTTTATGTGTGCTTATATGCACAAAACCAAATACACACAAATCCTGCATGCATGTACATATACCCTCACTCATTCACTCACATACACATATATGCATACACACACACACACACACACACACACACACACACACACACACACACACACATGCATCATGTACAATACAGACACATGTACATACAGTTTCAACATCTGAAAAGATCTGTTTCTTTGTAACGTTGCACCAATTTATGGATTATGCAACATCCTCCTTCCCAACATGTGATAAAACACAGTCACACTAACATGCACTCAAATGCACCAGCACACCAAAGGCATGCAAGCACCCAGGTCTAGACCCTCCTTGTCCATCTTCCCAAACACAATGGCTGTCATCACTGAAGCCCACATAATAGTTTTCCCACTCAGTAAATACTTAACGTTCCTATTGCGCTCCTGAGAAAAAAGACTTACAACAACGTATTTGCATGTGTGCCTATACCATCCATCCATCCATCCATCCATCCATTATCCAAGCCGCTTATTCCAATCAGGGTCACAGGGATGCTGAATTCTATCCCAGAGGTCATTGGGTGGCAGGCGGGGAGACACCCTGGACAGGCCGCCAGTCCAGCATAGGGCCCACACACACACACACACACACACACACACACACACACACACACACACACACACACACACACACACACACACACACACACACACACACACACACACACACACCTAGGGACAATTTAGCATGGCCGATTCACCTGACCTACATGTCTTTGGACTGTGGGAGGAAACCGGAGCACCCGGAGAAAACCCACGCAGACACGGGGAGAACATGCAAACTCCACACAGAGGATGCCCCGGGATGACCCCCCAAGGATGGACAACCCCAGGGCTCGAACCCAGGACCTTCTTGCTGTGAGGCAACCGCGCTAACCACTGTGCCACCGTGCCGTGCCTATACCTACAGTATCATTTACAGCATCAACGTGCATTCATAGCACAATGCTTTGCAAGAAGAACTGCAACGTTTAGGTTCCTCAGCTATGCTAGTTTACAGGTACAAAATGTTATCTAGTGAAGGAATAGCATTTAAGTAAAACAAGGATACAGAACAGTCAGAAATCATCTGATTTCATATACAAGAGCCCCCTCCCCTTTGTGTGTGTGTATGCGTGTGTGTGTGTGTGTGTGTGTGTGTGTGTGTGTGTGTGTGTGTGTGTGTGTGTGTGTCAGTGCCGGCATAGTCTTAAATTAGAACTGGACAATGTTATGATTATTAATTTCCATATAGGCTACATGTTGATTCCAGCATCGGCAGCAGTACAAGTTCACTCTCTCCATGGCATCACCCTCGTCAGACAACCCAGTCTTGCCAAGTCCATATGACTCTGATTTATCCATGTAAATATAGCACGTCCTTGAGGATATCACAGGGAGGAGAAAACCAGGTGATCATGAGGCATATAAAGATGAGAGATGATATTTTGGAAAAAAAAAAGCATGCACAAAATACCTGATAGATAATGATATGTAAGTCAGCAATGTGAGAAATATTGCAGAGTGCTGTAAGAGTAAATCACATGCTGTGCTCATAGGGTAGCAGGTAGTAATTAAGGGGAATAACCCGTCAACTGTAAGAAATAGCTTCAAGCCCCTGACTAGGCAAGCATCTGTACTGATGAAGTTTACTTGAGTTAACGTGTGTGTGTGTGTGTGTGTGTGTGTGTGTGTGTGTGTGTGTGTGTGTGTGTGTGTGTGTGTGTGTGTGTGTGTGTGTGTGTGTGTGTGTGTGTGTGTGGGAAACCTCAGCTCACATGCTCAGAAAGTCAGGCTGTGGCTTGATGATTGGTTGTTAATAAAAGTATGAGAAGAATTTAGTTTTCCTGCTGAAATTTGAGCAGGCAAAATCTGAATCTGAGTTTGAGTTATTTATAGGCCTATCCCAGCCATGCTAAAATATACATTTATGACAACCATGTTTGCTTGTTTTTTTTATTGCCATTCCCTCCAGCCTCATTGACCATTCTGTAGCTCCCTCTACTGATGACGAATGAGGGGTTTATGGAAGGAACCAACAGAAATATATTGTTTTTATTTCCCCAATTTCCCAAAGTATTTCTGATTTCTGATTTATATATACCGTGGCTTCAGAAAGTATTCAGGCTCCCTCACTTTTTGCAAACTTTGTGTTGTAGATTTAATTTAGATGGATAAAATTGCCATTTTTACCCATCAATCTGCACTCAATATCCCATAATGACAAAGTGAAAATGTGTTTTTAGAAGTTTTTGCATATGTATTAGAAATAAAAAAAACTAAAATCCCTCATTTATATAAGTTCAGATCCTTAATTCAATACTTTGTAGAAGCTCCTTTGGCAGCAATTACAGTTTCGAGTCTTCTCGGGTAAGTCTCTACAAGCTTTGCACACCTGGATTTGGGCAGTTTATCCCCATTCTTCCTGGCAGATCCTCCCAACCGCTTTCAGATTGGATGGGAAACATCTGTGCCATCTTCAGCTCAATCAGGAGAGACAGTGAAAGAAGTAAAGATTATTGTTTATTATAACAGATGATTTAGTGGAAATTAATTCATGTCGAGAAAGTCTTTGGCACATAGACTCAAAAGGGAGATTTTAATCAGCCCTGAGCAGCAGCATAATAAATCCCCCCATGGAGTCCAGACACTGGAGGTGGTGGCTGATGACTTCTGCTGACATTGGTGAGGCTGATGAAGAGATGAAACTTATGAATCTGTGAGGACTAGGCAGTGACAGGGAGTTGGAGGGGTGCACATAACAGCAACACAAACACACTAAATGCAGAGAGAAACATATTTGAAAAGACAGCAGCAAGATGATAGGCTAACAATGCAGGTGTGTCGCTGTGCTATTGGATAGATGCAAAACAAGTGATGTGAACAGCTGGTTGCTCAACTAACAGCCCCAGAAAATGACAGCAAGGGAAAATATGAGTGAGCATGCATGAGCGATGACAATGGCAGGATAAAATAAGAAATATAACTACAGCCCTATGCATGCAAATCTAGTCTTCCTGACTGAACTTTCGCTTAAGCTCCATGTCTCTTCCTAGATGTTCTACGGAATTTAAGTTTGGGCCACTCAAGAAGTCAGACTTGTCCCAAAGCCACTCCAGCATTGTCTTGGCTGTATGCTTCGGGTTATTGTCATGCACAAAGGTGAACCATTGCCCCAGTCTGAGGTTGCATGCACTCTGGAGCAAGTTTTCTTCAAGGACCTCTCTGGATTTGGCTGCATTCATCCTTCCCCCAATTCTGAACAGTCTCCCTGTCTCTGCCGCTGAGAAGCACCCCGATAGCATGATGCTGCCACCACCATGTTTGACCCTAGGGATAGTATTAGCCATGTGATGAGCATTATTTGTGTTCATCAGACATAAGGCTTTAGAGTTCTGCCTAAAGAGTTCAATTTTTGTCTCATCAGACCAGAGAATCTCTACCATAAAGGCTTGATTGATGGACTGCTGTTGAGATGGTCATCCTTCCAGTAGGTTCTCCCAGCTCTGAGGAGGACTTCTGAAGCTCAGCTAGAATGACTTTTGGGTTCTTAGTCACCTCCCTATCAATGGCCCTTCTTGCCCAGTTACTCTGTTTGGCCTGATGGTCAACTCTAGGAAAAATCCTGGTGGGTCCAAACTTGTTCCATTTCACAATTATCGAGGCCACTGTGCTCCTGGGAACACTCAAATCTTTAGAAATAGTTTTATACCCTTGCCCTAAGCTATGCCTCGACACAATTTCATTGCATGGTCAATAGAGAGTTCCTTGAACTTCATGGCTTAGTTTTTGGCCTGACATGCAATGTGAATTGTGGGACTTTATATACTCTGGAGTGTGCCTTTCTAAACTATGTCCAGCAGCACCCTGGCCCAGTGGTTAGCACTGTTGCCTCACAGCAAGAAGGTCCCGGGTTCGAACCTCAGGCTGTTCCAGGTCCTTTCTGTGTGGAGTTTGCATGTTCACTCCATATCTGTGTGGGTTTCCTCCCACTATCAAAGACATGCATGTTAGGGTTAATACTCCTGTCTGTGTCCCTAACCAAGGCAATGGAAAGAAGAACTAGAGTTGGTCCCTGGGCACTGCACCGTGGCTGCTCACTGTCCTAGCATAGGATGGGTTAAATGCAGAGAATTAATTTTGTTGTATGTATGCATAATGACAAAATAGTTTCTTCTTCAATCAATTCAATTTACCACAGGTGGACTTCAGTCAAGTTCTAGACACATCCCAAGGACAATTAAAGCAAACAGGATGCGCCTGACCACAATTCGGAGTGCCACAGCAAAGGGCCTGAATACTTACGTATGTAAATGAGAGATTTCAGTTTTTGATTTTTAGTAAATTTGCAAAAACATGTTTTTATTTTGTCATTATGGGTTATTGAGTGAAGATTGGTGGGGGAAAATGGCACTTTTATCCATTTAAATTAAATCTACAACAAAATAAAGTGTGCAAAAAGCGGAGGGGTCTGAATACTTTCTGATAGATAGATAGATAGATAGATAGATAGATAGATAGATAGATAGATAGATAGATAGATAGATAGATAGATAGATAGATAGATAGATAGATAGATATGCGTCTTCCATTTCTTATAGGCAATATATCTTCCATATATATGTGTGTCTTCCGTTTTTTATGTGCAAAGTGATAATTGTCACATATTTTACAGCAATTTAGTAACATTGATAGTTGGATAAAATTCCTCAGTGGGATTTTATTCAGTGCACACCCTCTTAACTGCTTTTGGCTGTTCGTAATGAAATGCTGCAGATCCTTTGGATAATTATTTCATTTCTAATGAGCACAACTCAATAGAATGCCATTAGACCATGGCGTTTTCAGACCATTGCCGTGATTAGATTACGTAACAGGCCTATTATCGTTCTTGGCAGACACTGGACGGTTTCGTCCATTTGACTGTAACAATGCGGCATTTGAGGGCTCACTTTGCCTCTCGCTCTTTTTTCCGGTAAAATCTTCAGGCTGAAAATATGACACTGTCTCCATAGAAACAAAACAACCGAACTTTCCAAATATGGTTATAGGAAACGAAACGTCCTGACGTACGCAAAGGCGTCATGCACGTACGGTACGTGCAACCGTTTTTTCCCACCCGCATTTAGCGAAGACCCGCCCTACTCTGTATCTGATTGGCTACTACCCGCTGCCTCTGTTGGTTAGGTTGGTTAAGGTCAGGGTAGGGTGGGGTTAGGGTTAACCAACCAGAGGCAGAGTAGAGGCAGGTCTTCCCGGATTGCGGATGGGAAAAAAAAAAAAAAAAAAAAACCTTGAGCCGGATTCCCTAGGCCGTGAGAATCAACCTGGTGGAAAACTGAACTATAGATAAATGTTTAACTTACAAGCGTTTCTTCACCCGATCTTTACAGCTCTTGATGACACTATTTTATATGTTTATGTAAAGCGCTTTGCAACTTGATTGATTGATTGATATTTTAAAGCATATCATGCAAGTCCACTTCTACAAAGTCATAGTTTGAATACAAATCACAGAAAGGTGAATCAGTTCATCTGGACACAACGTTTAGTGGGAGAAACGTTTCACTTTCATCACTCACGGTTGAGACTTCGTCAGTCTCAACTGACTGCAGGTAGCAGTCTGTGAACTGAAGATAGCAGTTCACAGACGCTTCCCATCCAGTCTGATAAGAGTTTGGGAGGATCTGCCAGGAAGAATAGGATAAACTGCCCAAATCCAGGCGTGCGAAGCTTGTAGAGACTTACTAATGGTCACGCCTATTTGCATAAGAAACCAATCGTTGGTTTCGGGCGTTATGCAACTGTGCTGTTTATAAGGTTTGGGGATACCAAGTCAGTTGGATGAGTGATGAAACGTTTCTCTCCCAATAAACGTCGTGTCCAGATGAACTGATTCAACTTTCTGTGATTTCCTTATTGAGCATGCATAAAGATACTTGAATACAAATGTTCCTGATTTAATAATGACAGAAGGAGTTAGCATGTGGTTGATATCTCTTTATTTTCACCGTTATATTTTTGGCATCTGCTCAACAACTTGTTTTAAAAAAATAAACTATGTCATAAAATACATCATAATAAAATTCATAACACGATGTTTTCATGGAAAACTTTAAAAGAAATGTTAAGTCCGTGGACACCACACAGTAAAATGATACTATGTATGCTACACATTTAATAAACCTCTTATTTTCACTTGCTGCAACATAACATCTTAACATTATTCAC
The DNA here is from genome assembly GCF_029633865.1 of Lampris incognitus. Taxonomy (NCBI): domain Eukaryota; kingdom Metazoa; phylum Chordata; class Actinopteri; order Lampriformes; family Lampridae; genus Lampris; species Lampris incognitus. The sequence continues at coordinate 22,867,099 of NC_079225.1, read as the reverse complement.
ATATTAAGCAGTTTATTTTCACATTACATTTAGGGATAAACATACTGAACGATACAGCATCCTTACATCTGTATGCATGCATTTTAATACCGCCACAAAGTCTCATTTCAGAAAATTGAACAGCACTCACTGCTATTGCACCATAATTGTGGAAGAGTTCAACCCTCTTACAGTCACAGAAAACATGTTTATCTACATAATCCTTGATGTTAAGATTGACACAACATCAAAACTTACACAACAAAACACCATTGGAAATAGACCATAGCTTGTTGGCTGGTTATGAACCATAAACAGTTATGTCCAATCAGCTGCATAACTCGTCAGTATTCACAAGGCCAAGAGTGTTGGAGAATTAAGACTATCTTTCATGAACTCCGATGCACCCATGCCTCCTTTGAGGCTCTCACAACTGTCAGCAAAGGAATCAATCTCAGAGCAACTGAAGGAAAACACTGAGCGGTGATTGCTACATGTGGGGCTGGAAGACATGACGGGTGTGCTCAAAGACTCAAGGTCATTTGCCACTGACTTGTACAAGGTCTCCCAGTCTGAGAGACAGAAGGGGCCATCAAGATCTATGTCAGGGACTGATGCAGCCGTTTCATCAGTCACTGCCATCTCTAGGCTAGGGACCAAATCATCCAGGTCGTCTCCTTTTAAGTCCTCCAGAGGCTCCTCTTCTACATTTGAACACAGAAGGATGTTGGAGTTCCCCAAAATGGCTGCTGCTGAAATGCATGGCATGTTGTCTATGTCTTGTTGTCCATGGCCATCTGCGATTGCCAAGCTGCTCTCATGGGTTTTGCCATTTTCTATCATGGAGAGGAGCTGGGGGGAGGCTGGGGAGACCTGTAACATACTGTTCACATCATCTTCATCCTCATCCTCGTTGTCACCTTCAGGTAGTTTGCAGGTTGGTTTGTGGGAGGCTAAGATCTGCTCAAGCCTCTCTTTCTCTTTAAGCAGATCGGCTATCTCAGTCTGTAGAGCTGTCTTCTCTTCTTCAAGCGTGTCAGTTTCCTGGAGTGAGGAAGTAAACCCATGAAATTAAAGACTTGGCATAAGGAGGCGTTAAAATACTTTTTGTCATGCCCTGTTTTATGACATTCTCAGCTAAACGTACTATAGCCTAATTTTCAACAGAATTGCTTTGGATGAGACCGGTCAAGGGGGAGCACTCAAGTGGGAATCATTACATTCAACAGTACTCACAGCTTGCAGGGTGTCTGTGAGCTCCCTCCGTCTGTTACGACACTTTGCTGCAGCTATTTTATTCCTTTCCCTTCTGATCCTTCTCCTTTCCTCTTCCTCTTTGGAGGGCTAAAATCAATCACAAAAGAAAGCTATTTAAAAAGCGCATCCTATAGAGATTCTTGTAACATCAGCATCTGGCTTTAGAAGACTAATTCGCTTGCCAAGAAAACAATCTTCCTTCCGTTGCAGTGTGCTGAGTGTACTTATCTGCTCGGTGCAGACCACCCTCAATTTATAATCGAGTACGTGAGCTCAACGCCAAGTCGTTCAATGCATGCGTAAAAATGCTGCACCACTGGCACCGTCTCACTGACTAGTCACGTGTGAACGATGTTTTTTTTTTCGTGCATTGATCAGAGACGCTACTGAAGACATAAAAATGGACAAAAACAGACGTTGCATAATACCTGGTCTTTCTGCCCTTTCCTGTTGGAGGGTTGGGCCTTGTTTGCACTGGCTGTGGAAGACGATTGGACTGCGCCTCGAGTTTTAGCTTTAGCTCGGCCGGGGGAGGGGGAGACAGATGTGATGACTGTCGGCTGCACCATCCACTTCAGATCCGGGGAGGTAGAGACTGCAGTCACAGTCGGAACAAAGGAGTCTGGCGCATTTGTTTCAGCCTCCTGCAATAAACCCAGCATACAAAAAATGCACGCTTCGGCCACTGAGCAATCTCTCAGTTCATATGAATGAGCAACGCCGATGTAGGGTCTGACCGTGAATGAGCAAAACGTTCTCAGCCATTTTCGAGAGAGAAATTCCAAAAAGACAAGATCAACACTGAAGTCTGCGCATTCATGAAAATCCCCCCCCACACTCATAACTCATTTTCATCATTAGCAGCGGCATTATCGTCTTCATCATCTTCATCATCATCATCATAATCATCATGCATTTAAAGGTCACGTCCAAGACATCTATCTGGAAATGGGGACAAAAAGAGGTTGAAAGACACTGCACTTACAGCTTCACTTCCAAATTGCAATATCAGGGCTTCAGTTCTGCCCAATTCTCTCCAAATGGAGCCACGCAGAGTGAGGGGCAAAATGATGTCAAGGTAGCTACATCTAAAGCAAGTGTCTCCTCCGTATGTGTCGAGAATTTTGCAAATAATAGCACTAAATGAGTTAGTCTTGCTAGAGTTGCCGTCACATTGGTTACCTGTGTTTTTCTATTACGCAAAGTCTCCGTTTATACCTTGGTGGTGCTGTCCATTGATGATGAGCTACAAAGCGAGGCAGGAGAATGCTGGCTGCATGCGGGGGTGTCCCCGCCAGGCGATGCTGTGCTACAGCTGGACGACGAGTCGTATTCAGAGCTGCAATCTGGATGCATGTTTTTACAACAACAAAAAAAGAACTACAACATAAAAAGGCAGAATAATATATCTATGAAAAATTGAACGCCTATATCAGCCACTTGCACATCCCATTTACTGCGTTCATAAATGGTAACTGTGCAGAAAGTGGAGAGGCCCTCCTTTTATAGTGAGCTGAAATTTTATGAATGAAATCTGTGTGGTAAGACCAAACCATCTCAGGAAACGAGAGGTTGTAAAAGGGGTAAAAGGAGAAGGCAGATGTTTGTCTGGTTTTGTTTTATTTTTATTTAACACTTAAAATGATTTACACCTTTAAACAAATATTATATTGAGCAGGCTCGAGATACGCTTCTTCTCTGTAATATGACAAAAATCCTATGCATGTATATACGAAGTGCACTCCCTCCCCTTCAAGAGGTGCCCACTACCACATGAATGAACAACGTCATTTCATGTATGCAGCATCTGCATCATGGATTACATTCCTTTGTGTCGACATAGTTTCATAATATGTGGCCTATCATATTTTAATTGATATCCATCTCAATCAATGTCGCTATAAATGTGCAGCTAAAAACAGAGATAGCTAGTGCATTTGTTGTGACAGAAGATAGGCTAGCTATATCTTTATACCTCATGTCCTCTCTGAAAAGCCCAGTCTAATAATATTGCTGTTGTAAAAGCAAAACACAAATATGTTCAATTTTGGGCTACGGTTTATTTATTAGCCCTATGATTGTCCCAGAATTATGATTTCACTGATTCGCACGAGCTGCATGACGAAACCCATACATGCATATTCCGTTATGTCATCTGACATCACACAATAGTTTGTGAGCAGATAGAAATGCTTTTAATGCGTGATATGATTTATCGCCTGGTTGTCTCCGCTCATATGGACAGCGCTTCGGTAACGGTCCCCGCCGTAAATCGCCGAGTAGACTGCTCGAGCCATTTATGGTGTTTCCGGTTAACATGGGCTCAATTTGCCGCACATAGTGCAGACAGTCTCCGCAGCACACTCCATATGGCCCCTCCAACACAAAAGGATACATGCGGTAAAAGAATACCCCTCCCTGTATTATATCTATTGATAGCGCCCACGGTGTCGCCCGGATTGCTGACGTTTATGTGGACACGTTAATCAATTTGGTTCATGTATAATTCCTCGGACGTGGGACTGTAGGCAGGGGCTATTGTCGAAGGTTTATTCCCACGCCCATGTCGGCTTCTTGGATAAGGACTATTCTAAATTTAGCGTTCAGATGACCTCACATATCCTCTCAAGTGAAAGTGATGGAATGTGAATGGAGGGGCCTGCCTCCCTTTAGAGTGAGAGGAGGAGGAGGGGGGCTGTTATTTCACTGTTTACCGGCAGTGCCCCCTAGAAGTTACTTACTGGCAGACCACTAGATGGTCGTTTGTTTATTCAGTCGCGCTGCTCGGCACCCCTAACTTCAAAGGTTGGATGGACATCCCTGATTTCAGTATACAGTTATGTCGTCATCAAAACAAGCTGGGCGTGAATGTGGGGGAAAGTGGCGTGGTTTTAGTTATTTATTTATTTATTTTTGGATGAGACGAAATCAGCGTCAAAAACTTGTGCAAACTGGTAGATAACGGCAGGGCATTTGACAGTGACTATCACCACTTAATAGCCCCTCTTTCACTGTCAAATGACTTTTCCGCACTTGTATGAAGGTTACGCAAAATGGACAACCACACGTTTCTCTGGGCATTTAAATGACGGAAAGAAAACACGCTTTGAACTCAGCAACTTGCTGTGTAAAGCACACGGACATTTGCCCGTTTTCCAGGGCGCGCCCGCACACAGCCTACGGCTATGTAGCACAGCCGGCGTAGCTTGAAATACAGCAAGCAATATGCAAACAAACTTTGGTCGGACAGGTTTCTGAGTAAACACACTAGCGGAGGATTACAGGATCTGGTTCTATTCCACTGCTCCGCCGAGGAACCCGGGCGAACGGCGTGCTATGCAAAGCGAAAGCGTCATTGACGCGAATGGGCGGAGCGTTGCCCGGACAACCAGGAATGTTCAACAAAACACCAACGGGGCCAGCAAGACACGATCCCTCTCCCTAAACCGAAGCCTCTAAACCTGCTGAGATGGCAAACCCGTTTGACCTTTAACCCTCTTTTACCTTTATTACGATTAAAATTACAATTACGGATGATAATAACCTACTGTAAAACTAAAACGCAGGATAGCTTTTTTTTAACTGCTCATTCCCCCATAATAATGAGGCAATTCCTGCCTAAAAGATTCAGTTCGTACTCAAGTTGAGGATAAAGCATTACTAATTAAGGTATTTGTTGATTATAAGGCTACATATGAAATCTGCGTAGGTGATGAACCAATTAGCCCATAATGCAAAACATAGCGGGGGACTCACCGGGATTCCCACATAGCTACTCTACTAGCATGGCTAATCTAACCAACCACAGGAAAGCCCTTTAATGACCTTGTGGGCGTGTATTTGAAGAAGTAAGCAAGTAAGGTACACAAAGCACTTTGAACTGAAAAAAAGGGATCGTGTTATGACACGAACCTCCAGCTCCGTGAACGTGTCTGCGTAGGCAACACTTTCTAAGGATATACGCTCTCCAAGTTTATTACAATCTCGGCGGTGATCAATCAGTGCTCACAGCCAACAAAAACTTCCACTCATTTCAGCCAAAGGAAACCCGCTGTTCTAGTATTATTATGCTGTATAATCGCGTGTGGGATATTAAATAACTACACAATGCAGAGTTTTTGACTGAGCCTCCAAATGCAGTTTCTCAAGACAGTGACAAAGCTCATGAAGTTTTCGTACGACCTCTAGACGTATCAGATTAAGTCACCATGTAATGTCTATGTCCATATGTCCATATCTATCTTCCCACTGGACTGGATTACCATTTGCTGTACCATTTTTCAACAGACCTATTGACCTATCAATTTATGGAACACCTTTAAAAAAAATCAACTGATATCATTTCTTCAATACCTGTATGAGCGTATTTACTTCTGATATAGTTCGGTCTTTGGCCCACTTTTGCTGACCATTATCCCCAGTGTTAAGTTTTCACAACAGTCTCTGTGTTTGTTGTCTTGCATAACGTCATGCCGATGTCGGCCAATCCTCGGATGGTGCATTTCCCATCAAGGTCCGCCCATTTCACAGGATGCACCATATTTGGCAAATGACGTGTCGGGGATCCCGTTTCTGGAATATTCCATTTCTTGACAGCGGGTGTCGTTTAATTTGTCAAATGATTACTTCTGTTGTGAAAACATCGCAACGGATCGTTTAGAGTATACTATTTAGCCCTTATTAATATTCTGCACGCGATGCTTGTCACAGTTAGAGATCCGGCGTGTTGATTCGGATGTTTTCCTCTCTGAAGTTCCGGGTGAGGCTCACTACTCTTGCCGACGTCATTCCCCCAGCCTTTAAATAGGCGGGGAGCTGCCGGAGTTGGCATATCAGGTTTTTCAGACAATACAGAGCAACTGTGAGAGAGGGAAAGCAGCAAACCGGGGACAAAATTCAGGAGTCACTCGCAAACTTACTTACAGGGGATTTTCCACAGCTGAAGTTTACACAGTACTTCTTCAGTGGTTTCTTCGGACTTGGCGAGTTTCTCCTTGTTCTGTCGTAACGATGATGCATACCGCTTTCAACACGGAATGCGACTCTTCCTCCCGTTGCAGCACCGCTTCACCGGCCGGTGATAATGTGGGATACTACCCGTCACCAGCAGGATCATACTCGAGCATGGGGTCTCCTCAGTCTCAGGTATGTCAAGTTAAAACCCATTGTTTGTTCGTTAGACTGCATAACTGCACAGAACGTTGTCTATTTGTTGCACGACATGCAGAGAGAACATGTGCACGTAGCCTACTACATTACACTCGCTGATGCAAACGCGTCCTTTAAAGACAAACATTTCAAATCCTTGAATGCAACGTTAATGCAGCGGTTGAGACAACTCCGCTGCTCTGAGTCCAATCGCCTCGAAAACTCCAAAATCAAAGCGTGGCGTCATGGCTGACATCACATACAGATATTTATAAACCCTCCAGCTTTTTATAGATCTCCTACTTCGTTCATATTTATCGTGCAGTGCTTTCTCTCCGGAATATAATGATGACCTTCTCTTTTTATTCTTTACAGGACTTCACCGACCTGACGGTATCAAGTGCCTCTTTCATTCCCACTGTCACTGCCATCTCCACAAGCCCAGATCTGCAGTGGATGGTCCAGCCTGTGATCTCCTCAGTGGCCCCTTCTCACAGAGCTCACCCTTACAGCACCAGCCCATCTTTTTCTACACTTGCTATGAGGTCCCCAGCATCCAAGGCGCACAGCACTTCCAAGAGGGGGCGAGTGGAACAGGTAATTTCTCACTTGATTGAATTGTCAAAGATCAGACAACTGTGTTGCATAAGAAGTAGCAGCTCTTGCATTTCAACGTATTCATTATTCAATGGCTAGTCAAAGTGCTTTAAGATTAAAATTCTTCTTGTGGTCTTTGCAGATTTCACCTGAGGAGGAGGAAAAGAAAAGAATTCGCAGAGAGAGGAACAAGCAGGCGGCGGCAAAATGCCGCAACAGAAGACGGGAGCTTACTGACACGTTGCAAGCTGTAAGTATTTCACAAATATGAATATATCTTGCATCTTCATCCTGACATTTTGTGTTCATGACAGTGTTGACCAAAGGTGAAATAACTCCATTCCCCTTCTTTCTTTCTCATAACAGGAAACCGATAATCTGGAGGATGAGAAGTCTAACCTTCAGAATGACATTGCTGACCTTCTGAAGGAGAAAGAGCGGCTAGAGTTCATCCTGGCTGCCCACAGGCCCATCTGCAAAATTCCCTCAGAGCTGGACACAACTTTTCCCATTGCCTCGGTTTCTCCTGTTCATTCCTGCTCCACTGAGGTGACCCCTCAGCCTCAGAGCTCCATCTCAGTAGCTACCACCACCGCTCCCAGCCAGTCAGTCTTCACCTCAATCTCCAATTCAATCTTCTCCTGCAGCCCTGTTCTCTCCACATCCACGGTCTCTGACAGCACAGTCAAAATGATCGACCTGGACACCTCAGCCTTGGAGGAATCCCTGGATCTGCTGGCGAAGACAGAGATGGAGACTGCAAGGTCAGTGCCAGAGGTAGACCTGTCCAGTTCCCTGTACACTACTCAGGACTGGGAGCCCCTCTACACCTCAGCTGGCAACAATGACTTTGAGTCCCTTTGCACGCCTGTGGTGACCTGCACACCATCGTGCGGCACTTACACGTCATCATTTGTGTTCACTTATCCCGAGTCTGACGCCTCTCCCACCTGCGGCGTGGCTCACAGAAGGGGAAGCAACAGCAACGATCAATCCTCTGATTCTCTAAGCTCACCAACCCTTCTTGCCCTCTAAGGACACTTTAAAACAACAGTATTTCCTGTCAAGCACATTAATACACAATGGTAAAAGAAATAAAAACAAAAAAAACAATGTAAAAAAAAGAAATACAGATCATAGGGCTATGGAATAGATTTGTACAACTACCCTCAAGCAAATATTTTTAAAAAAAAAGCCTAACCTATGCCTATTTCAACTTTGTAGCAAGGCAAAGCATGTTTAAAGTTTCTGAGTTTACAACTAGTTAGTATTTGATTTAATGGTGCTGGATAACACATTCATTGTAGTGTTCCTGTGTTCAGAGCAATAGTTACTTTGACCAGTTTTTTTTCCCCTGGATTTTGAGAGTTGTGTATCCAATGTGTGTGATGTTTGAAACTGATGTACCTCTGTCTAACCCTGGTCTGAATGGTCTTAGCGAGGCGTTTTCTGTGAAAACACTAGTGTTTTTAATTTATGAGAGTTAAATTTATTTTTTTACATAGCGTAACGAGAAAAATGAATGTTCTTTGTAAAAAAGTGTAAATAAATCACAGTAATATTTAAATTCAGTTTTTGTTTTTTTGCATCCTGCCGTTCTTTCTCCGAAACCCACATGAACCTTGCGTGTTGCTGGCAACCTGCTTATCGGAACAGATGGAAACTAACACGGAGATGCGAGTTGCGCAGTTAATTAAACGTATTAAAGGGTGGTGGTCTTCTTCCCGCGCCTCCGCCGCCTCTATTTATTGTTCCGTCTGTTGCTAAGGTTCACTCTACGTCAGCACTTTACGTCACTGCGTTCTTTTCCGCTTTTTTTTAACAACGACGCGATGACGTTTCAGTTCCGTGCCCATATATAGGTTTGTCAAGTTCTCGCTACTTTCCGCCAGCAAGAAGGTCAACGATGTTGCTCAATCAGCCATCCGTGCTGAACTATCCACCATTTTTATATATACCGATGCATGGATCTTTGCAAATCGATTAGGTGTCTCTAAATGACCACGAAAAAACAAACTTTGCTCGCCACAGAGTAGCAAAGAAGTTTTTCTTTTTCTTTGCATGATTGTTTCTGCACGTGGTGATTGAAAGCGGGCCAAGAACATTTGAAAAGACTGGATGGCAACTACGGACCCAGTGGTTGAAGATTCTACTTCATGCATTGTGGGCATGACAATAACTATTAATAACTTCCACTTATTTAGTAGGCTTATTGGCTGAGAAATATCTATATAAAAGCCATGCATTGAGGTACAGATGAGATGAATAAACAACATATTCAAGTTGATCATAAAATCTGAACATCTTAAAATGGGGTTGATAGCAAAATAGCTTTATGTAAAATCTTTTGTACAAATTAATCAATCTTCTGCCACATTCCCAAGTTCAGCATGGTCGGGGCTGTAATGTGCAAACATCAAATTAAAACGTGTTGTTTTGAGAAAGAATACGCAGAAAAAGCATGGTAAACATCTGGTTTGAAATATGACGATGTGACAGTACAGCTCATCAAATCAGAACCTTTTCTGATCATTTTCTCTGTAGACTTATGATAATGATTTTAACTGCTCTGTAAGCCAAGTCCGGGATATGGGCACAAATGGTGAACCTGGTCAAAATGTATTTTTTTGAATGACAAGGTACTTTCAGCAGTTTGTAATATAATATAGGAAGGGAATCCTGTCACAAGTTAGTTAGTTCTGTGACTCTGGAAATGACTCCATAAAATAGGTTTTTGGATATGAGATAAAGCAAATTAGACCATTTGCTTTTGCAAGGTTTGTTTGCCCAAAATATACATTGGTGTGTAGATATTATCCAATACTGGCCCTTGAGACATAGCCTACATTGCAAGAGTCTAATGCTATACACAACATGGGGTTTCCATTTAGGCAATAATACCAGCCACAATAGTGAAAACAAAATCATCATTTTACTCCAATCTTGAGATCAGTATGATAAAGATAGTTTTGTGGTATGATATTTCAGAATATTTTGGTTCAGGTGCATGTCACAATTGTCCCCCCCCCCCTTTGGAAAATGTCCCCCGCCACTCAGAATCAGAATCATGTTTATTGGCCATGTAGGTTTGCACATACATGGAATTTGACTCCGGCTTCGTGGCTCTTTCAGTGTACTTAACGTAGAATAACAACACTACAACACAACAATCTTCAGATACATACACAAGGGTTGATTTATACAGGCAATGCACTTATACATGCCATTCTATTCATCATAACTCCAAGGTCTCTTTCTCATTTCCTCCTGCAAAATTATTTCACTATTTGCAGCTTCATGTGTAGATAGTTTGCTCAATGACTTCGAGCCCTGGAAATTCAATGGGTGTGCATGTGGAATTGCAGGGTGGATGCCTAACATTGCACATTGAGATTACTTTCCACATTCTGACAGCTCCCATCCCTCTAGTGCACGCACCCTTTTACGCAACATTCTCACAATCTCTACAGCTGTTACTCCTTCGGTTATTGGTCTGTTCCTCCACAGCACATCTGAAAAAAGGGACAGCTTAAATAGTAAGTGGCTTACTCTAAAGGGTTAAAATTGCACCAGTACAGTGCTACATCTCTCTCTCCTTCCTTGCATTAGTGGGCTAAAATGTTCAGATCAAATGGTTAAAACCGTTCATTCTGTGAGCGGTGAACTGTTTCGTAACCACTGAATCATCAGTACCTGTCTGCGTTCCCTATACTCTGAAGCAGAGCCTCACTTTCCCCAAATGAAGCCTCGCTGTGCAATCATGCAGCATCTATTAACTCGCTCTATTAATACGTCGTTGTCGGCCCCTGGGAGTTGGCAGAAATAGCAGGTGCCCATTGCTGCTTTTAACACCAGCATCAACAGCTGTAAAATTAGAACACTATGACGCCAACCTGCGTCGGTGCTGCAACCCAGGGGAGGAAGCAGGCAGCGTGCTCCTCAGAGGAAGGTGGAGGATGAGAGTGAGAAGGGGGTGTGGGGGTGCCTGCACGGCAGACGGGCGCAAGGAGAGCTAGACAGATAGGCAGAGAACCCTGGCTGGATGCATGTGGATGACGAAATAGCCGAGTTCACTGGCGTGTCACGGCAACAAGCAATTAATTTTGATCAGCGCCTTATTCATGCAAACCCCCATCTACTCCGCTCTTCAGAGAGAGAGAGAGAGAGAGAGAGAGAGAGAGAGAGAGAGAGAGAGAGAGAGAGAGAGAGAGAGAGAGAGAGAGAGAGAGAGAGAGGGGATGTGGATTCTCAAGAAATCCACGAATATCTCTTGTCTGTGATTGATTTTAAGCAACAAAGTAAGTCAGAGTCCAGATAACACAAGGTATATGTTCAACGAGGCAACTAAAGCCCGTGGATCGATTCATCAATGTCATTTGACATTTGCTTCCGACATTTCAACGTTTTATTTTGTTTGTTTAATGTATCCATGCATGTTATCTTTCCGACGACAATCCGCCTGCATACTCTTGCCTGTGGAAAGTGTCCATAAAGTGCCTACAACGCTGCACAACCAGTCAAACGCAGGGTAAAAACTGCCTTCAGACACAAACATGTATCAAAGGAAGAGGCGACACATAAGCACCGACATGTATGCCTGCTCAGGAAGTGTTCTGCAACCTACTTGGTGACGTGCACAAGCGAAATTGTGCCAAAAGAGCACTAAAAGGGTGTGTCCCATTTATTGAGATTTGTTATCATAAGGTAGATCAGTGTTGATCTGTTCAGAGTGGCTCGAAGGAAACAATACTGTGACAAGGTTGAGGAACTCTGCTGAAGGAACACGCTGACAGGAGTGGAACCATCAGAACAAACTAATGCACTATCAGTTCGTCAGTGGGCCAGACAGTAAAATTTCCCCTTACATTAGCAGAAATGATTTTCTTGCGGATGGAACTCAATATTCCTCTTTCAGCTTGAACTCACATGCAGTCGAGGGCATCATCGTGGAGTCCAAAGTTTCTCTCCTTTCTGATAACACACACACACACACCCACACACACACACCCACACACACACACACACACACACACACACACACACACACACACACCCTCTGCTTCATTGACCAGATGAGCAACAAATGATTTTCCAAGCCTGTCATACTCTTTCTCCCTTGGAAGATCTGGTGAAGGCAAGTCACTTTATTTATAAAGCACATTTTAAAACATACATGTTCATCAAAGTGCAATAGAAAATGATACAAAGTGACAAGTGGTGTACACGTCCTCAAGTACAGCAAAAAAAGTGCTGTCAGTCAAGAGAAAAAAAACCCATAGGCATGGGGAAACAGCAAATACACAGTCAGCAATACCCCAACACACAAACATAGGCACACACAAGCAGGTCATATGGATTCAAATGGTGAAGACTCAAAATGGGTAGGCCATAAGGGAGGCTAATCCAAAGTTTAGGGGCTGCAACAGCAAATCCCCAATCCCCTTTCACCTTCAACCTCCACCGTGGAACAGCCGATAGGGTTAGGTCAGATGGCCTAAGGGACCTAGAGGCAGAGTGGAGGGATAAGAAATTGGAAATATAGGAAGGGAAGTCATTAAAAGTAAATAGAAGAACCTAAAAATCAATTCTTGTGCATTCGGGGAGCCAGCAGAGAGAGGGAGTCGGCCTGAAACTGAGTTGAAACCGGTAAAAAAAAAAAAGTAAGAACAAGCTCCTCAGGACTGAATCGATGCATACTGAAAAGAGGAACAATTTCTTAAAATTACCTACCAAGGCACGCACGCATGCACACACACACACCCCCATCTCAAAGCGTAATCGAAACATGACACACCTTGAAAAAGAACGAGAATTCAAATCAATCATTGAAAGACAGAATGACACGTCAGCCCTGTAACTCTTTATTTAAATGTCTAATCACTCTCTATTGTGTGGACACATATCATGCTGACTGTAGAGGCCAGGCTTCCACAACAGTGGGATTTCTCTATGCAGTACTTACTGTTGTAATAGTGACTCTAAACTCAGCATCGGCCCTGGCCTCATCTGCTGGGAGCGGGAAGAAAGATATTTCCCTGGAAACCGGATTGCTCCATCATGTGTAATTGGGTAATCCCTGAGCCGGTGGGTGACAGAAAAATAATAGCTGTTGGAAACTTTAAAGTACCCCAGACAACACTGAGCAGAGTCCTCCTGCTCATTAATCCAGATTCAGAATTTACTGGTAAACATGTGATAAATATTGAAGTATGTATTTGTAAAAACTGTCATCACCAGTAAGATAATTATTTATGACAGCAAAAAAAAAACAACTCACAAAAGTACTGTTAATACTGCTACTCCACCTACTATGTGTAAAATGATACTAATACTAACACTACTACTAATAATAATAATAGTAATAATAAAAACTACCAGATTGAAAAAAAAATGTATATCTCAGAATCAGAATCATGTTTATTGGCCATGTAGGTTTGCACATACATGGAATTTGACTCCGGTTTTGTGGCTCTGTCAGTGTACTTAACATAGAATAACAACACTACAACACAACAATCTTCAGATATATACACAAGGATTGACTATATACAGGCAAGGCAAAATAAAAGGCGATAATCTAAGCTCATAATAAAAATATATCACATTTATAATGAACTTTCAGTCTTCTTTATTCACCTTCATTCATGAAAAGAGAATATTGTATTCACATCCATAAAGTCAGAATGACTTCAGGATCATTAAAAATAGGAAAATGTGAGGGAAAACCCCATAAAATCAGCAAGGGTAATAAGAATGCAAAGCAAGTGGCAATAATTAAAATGGATTACATGATTAAAAGCAAAGAACATGGACCTATTCTGTAAAAAGGGGCTTATCGGAAATGGATTGAAATAGGTCACTGATGTGGCCAGCTTTTTAGGTAGGTCAGGTCGAAGTCTAGCAGCCCTAATATCAAAGGTGTGATCACTCTTTTTTTGGCAGTCTAGACAATAAGGAGTGCCCTGCCCCATGTGCTCTTTTGCAATATCAGCAGAGGGCACACCTAGCCATACCTATAGAGCAATCATCAAATTCTACAAGATCATATCCAAAACTAACCAGCAGCCAGTATGTAAAAACAGGGATTATGTCTTGGGTTTTCTTTTTTTGGCATTAACTTTGACTGTCATATGGTGTTGACTGAGGTAGAAACCAAAGTAGGAGCCTAAAAGAACACAGATATGCACATGGGTAGTTTTTTTTCCCCAGTTCTCTGATATAGATATTAGGTAGGTAGGTAGGTCTTTATTTCAAACATAGAAAACAAGCAAATGTTATTATTTCAAACACAGCAAACAAGCAAACGTTACATGTTTGGAAAGCAGCAGGAGGAAGTTTCTACTTATAATATCATGCCCCCTCTCTGATGCTCAATCTATACAATCTCGTTATTAATAAACTTGTTTTTTTTTACACATCAGAGTATGCCTTGCTTATGTACCTTATCAATATTACCGCCCCCCCCCCCAAAAAATCCCAACTAGAATAACCAAGACGGCATAACTATCTTTACCTTTTTTATATCAGCATCAAAAAGTATACCAAAACTTTTTGAGCAAATTGTACAAAAAAAGTGTGTGGGTTTTATTTGTTTATTTATCTATCGCGGAGCATGAACATGACGCGTGTATTGCAGCGGCGTTCTCCCTCCTCGCCAGTAGGAGCGCTGGAGGGAGATAGTGAGCTAATAACGACAGCGAGTACAGCAGCTGGCCGGACGCTTAGCCTAGCTGGCTCCCTCGGGTTGGTTGAGAGTAGCCATGGCTCGACTTGCTGCGCTACTGCTCTTATCGGTTTTCATAGAATCGGTGTTTTCAATTTCTTTCTTTTTACCCGTCAACTCAAGGAAGTGTCTACGGGAGGAGATCCATAAAGACGTTCTCGTCACGGGGGAATACGAAATAAGTGAACAATCAAACACGAAAACTAATCTGAAGGTGAGCCGCAGCTAAGCTAACGTCACCCAATGTGAACGTCAGGTAGCTTAGCTCACTTTCGCGTCTGCTTCAATTTGTGAGGAGGCCGTGGTGGGTTTTAACGTCTTAACGTGCCCCTTTCGCGACGCAAATCCACCTTATGAATAAGGGGACAAGAAAGGCTCGTCTCAAACATGCTTCAGGTTCAGTACTGTTCTCGTAGCGGATGAATGGCTTTAGTAACAGGGACTGACAGCTGTTGATTTCGGGCTAGCTGGCAAGCTAGCGTTAGCTCAGCGGGCCCCTGGCATGCCCGTCTTCCTGATTTAAACTACCACGATTCTTTATTTTCCTCCTTTCAAGTTAACCAACTGTTACGCTGGTATCGTTGAAATCGTTTTCTTTCGTTATTGTCGAGTATTTGATGACAAGACTAGGTTAGCTTATACCGGTAACCCACTTTGGCTAATGGACAATTTGACGCATTCAGCTCCGCTGCTCCTTCGGGATGTTACACGTCAGTCTTAGCGTCCATTCAATTTCCAACCACTAGCACACTTGGTCACACAATTGTCCGTTGGAGGTTTGCTATTTAATTTGCAATGATAACACGCACTTCTTTATATAACACATACACAGGTTTTCATGATCACATTTTATTCTCCTTAACTCTTCTGTTTGTCTTGTAATACTCCTGTCGGGATTGTTTTAACTAACTACATGGTTTAGCCCATGTTCTAACAGCTGTGAAGTAAACATGATGATTTGTTTTTTGTTTTGGGTATTAGTTAGCCTTTCGAGTTTGAGGCAATAATTCTGATCGACCAGTAGCAATTTCCAATGCATGTTTTCCCTATAATGTAGTCTGACTTTATTCTTGCTTTTACTTTACAGATCACAGATTCCTCTAGCCACACTCTTTACTCAAAGGAAGATGCAACAAAGGGGAAGTTTGCATTCACTACAGAGGACTATGACATGTTTGAGGTGTGCTTTGAGAGCAAATCTCCTATGGGTGAGTATAATATAGAAGGACATTTAAATTATTCATTATATTTTCTCTCCATGCGGATATAATATAGATCTATATATGAGGATATAATGACTCAATGATTTAGTGTATTGACCAGACAAAGAACCTTGAAGATTTAATCGATTAAAGAAAGAAATCATCAGTATTAATCCATCATCAGACATTTCTCAGGCAGAAAGATTTGGTTTTGGCTCTTTTGAGATTTTATTTGCAAATTGGTACAGCTGTTTCTTTTTTTTTGCTTGTGAAGAGAAATAAAAAGAATCGAGTAGCCAAAAGTGGAAACATCTGCATTTTATATGAAGTTAAGACTCACTGTGTTGCCTGTATGTGTTAATTTAGGCTATGCTGGAGCCTTTTTCTGCCTGTGATTATGTTTGCAAAAGGATTTTCCAAAGCAGTCTCACAACCACCAAAAAGGCATCGATTTGAATGGAACTAATGATTCTTAAAAAATGATTTTAGAAAACACCTTGCTGAACTATGTTGTGAGGAGCACTTGACCTAGATGACATCACCGTCCTTAACCATATTGCAAGGGCAGTCTTTAGGGAACTACAATTGCAGTTTTCATTCCGATTTAATAAATCTCACCATCAGCAGAAAAATGAGCGTTGTGTGTCACGTTCAGCATTAAAGATAGACTGAAGTATATATATAGTATATCATTTTGGCATATAACTCGTCGCATAGAATTGTAATTTTTAGGGTAGACTGGGTGTTAGTGTCGCCATTGTGAGTCACCAATTTCTCTTGTATAGACATGATGAAAAATATATTGTTATTGCCATCCAGGAACTGGGAGGGTCCCTGACCAGCTGGTCAATCTGGACATGAAGCATGGTGTAGAGGCCAAAAACTATGAAGAGGTGAGTAGATGGTTTTAGTAAACATTAAATGTATTAAGGGCTGTTGAATTCAGTTTTGGCCCATAGAGCTTAAGGTGAATCAAGAAAAGTGTAAGCAAGTAAACAATTGTCCTTAAGACTGCAAAATAGGTTTATTTGGGTGTCATGTAGAATGTTAGCCTTGCTGTAGGGGCTTTAGGCCTTCCTCATACATTTATTTAAAATACCAGAGAGCACACCAACCTTCTTTTATTTGACTGCCGGATTTTTTGACACTGTTCAGAACATTCCAAGGGACCCAGGCATCTCTAGTTTAAAACAATCCTTTGAAAGGTTCCTGAAACCTAAGCTTTGACTCAACACCCCATATAGATTCAAATTTGCTAGTTTTTTATTGTTCAACTCCTAGAAAAATGACTTTAAAAGCGCTTAAGACTCCCCAAAGTAGGATCTTTATCTTCTGCATGGAGGAAATAAGTACAGCTTTAAAATTGGCAGTGGACTTTATTTAAGCATGAATGAGTGAATTGTATTTTTAGGGGTCTAATTATTCTATTTGCTATGAAAATGCTTATTTTAATATAAATGGAAGCATTTTTGTAGAGGAAATTTGCAACATTTCAGGACATCAGAAACAACTTATGTACAACAAGAATGAATAGTTTATCCCGATGAAAGTTTATCCCACAGTCATGCCAAGAGTACGTCAGTGCTTATTAGGGCTGTCAATGAATATTCCAAATTCGAATATATAACCGAATTGTAGAAAAAAACCAAAAACAAAACAGACATTCAATTGTGAAAATTTAATATTTGTTTGTGAAAGAGAAAGCAGCACTACCGCGGCTGTCTGCCTCACGAGGGCCTTGGTCGCTGCACTGAATACGCTGCATGATGGACAGGAGTCACACAACATAACTTTCATTGGTTGAAAATTAAATTTAGGTCAAGCTGAAACGAGCGAATAAATCAAAAACAACATGCGGTAAAGATGGCAGAGAGTTCACAACACAACTCGGCCGCAGAGAGTGATTTTTCACGCCAAACAATTTAAAATTCTTGCTCAGCAAAGATTGAAAAACTGTCAAATTGTTTTATTAAAACCAGTATGAATATTACCTAATCTGTATAAAAATGAGGTCATCGAATAACACATCAATTACGAATCATTCATCTCTCCAAGAGACAGCCCGTTCTCATTCTCACTCTAGCACCAACCATGGTGCAGAGAGAGCGAGAGGTCTATGGTCTTTGAATGAAGTTTTACGGAATAGGACATCGTTTTATTTGTATATTTTATGATGTGCAGGTATGTAGATCACTTAAAAGACATGTTTATGTTAGAATGTTGCAATAAATATACCTATACAAGTAGTTATGTCTCGTTGTATTGGTTTGCCCTCTTAATGCGCAAAAATATATTCAAATGGGTTTGAACCTGTGCTTTATTTTTTTAGAAAGGAATAATCAAACGTCATTTTTGGCCAATTTTGACAGCCCTAGTGCTTATTCAACAAATGTTCTTCTGTCAACAGTTTTTAGTGACAAAATGTTTTGCATCTCAATGAAGCTGAAGTTTTTTGTGACATTTCTAAGGAAATTCTCAAAAATGTCTGTGTCCAGTCCACTGCTTTAATACAATGCCTCCTAATAAACACGAATATCCCTGGGATACCCATACACAAATGCTGTTTCTGCTTTCGTAAATCCTTTTTCAAGGCTTATAAAAGCTGCAGTTTTCTGAACTGCTCGCTGAATTGAGTTGATCTGAGAATCTCCCTCCTCCCACACACATACGCACAGGCATGTGTGCGCACACTGCAGTGCACAAAAAGGTATTCTACAGAGTGAATCCCAGTATCTGTGTGGGCAGAGTTCAGAAAATAATGAGCGTGGGCAAGTCTGTGAGTGTAGGTTGCTGCAGTCATTTACGTGCTTGCGTATGTTCATACGTGTGTGCTGTTGTGAACATGCGTATAAAGCAATCAAGTTTTATCTTTAATCTTTTTATGTGCTGGCAAGAGTCTCGCTGTTGCGCAATGTTTGCGTGGAGACCATGGAAATACAAATTTGGCGCAGGCAAGCAGTCATAACTTGTATGTCCCGATTCTCTCCCTTCTCTTTAGCATGTCTTTGCTCGACAGAAGGTATTGCACGATGCATCTTTAGACATTTGGCACTCCTGGTAAAAAGGGATGATTAAAACAGATAGCATTTTCAGCATATCTGCCACCTCTGCACAATGAAAGAGTGCCACTTGCTGGAAAAGTGTAGTATAATGCAAAGTAATTGTTTGAAGTAGTTTTAATTTTCATAGGCATGTTTTTAGTTCCTATTCATTTCTATGGAAGCATCAGACAAAACAATTAAGATTCAATACAGTGGCCACTCTTGACATCACAGGTTGTTTCAATTAGTGTTTACTTTGTCCCTTCTAGATCGCCAAGGTGGAAAAGCTGAAGCCTTTGGAAGTGGAGCTGAGGCGACTGGAGGACCTATCGGAGTCCATCGTCAATGACTTTGCTTACATGAAGAAGAGAGAGGAGGAGATGCGGGATACTAATGGTAATAAAGCGATACAATGAGTAGGGCCTTATGAAATGTCCCCTGTTGGACAGATTTCTGTTGAATGTTGACCCTGTTGTCTTCTGTGATGCTGGTATCTTCAACATGTTTTTCCCAATTATATATAACAAACCTACATGCAACTGACTTGTACATGCTGTGTTACATATACTTGCATGCACAAAGGTAGATGCGCGACAGGGTTTCTGTGAGGGGGGGGCGACGATGGTCTACAGACAAATTACATTAAATTTGTAATATGTTCAAAATCTGTAATACTCTCCTCCAAATTCCACACACTTCTGTGTTTATAGATGGAACAGTGTCGCCTTGCCATGATTCTGTCTGTGCTTCATGGATCACGGAAATCCTAGGGCCCTACATTAGCTATTTGCAGAGACTACACATAAATTAACAAGGGGATGTACAACAGCACAGCCCACAGCATCTTCCCTTTCATAAAAACATTGTTTGTTATTCTGTTTTGTAATGCTGCATTAAATTCTGTTTCACCAAGACTTGTTTATGTTGGTTGATCAAATCAAAGAACAGCAATTACCTTGCTGCTATAATTAATATATAACATGAACCTTTCCCTCCCCCCAGAGTCAACCAACACACGTGTGCTGTACTTCAGCATCTTCTCCATGTGTTGTCTCATTGGCCTGGCCACCTGGCAGGTCTTCTATTTAAGGCGCTTCTTCAAGGCAAAGAAGCTGATCGAGTAGAGCAGCCCCAGCTCCTTACCTCAGGTGGACGCTGCCCATCAGTCAGCAAACACATCCCAACATCCACCCTCCTTGGACAAGCTTCAGCAGACAACAGCAAGCGGGGTTGAGGGGCTCAGACTCTTGTTTTCAGGGCTGTGAGCAAAAGAATACCAAGTTGTCTTCTGAAAAAAAATGTTACACCTGCTTATTTAGGAGTTTGAAACATGAGAAGCACTGCAGGGAGAAATGCACTATGAGACACAGGAGACATATTTGAATGCAGAAGTGGGGTGTGTCCTTTTCCATAGTATCAGGTTTCTTTCTGCACTGATTTGAATGTTGCAGCTTACTGAATAAGAGCTTGTTGCTTCAATCAGTTGAACGGTGATGTGTGATTTTCAGCTCTGTTTGAATGGATGTGCCATGAGAGAATGTCATTTGCCCCTCTATTGTACAAAATCTTTGCAATTCCAAGCAAACTACATCCTTGGTGCCCTTTTAACAAGTGAAGGCTTATTTGAATAGCAAGGTGGGTTGTTGAAACCTTGAAGAGAGACTTGGCAACCACTGTTTTTGTGTTACGTCACTTAATTTGCATACATATTTGTAGCTAACTTTGACCATGTCTTTAGTTTTATCCTATTGTAAATGCTACTTAGTTGCTTCTACAGATATCGGGGGAAGTTGTAAGTTATCAGGGAAAGAAATATCCGTTTAGTTACAAATAAGGTCATTTTCATCAATTCATCCATTTTTTTTATTTTTTATTTTTGTCAAGACTAAGATGATGTAAATGTACTGTAGACAGTGTAAATGTATCAAATACATTTACAGCATCAGTTGAAATAGCCAGAAACCAAAAAAAAACCTTGTTCAAACTCTTTTCCACTTCAGGGTTTCCAAGGAATTTACAGCTTCATGTATGGCTATCAGTTATTTCCATGTCAGCCATTTTCTATGATTTAGGTTGGTAAATTAATAAAACTCTGCCAGTTTGCTGCTAGATAGCAGTGGGTAAAAAATTCAAGGCAAAGAATACGAACCTTCCCTTGCAACTGTTGTGTTGAATCATGCTTTATTTGCGCACACTGACAGGCAAAATTGGTTATAATTATCGCTTCCAAATTACAATATTTATAGATCCATCCATTGTGTGGTTTACTTTGAAATTGAATAAGACCGGGGGTTCAGGAAGATATGGGTGGTTGCAGATATTTCAGCTTGTTTTGTCGGGGTTTAATTAATGCATCTGTCTAGGGTACATTTTTAACTGAAACATGCGCATTGCGCGCAAACTGATTTTTATGTTGATTGACAATTTTGTAAAGGTATGCGTTGGGCTTTTATTCAATAAAACGTCGGATGGATTTACATAAGTGATGATGCATGATGTTTTTTTCTCCACTTTTTTTTTCAATTAAATTTGATCAGATTTGAAACTCCACGTTAATTGTCTGGTGAAGTGTGTCACCATAGGTACATACAGTGCGCCTGTGCGGTATGTGTGTCTGGATGTCCGTGTTCTAATAGACATGCTTCTGCTCGTTACTGTAATACGCTAATGCCGCCACCATATTGGACCGGGCAAAACTGGCCTGTAAACAAATACAAGTAAACGGAGGAGCTGCGGTTTTAAGGATAAAAAGCACGTTGACATTTCTCAACCCATTTCAATTAGTCGATTTTATATATCTACTACTACTACTTTCGGCTGCTCCCGTTAGGAGTCACCAGAAGCGGATCATCAATTTCCATCTCTTACTGTCCTCAGCATCTTCCTCTGTCACGCCAATCACCTGCATGTCCTTCCTCAACACATCCAATAACCTCCTTTTTGGCCTTCCTCTTTCTTGCAGCTCTATATTCAGCATCCTTCTCTCAATATACCCAGCATCTCTCCTCCACACATGTCTAAGCCATCTCAATCTTGCCTCTCTTGCTTTGTCTCCAAACCGTCCAACCTGAGCTGTCCCTCTAATATACTCATTCCTAATCCTGTCCTCCTCCATCACTCCCAATGAAAATCTTAGCATCTTCAACTCTACCACCTCCAGCTCTGCCTCCTGTCTTTTCATCAGTGCCACTGTTTCCAAATCATATAACATAGCTGGTCTTGCTACCATCTTGTAAACCTTCCCTTTTACTCTTGCTGGTACCCTTCTGTGACAAATCACTCCTGACAGACCCTCTTCTCCATCCACTTCACCTCTCCTCCATATGCCCCATTACTTTGAACAGTTGACCCCAAGTATTTAAACTCATCCACCTTCGTCACTTCTACTCCTTGCATCTTCACCGTTCCACTGCCCTCCCTCTCGTTCACACATATGTATTCCATCTTGCTCCTACTGACTTTCATTCCTCTTCTCTCCAGTGTGTACCTCCACCTCTCCAGGCTCTACCCAACATGCTCCCTACTTTCGCTACAGCTCACAATGTCATCTGTGAACATCATAGTCCATGGAGACTCCTGCCTGATCTCGTCTGTCAACCTGTCCATCACCATTGCAAACAAAAAGAGCTCAAAGCCGATCCTTGATGTAATCCCACCTCCACCTTGAACCCATCCGTCACTCCTACCAGACACCTACCACTGTCACACTGCCCTCATACGTATCCTGCACCACTCCTACTACATACTTCTCTGCAACTCCCGACTTCCTCATACAATACCACACCTCCCCTCTCAACACCCTGTCGTATGCTTTCTGTAAATCCACAAAGACACAGTGTAACTCCTTTGGACCTTTTCTATACTTCTCCATCAACATTCTCAAGGCAAACGTCGCACCTGTGGTGCTCTTTCATGGCATGAAACCATACTGCTGCTCGCTAATCATCACCTGTTCTCTTAACCTAGCTTCTATTACTCTTTCCCATATCTTCATGCTGTGGCTGATCAACTTTATACCTCTGTAGTTACTACAGCTCTGTACATTTCCCTTATTCTTAAAAATTGGTACCAGTATGCTCTTCTCCACTCCTCAGGCATCCTCTTACTTTCCAAGATTGTGTTAAACAATCTAGTTAAAAACTCCACTGCCATCTCTCCTAAACATCTCCATGCCACCACAGGTATGTCATCTGGACCAACTGCCTTTCCACTCATCATCCTTGTTAATCTGCCCTCACTTCATCCTTGTTAATCCACAGCACTTCCTGATTCACTATCCCCTCATCATCCAACCTTCTCTCTCATTTTCTTCATTCATCAGCCCCTCAAAGTGCTTGTTTCACCTTCTCAACTCACTCTCCTCACTTACCAGCACATTTCTATCTCTTATCCTTGGTTACCATAACCTGCTGTACATCCTTCCCAGCTTGGTCCCTCTGTCTAGCCAGTCGGTACAAGTCATTTTCTCCTCCCTTAGTGTCCAACCTCTCATACAACTCACCATACTCCTTTTCCTTTGTCTTTGCCACCTCTCTCTTCACTTTACACCAGATCTCCTTGTACTCCTGTCTACTTTCTTCATCTGTCTGACTATTCCACTTCTTCTTTGCCAGCCTCTTCTTCTGTATACTTTCCTGTACTTCCTCATTCCACCACCAAGTCTCCTTGTCTTCTTTCCTCTGTCTAGATGACACACCAAGTACCTTCCTAGCTGCCTCCCTCACTATTTCTGCAGTGGTTGCCCAGCCATCTGGCAACTCTTCACTACCACCCAGTGCCTGTCTTAACTCCTCCCTGAACTCTACACCCCTGAACTCTACACAACAGTCTTCCTTCTTCAACTTCCACCATTTGATCCTTGGCTCTGCCTTCACTCTCTTCCTCTTCTTGATCTCCAAAGTCCTCCTACAGACCACCATCTGATGCTGCCTAGCTACGTTCTCCCGTCACCACCTTGCAGTCTCTGATCTCTTTCAGATTGTACCTCCTGCATAAGATATAGTCCACCTGTGTGCACCTTCCTCCACTCTTGTACGTCATCCTGTGTCCCTCCCTCTTCTTGAAATATGTATTCACCACAGCTATTTCCATCCTTTTTGCAAAATCCACCCCCATTTGTCCTTCCACATTTTTCTCCTTGACACCATACCTACCCATCACCTCCTCATCACCTCTGTTCCCTTCACCAACATGTCCATTGAAGTTCACTCCAATCATCAGTCTCTCCTCCTTGGGTACACTCTCCACCACTTCAACTCACTCCAGAATTATTCTTTCTCTTCCATCTCACACCCAACTTGTGGGTTATGTGCGCTGATGACATTCATCAATACACCTTCGATTTCCAGCTTCATACTCATCACTCTGTCCAATACTCTCTTTACCTCCAACACACTCTTGTCATACTCTTCCTTCAGGATTACCCCTACCCTATTTCTCCTCCCATTCGCACCATGGTAGAAAAGTTAGAACCCACCTCCGATGCTCCTGGCCTTACTCCCTTTCCACCTGGTCTCTTACACACAGAGTATATCTACCATCCTTCACTTCATCATATCAGCCAGCTCTCTCATAGTGCCAACATTCAAGGTTCCAACTCTCACCTTCATACTCTTACCCTTCCTCCTCTCCTGCTGCCTCTGGACATGCCTTTCCCCTCTCCTTCTCCTTCGCCCAACGGTAGCATAGTTCCACCAGCACCCTGCTGGCCAACAGTACCGGTGGGGGTCATTGGTAACCCGGGCCTTGACTGACCTGGTATGGAAATCTGATTTATGATCTGCATATTTGATTTAGAAAAGGTTTTACACTGGATGCCCTCCCCGACGCAACCCTCCCCATTTATCTGGGCTTGGGACCACTAAGAATGCACTGGCTTGTACATCCCCAGTGGCTTGGTTACTTAGCATCTCGATAGTTAGGCTATAATTGCTGCTAGATGCTCTAGAGGGAGTGTGTATCAGTGTTAGGCTTACATGAACTGAATTACTTGTTTAGTCGAAAATAAATCGTTGTCATAAGGAATTGTAAAAACTCATGTTTGTCAAGCATGGATTTGGCTTATTTTCCTTGGCTAATATTTGTGGAGACGTCCTGATATCATATAGTGTACATAAAATGTGCATAAAGTTTTTCACATTGTGGAAAGGCTTCTTCTGTCTATGTCCCTATCATTTTAGCTTTTATTGTGCTCCAGGTCAGACCACAGCTCATTCACTTTGAATTACTAAGAAAAAAAAATCAAAATAGTGCATCGTTAAGCACTAATTAACCATCATTGAGAAAAATGGAGCAAAATTGGCAAAATACAAATCAAATAGTGAGACATTGGCAGTCAGTCTGCTTTCAGTATTTTTATAGAAGTGAAAGGATACAGATATACTCCAAGACAGAGAGTTACAAAGACATTTATAAGATAAAATAAGATACGCCTGTTATTAATCCCCAGTGGGGAAATTCAGGTGTTACAGCAGTATAACATATTTACATGATATGGTAAAAATATAGTACAGTATAAATAGGATGGAATTTAAGTGTAATATATTATAAAGTGAGATGTAGTAGTAAAACAATATACAATACAGTACAACAATGTTGCATATTATTATTATTATTATTATCATTATTAATTGCGTATACTACACCTTATTGTATTTATGGGTTTATTATAGTATTAGAGTAATAATCATAATAATAGATTAATAATAGTAAATAGAATATGTAGTATAAATAATGGTATAATAGTAGTATAATATAGGAAGATAATATAATTTAATATATAGTATAATATCTGAGTATAGTCCAGATGACATACCCGTGGAGGCATGGAGATGTTTAGGAGAGACGGCAGTGGAGTTTTTAACTAGATTGTTTAACACAATCTTGGAAACCAGAGGATGCCTGAGGAGTGGAGAAGAAGCATACTGGTACCGACCTTCAAGAATAAGGGGGATGTGCAGAGCTGTAGTAACTACAGAGGTAAAGTTGATCAGCCACAGCATGAAGATATGGGAAAGAGTATTGGAAGCTAGGTTAAGAGGAGAAGTGATGATTAGCGAGCAGCAGTATGGTTTCATGTCACGAAAGAGCAGTACAGATGTGATGTTTGCTTTGAGAATTTTGATGGAGAAGTATAGAGAAGGTCAGAGGGAACTAGATTATGTCAGTGGATTTAGAGAAAGCATATGACAGGGTGCAAAGAGAGGAGGTGTGGTATTGTATGAGGAACTCGGGAGTGGCAGCTAAGTATGTACTAGTGGTGCAGGATATGTATGAGGGCAGTGTAACAGTGGTGAGGTGTGCGGTAGGAGTGACGGATAGGGTCAAGGTGGAGGTGGGATTACATCAAGGATTGGCTTTGAGCCCTTCCTTGTCTGCAGTGGTGATGGACAGGTTGACGGACGCGATCAGGCAGGAGTCTCCGTCGACTATGATGTTTATGGATGACATTGTGAGCTGTAGCGAGAGTTGGGTGTAGGTTGAGGAGAGCCTGGAGAGGTGGAGGTATGCACTGGAGAGAAGAGGAATGAAAGTCAGTAGGAGCAAGACGGAATACCTATGCGTGAATGAGAGGGAGGACAGTGGAATGTTGAGGATGCAAGTTGACGAAGGTGTATGAGTTTAAATACTTGAGGTCAACTGTTCAAAAGTAATGAGGAGTGCAGAAAAGAGGTGAAGAAGAGAGTGCAGGCAGGGTGGAGTGGGTGGAGAAGAGGGTCAGGACTGATTTGTGACAGAAGGGTACCCAGCAAGAGTTGAAGGGAAGGTTTACAAGATGGTTGTGAGACCAGCTATGTTATATGGATTGGAGACAGTGGCACTGACGAAAAGACAGGAGGCAGAGCTGGAGGTGGCAGAGTTGAAGATGCTAAGATTTTCACTGAGAGTGATGAAGAAGGACAGGATTAGTAATGTTTACATTAGAGGGACAGCTCAGGTTGGACAGTTTGGAGACAAAGCAAGAGAGGCAAGATTGAGATGGCTTAGACATGTGTGGAGGAGAGATGCTGGGTATATTGAGAGAAGGATGCTGAATATGGAGCTGCCAGGGAAGAGGAAAAGAGGAAGGCCAAAGAGGAGGTTTACGGATGTGGTGAGGGGTGTGGTGAGGGGGGACATGCAGGTGGCTGGTGTGACAGAGAAAGATGCAGAGGACAGGAAGAAATGGAAACGGATGACCCACTGTGGTGACCCCTAACGGGAGCAGCCGAAAGTAGTAGTAGTAGAGTATTACATAGTAAATAATGAAATAAAAATATGTATTGGAGGCCTGGCTATGAATGACCCTCATGAATGCGTTGGGCTTGATCGTGGTGGACCGGAGCATTACGGCCATGGCTCCTAAACCCACAGTATGTGAAATCCCTCTTATTATTACCAGAAATCTCTTTCATACCAAGTTAAGTTAGAGGATTGCATATATATATATATATATATACACACACACACACACACACACACACACACACACACACACACACACACACACACACACACAAACTTAGAAGAAAAAGTAAGGAAATTTGTGTTTGGTAGATTATTTCCTTGTTGTAATAATGCTTTTGGACAATAAATCTTATACCAGGCACCTGATTGTCAGCACCTGGGGTACCAGAAACTCAAAACAAGAGTCAATAGCAACAGCAAAATAAGCTGTTTGGCACTGGCAGAGAAGATCTGGCAAATTTTTCATGGGCGCAACCCACAGACTCAGCTCTGCTGCTCATCCCACAAATGCATGTTCCTTACAAACGTGGCACAATTTAAAAGGGAAATAAACAGGCTTTCCAACGGTATAAGATTTATTGCTAAGAAGCATTGTTACAACAAAGAAATAATCTACCAAACACAAATTTCCTTACTTTTTGTGCTAAGTATATATACATACACACAAATACACACACACACAATAAAGTTGTGTACCCTGTGCAAATATAAACCAAATATTGCAAGAGTCAGTCAATATGATATTGATTCAAATATGGACAACTAAGCGGTTAAGACAGTTTGACCAGGTTTGACCAGGGCTTTCCTTTTTCTCTTAAAAAGATGGGATGAAAAGCAGCATATATTAATACGAAACAACACAACAGACTGTGCAACACACAGGCCACTTGAGATTTCATAAAACTATAGCATTTTATGACAATGAATTATTTTCCACCACGTTAAGTAATTCAGTTCATATAAGCCTAACGTTGATACACCCCCCCCCCCCTTGAGCGTCTAGCAGCGATTATACTCTATCAAGAATCTAAGTAACTGGAGACAAAACTTTTTTGTACTCCACGTAGATCACAGAGATGTGCACGCTATAGTGCTTTTTATTCAGAAAAACCGCGGCTCCCTCGTTTTCTTGTATTTGTTCACAGGTAGTATTGCCCGGTCCAATATGGCAGTGACGTTGATGTACGATCCATTGGCCAATGGCGGGCGGGCTCGCTCCCTCTCCCCCCCCCCCCCCTCTCGCTCTCTCTCGCTCAAATGTCTGGTTGTAATCATAAGAAAGAACGCCGGTAAGGGCTCCGGAGAGTTGACCTATAGTCATGGCTCGTGAATCGAGAAATTTAAGGAAAAGCTACAGGAATTGTATAACAATATAAATAAATAAGAATACGGTCTTTGTTGACCCGGAAACTATTTGCACTTCCGCCTCCCAAGATATTTCTGACGCAAACGTGTTGAAAACTCACAGCGAGGGAATAACTCTTCTTCGCGACGACATGCCAGGGTCAGATAAAGAAGCTGACCTTACCGAGAGAATTGAAGCTTTTGTTGCCGACTTGAAGCGCGGAGGCAGCGGGACGGGACCCTTGCGCGGCTCGGCCGAAACTGCCCGAGAGACGACCGCCCTGCTCCGTAGGATCACTTCCCAGGCACGATGGAACAGCGCAGGTTGTTACCTGTCAAGTTTAACCAATACAGTTAACGTTATAAGACAGCTAGTTTAGAGACTTCCCATTGAGGTGTCACTCCAAATGCCAAACACATAAACGTTTTTGCAGCTGTCTCATGTGATTAACTTGGTGTCATAGTGCCTTGCCTCATCCTCCTTCTGGATTTGTAGCGTGAGTCCTTATTGGTTTACTCTTAGTCAGCTCAACCTGCTATGCATCACATAGCTAGCAGATATTCAGACATCTTTCTTGTTTCCCCTTAAACATCTGCTGCCCTAGGTGATTTAATGGAGATCATTCGCAAAGAGGGGAGGAGGATGACAGCTGCCCAGCCCTCTGAGACCACGGTCGGTAACATGGTCAGACGGGTGCTTAGGATGATTAGAGAAGAATATGCCAGGTAAGTGGGCCGAGGGACCAGTCAGACCACCGTGACCCCACAGGGCAAGTTGCAGATCAAACTGATTTAAAGGTTATTAGATTTGTGGCAGGTGACCTTGCAAAAATAGAATATTGCTGTCTGAAGTCAAACTGCACCTTCTCCTTGGTAACCCAATATTGAGCTTTTATACTTAAATTGGGGAACTTTTCAGATTACCTCATACCATCGTTTCGATTCAACTTTTGTATTGTAGGTCTAGAGGCAGTGGCAGTGAGGAGACGGACCAACAAGAATCTCTCCACAAGCTGCTGACTTCAGGGGGACTCAGTGATGATAACTTCAGACAACATTTTGCCCCTCTTAAAGCCAATGTTATAGAGGCTATCAATGAGTTGCTCACAGAGCTGGGTAAGATTCTCTTTTAATATATTTTAAATTTATTTGTTCATCACCAGCTATTTGACACTTAAGAAATCCCGTCTTTTTACTTAAGTAAAATATACAAAACTTGATTTTGAGCATAATATCTGTATGCATGCGGTCTGCTTTAACAACATCTTTGTAACACCTTTTTTATATAGAACAATACGTATTGATCTTGACATTTGTGATTACAAAATTTTGTTCAAGCAAGATGAATAAGACCCAAAGGGTTTTTTTGGTCATCTCCTTTAATGAAATTCCAAATTGAATAATGTTGCTGGTTACAATTATACACCACATATGTTAACTGAATGATATTGCAGAGGGGACAACAGACAACATCGCTATACAGGCCCTGGAGCACATCCACTCTAATGAGGTTATCATGACCATCGGCCGTTCTCGCACTGTTGAAGCCTTCCTCAAAGATGCAGCACGCAAACGCAAGTTCCACGTTATCGTAGCGGAGTGTGCCCCCTTCTGCCAGGTAGGTGACATAACTTTCAAACGTGTCCGTTAAATAAAAAATCTCCCTTGTCCAGAATATTTGTGTTCATAATTAGAGGGACAGGAGGATGGGCAAGATGTAGCTTCATTTGTATTGGGTTCCCCCCCCCCCCTTCATTTTCCACAAGGGACATCAAATGGCAACAAGTCTCTCTGAAGCCGGCATTGAAACAACTGTGATTCCAGATGCTGCCATATTTGCCGTGATGTCTCGTGTTAATAAGGTACATGGTCAACACCTTGCATCATATTTCCCCACACTGAGGTCTGCCATCTCCCAGTTACTAAGTGCAGTCCCTTCGGGGAGTCTGTGTATGTATTCTGCTCTCTTTCTATTCTCTCTATCATGCTGACAATTGAGATTGGATAGACAGATTGAGGCCACTATGATTTGATTAAGAGGGAAATTGGCTAGGTTGAAAAAGGGTAAGGTACAGTTGATATAAAAATTCTACACCCCTGTAAAAATTGCAGGTTTTTGTGATGTAAAAAAAATGAAACCAAGATAAATCATGCCAGAACTTTGCCACCTTTTAATGTGAAATTGCAACCCATAAAATTAAAGTGAAAAACAAACCTTTTAAGGGAAAAAAAAGTAACCTGGTTGCATAAATGTGCACACCCCTAAAGTAATACTTTGTTGAAGCGCCTTTTGATTTCATCAGCTTAGCACATCTTGACTTGACAATATTTTCCCACTCTTAACATGTTTAATTAATCACTTAATGATGCTGACACATTGTGTTAGTTCAACTGAGCTTGAAATGTTTTGCAGCTGATTTTCGTTTGTACTCAGCATCTGGTGCCGCTCGTGTCAGTGTCCAACAATAGTCAACCAAAATTTTTGTTTACACTTTTATTTTTAACAGCATTTGAAATACAAACAAAGTACAGAACAAGAACTCTTGCTTGTTATCATCCAACACCAAAGACAGATATACAGGTATAGGTCATCATACAGGGATTTCAGCAATGTTGCCTAATGAGAAAGAAGAGAGAAAAAAATCCTAATCAACAACAGTTTCCTTTAAGTAGCAATCCCATTTTTGCCAGTATTTTTCCCCTTTGTCTTTCTGTAGACGAAGGGCGAAAGTCATCTTTTCTGTGGAGCATATATAATTGACAATTCCAGTAAAAAAGTCCATATTTGGAGGATTTCTCTGCAGCCAACATTTGGTGACAGCTTTTTTAGATGCTACTAGGAAATTATTTTTAGGAGATAGGCATCACCTTTATATAAGTTTTTAGGGGGAACTCCAAGATACAGAGAGGAGAAAGACACATCAAAATTAAAGCCCAGGATCCTAGATATCAAATGTCCCACTTTTCCCCAAAAAGGTTGAATATGTGGGCGCAACCAAAATATGTGGGGATGGTCCACTTGCATTGATCCACACTCTCTCCAACAAGGGTGCTGGGTCCCAGAAAACTTGGATTTCTGCTTTGGTTTTATAAAAAACCAAATCAAGGCCTTCCAGCAGAAGTCCCTCCAGGTCAGTGAGTTAGTGATGGTGCAGTGAGTTTCCCAGGCATGTAAAGCCATTCCTTTGTTGATTTGGATGTATGCTTTGAGTCGTTGTAGAGTTGAAAGGTGAAATTGTTTTTCATCCTCAGCTTTCTAGCATACACCTGAAGGTTTTGTGCCAAAATCGACTGGTATTTGGAGCTATTCATGATTCTCTCTGTGACTAAAGCCCCAGTTCCAGCTGAAGAAAATCAGCCCCAAAAGCCTGATGCCACCACCACCATGCTTCACTGTGGGTGTGGTGTTCTCTTCGGGATGTGCTGTGTTGTTATTGTGCCACACATACCTTTTGGAACTTGGCGAAACAGTTCAACCTTGGTCTCATCAGACCATAATAAATTTTTCCTACATGGTTTTCAGAGACTGAATGCATCCGTTTGCAAAATTTAGCCGGGCTTGGATGGTTTTTTTTTTTTTGTTTTTTTTTGTGAAAACGCTTCCGTCTTGCTGCCAAACCTCATAGCTCAGACATGTGAAGAATACGGGAGATTGTCGTCACATGTAGGGAACAACCAGTGCTTGGCAGAAATTTCTGCAGCTCGTTTAATGTTGCCGTAGGCCTCTTGGCAGCCTCCCTGACCAATTTTCTCCTTGTCTACTCATCAATCTGGAGGGACGTCCTGTTCTTAGTAATGTCCCTGTTGCACCATATTTTCTCTACTTGTTGATGATTGTCTTCACTGTGTTCCATGGTATATGTAGTGCCTTGGGAGATTATTTTGCACGCCTTTCTGGATCGATACCTTTCAACAATGAGAACCCGTTCATGCTTTGTAAACTCTTTGTGGACCATGGCTTTTGCAGCTGGATGCAACCAGGAAGATGTCAGGAATGTCCTGCAGGAACAGCTGAACTTTATTTGGGGCTAATCACAGTCACTTTAATTGATGGCAGGTGTATACTAACTGCTATTTAGCATGAGTTTGAATGTGATTGGTTAATTCTGAACACAGCCAAATTCCCAATTAAGGGTGTGCACACTTAATGAAATCAGGTTATTGCAAGCTTTGCATTTTTCTTTTTTTTTCTCTCTAAAATTTTTGGTTTTCACCTCATTTTTGTAGGTTGCAATTTCACCTTAAGGGTAGAAAAACTGGCATGACATATCTTGGTTTCATTTTTTTTACATCACATAAACCTGCAATTTTAACGGGGGTGTGTAGACTTTTTATATCCACTCTATCACTCATGTCATTTGACACAGAACCCACTGAGAAGGCCACAATTTTTGTTATTGTTGGGAGAACTGATTTAAAAGCATTTAAAAAAAACACACTCATTCAAGACAAACTTTTGATGTCTTTAACGACGTCATGGTCACAGATATTTTCTTAACTTGATACAGGTTCACTTACCACAAGAGAAAAACAAAGATCCATTGCCTCACTCTCCAAGTTCCATGGTAATGTTATATTGTGATCCCTTCCTAGGTTATCATTGGTACACAGACAATTCTAGCTAATGGAGGGCTTAGGGCCGTCAATGGGACACATACACTGGCATTGGCTGCGAAACACCACTCCACACCCCTGATCGTGTGTGCTCCCATGTTCAAGCTCTCACCTCAGGTAACAAATCAAAAATTGAAAAGCTGTAAAACTTTGTGTTCTGTCCTAAAGCATCATGATCAATTACAGAACTGATTGATGACATGCCTTTATGTTATGCCCTCAGTTCCCAAATGAAGAGGATACTTTCCATAAATTTGTCTCCCCACATGAGGTGCTCCCATTCACAGAAGGTAATGCTCACATTTTCAGTCAAGATGTAAATGGGCAATCCCACTGTTTTCCATCCAAGTGCCATTCATGCCTCGAAGTATGCAGGTTGTCATTCTGACAGATCACTGCACCATTTCTTTAGTTTACATTGCCGACCCTTCTCTGGTTGCAGGTGTGGTGATCTGTGCAGTGTTTGGTTGGAATAAAAACCTGTCTTGTGGATTTAAATGCCACAAGGCTAGCCCACCAATGTTTTGTCAAAAAAAGTAAAAGTTCTTTATATACTAGCCCAAACTAAACATTAGCATGTCTACAAGCATCTAATGAAGTATTATTATGAATTCTCTCTGGCAATTCACCGCCTTTGTAGCACATTTTCATGTGTCAAGAAAACAGTCTTCTGACATGACCAAATCCTATTGAGAAAGCCGTGAGAAACGTTTTTGGAAAAGATATGTTCTTATACCAACTGTAAGCCATCTATTTTATCTTATGTTTTAGATTAGTAGTTGCTTCATGAAGTTGCTAGAACTTAAATGACTCTAAATTCTACTAAAATATATCAGGCAGCGCAATTTGACAGTAATTGGATTGCATGTTCTTTTTATCTAGAGGGGGAAAAAGAACTGAAACAAGAGATCTTGAGGAAATTAATAAGAATAATCTACTTTTGCATCCTAAATCGATTGTGATTGATTATTTTTCTATTTGGTTTGACGTGCTTGTCTTTTAGGGGAGATTCTCTCCAAAGTGAATGTGCACTGTCCGGTGTTTGACTACGTCCCACCTGAGCTCATCACACTTTTCATCTCTAATATTGGAGGAAACGCACCCTCATACATCTACCGTCTGATGAGCGAGCTTTACCACCCAGAAGACCATGAACTCTAACCAGTGTAAATAAAATTGAAATGATTATTGCAACACCCTGTGGCTGCTCCGTGTTTGAAAGAAAATATAAAAATATGTTATTTGCCAAAGTGTGTCCTTACATTTACTCATGTGGCAGACTTACAATAGGGTCAGCAGCTGGTGTCATTGAGCACTACGCAGTAGCGAAGATTCAATTCAATTTATTGTCATTAAAAACAATGTGCAGGCACATGTTAAAAATGAAATAAGGGAATATTTATGTCAGAAGTGGGATTCAAACCCAAGCCTCCAGGGTAGATTAGGACCTGGTCTTAGCGCCTTAGACCGCTCGGCCATCCTGATTTAAAGATTGCATGTTATGTCACGTGCATTTAGTGTAACTACACCTTAGAAATGGAAAATGAAAATGCAAAGTAGATTTACATGCCACATATCACTATAACAGATAGTATATGCTCTTATGGTGATCTAAGTGTAGGCAGAGGGAGGGCACAGAAGTAGACACCAATGAGAAGGGTGTCGAAGTAAGGGTGCAATAGTAATAGACAACACCAACAGTCAAGTCAATTTTATTTGTACAGCCCAATGTCACAAATTACAAATTTACCTCAGGGGGCTTTACAGCAACACAACATTCTGTCCTTAGACCCTCGCATCGGATAAGGAACAACTCCCTAAAAAAAAAAAAAACCTTTAACAGGGAGAAAAAATAGGAAGAAACCTCAGGGACAGCAACAGAGGAGGGATCTCTCTCCCAAGACGGACAACGTGCAGTGGATGTTGTGTTTACACAATTTACAGAATACATCATTGAAAGAGGATAACTGAATTATAATGGAATTATAAAATTAATGAAGAATATGATGTGCAGGATGCCAAGCAGTGTCCAGACGCCACCGGAACTGCCCAGGACCCAAGCCACACGACCAGCATCACCATGTAAAAAACACAAAAAACAAAACAAAAACCCAGGATAACAAAATTATATGGATTTATAATATATATATATAAGAAGAAAATGTGATGAGGGGAATGCCAAGTAGCGTCCAGGTGGTGACCACCGTCACCACGGAGACCTGGGGGGAGGACCGACTGCATGTGCACACAAGGGAGACTCACATCACACCAATCACACACAAAAAGAGAAAGGAGAAGACATCATTCAGAGAGAGAGAGAAAAGACATGAAAGAACAGTTTGCAATAGTTATTAGTAGTCATAATCAGTTAAATCATCAATTAGTCATAATCTATATGCTGTAATCTCATCAGCAGAACAGTGATTGGTAAATTCATTGAGACAGAAACCGACCCATCATGCAGTACAGGTTGTGAAGCACTCAACTTAAAGGCAACTAATGTAAACTAAGGCAAAAAGACGAGTTTTAAGTTTGGATTTAAAGGACTCGACAGACTGTCTGATGGCAGCAGGCAGGTTATTCCACAAGAACGGGGCCCGATAGGAAAAGGCCCTGCCACCAGCTGACTTCTTTTTAACTTTGGGTACACACAGGAGCCCTGTATTTTGAGAGCGAAGAGCTCGAGGTGGAATGTATGGTTTAAGGAGATCAGACAGGTTACGATGGGGAAAGCCCATTTAGGATTTTATAAGTCAGGAGAACCACCTTGTGTTCTGATCTAACATGGATAGGAAGCCAGCGAAGGGAGGCAAGAATTGATGTAATATGGTCAAATTTCCTAGATTTAGTTAGGATTCTAGCAGCAGCATTCTGAACCATCTGAAGACGTTCAGTACTAGCATGTGGCAGACCTGACAACAGAACATTACAGTAATCAAGTCTGGATGAAACAAATGCACGTATTAGAGTCTCTGCGTCAATCATGGACAGAAAAGACTGAATTTTAGCCATGTTACGTAAGTGAAAAAAGGCAGTCTTGGTGACTTCTTTAATGTGCTTATCAAAAGAAAGGCTGGGCTCAAACGTAACACCAAGATTTTTGGCTGCCACACTTTGTGAAACCAGAGTTGTCGATCATTACCGTTACTTGACCAAACTGGTGTCTGTGTCTATCAGGGCCAATGACCAGCATCTCGGTTTTATCTGAATTTAAAAGCAGAAAGGTAAGGGACATCCAATTTTTCACAGTATCCAAGCAGGCCTCTAAATTAGTCATTTGAGTATGATCATCAGCCCTTATAGGCACATACAGCTGAGTAGCATCAGCATAGCAATGGAAATCTATTCCATAACTGCGTATAATTTGGCCAAGAGGTGTAATGTAAAGAGAGAAAAGTAGAGGGCCAAGAACTGAGCCCTGAAGTACACCATATTTAACGTCAGAGAATTTTGATGCAATATTACTATAGCAGACACAATGTGTTCTTCCAGATAAGTAGGACTTAAGCCAAGAGAGAGCCAAGCCAGAGACACCAAAATTACAATTTAATCTGTCTAATAGTATACAGTGATCAGTGGTGTCAAAGGCTGCACTGGGTTCCAATAGTAGAATCAAAGAAGTGGAATCAGAGTCCATAGCTAGTAAAAGATCATTCACCACTCTGGTCAGAGCAGTTTCAGTGGAGTGACAGGGCCTGAAAGCTAATTGAAAAGGTCCATATAGATGGTTTTCTTCTATATGGGTCGAAAGTTGTTGATACACAACTCTCTCTAGTACTTTAGAAAAGAATGGAAGATTAGAGACTGGTCAATAGTTATTAAAAGACCCTGGATTGAGGTGCGTTTTTTTTTTTTAAGTAGAAGTTTAACCACAGCGGTCTTAAAACTGCTAGGAACAATGCCAGTAGTAAGTGATAAATTAACGATGTCTAGCACTGTACGTTTTGCTGGTAAGGGTCAATAATAGTATTAAATATTCATATCAGCCTTTAAACCTGGTATAAGCAATTGCACTTGCTACACAGACCAATGTGCCAGTAGACCAAGGGTCTCAAACTCAAATTAACTGGGGGCCACTTGACAGGTGGTCTAGGGATGAAGAAAAAAACTTCGATTATATAACCTTCACATGGTTTTATTACTATTTCAAATGTTTTCATAGTTTTCACATGAATAGGTTATTTAAACTTCTCTTACCTTACCATGTATAGAAGAAAAGTGAAAGCAGTAGAAAACCGGTGAATTAAGCCAAAAAACACACTCAAGCTCATTGAACACGCTCACTCACGCTGACGCACCAAACCTCCCAGCATGCAGTGCAGAGAGAGAGAGAGAGAGAGAGAGAGAGAGAGAGAGAGAGAGAGAGAGAGAGAGAGAGAGAGAGAGAGAGAGAGAGAGAGAGAGAGAGCTGCAAAATTGACATTAGGCCATGTCATCTGCAACTGGCTTCAGTGTGTGTGTGTGTGTGTGTGTGTGTGTGTGTGTGTATGTGTGTGTGTGTGTGTGTGTGTGTGTGTGTGTGTGTGTGTGTGTGTGTGTGTGTGTGTGTGTGTGTGCTGCAAAACTGACATCTGCAACTGGCCTCACAACTAATCTTAACTGAGTACTTTGAACTAGAAACAAAGAGAAGTTAAAAAAAAACTGAAAGTAGTTATGCAAAATGGATACACTGTCCAAATCTCTTAATAAATATAAAACATAGCGCGGGCCAGACGTGGCTCGTGGCCCGGTAGTTTGAGACCCCTGCACTAGACAGTCTGCAGGTCGTGAGACTATTTAAGAATTAGGGATGAAGAGGAGAGACTTATTAGTAACCCTTATACACTTCCCTTTACTAAAAGTTGAATTATTGTTTTTAATCGAGAAATCATATATATCTGGTCCATGGCTTGTTACCAGACTCAGTGTTGTCTGTACTGTTAGTAACAGTCATTAAGGACAAAGTTGGTAAAGTATGCAGCCTAGAGAACTACAGGCCTATAGCTCTAGCCAGCATACTGTCAAAAGTGCTAGAAAGAATCCTACTGGATAGAGCGCATGAATTTATCACCTCCACGGATAACCAGTTTGGTTTTAAAGCTAGACATGGCACTGACTTATGTATATATACCTTAAAGGAAATTATTATCAAATACAGAGGCCAAAACTCACCGGTTCTTATGTGTTTTATTGATGCTTCAAAAGCTTTTCATCGTGTTAATCACAGAAAGTTGTTTGTTAAATTGAGTCAAAGAGGGGTGCCCAAATACACTGTGAGAATCCTGGTTTATTGGTATGCCCACCAGACTATCCAATAAAATGGGGTAATAGTGTTTCAGCCCCATTTGGGGTCAGCATTGGTGTCAGACAAGGGGGGATTCTGTCTCCAGTTCTCTACAATTTATATATTGATGATTTGTCCAAGCAGCTGAAAGCCTGTAACACTGGGTGCATGATGGGTAATACCTTAGTGAACCATACTATGTATGCAGATGACCTTGTCATCCTTAGTCCCTGTAGCGCTGGTCTCCAGCAGCTCCTTGATATATATGTTCTGTGTTTGGGGTGGAGCATGATATCAAATACAATGCTAGTAAGAGTGTTGTCATGATCTGCAGAACCAAAGAGGTCACTCAACTAAAATTTCCTGATTTTGATATTGATTTTATTTCGGACACGTTAAACTAACAAAATAAAACACGTAGGCAGGAATAAAAGAACAAATGGAAATAATAGTGAACATATTTTGCAAACTCTCTGTAACAACACAAGTAATAACTGGACCATGTTCGACAAGGGCGCAGGATGAAGTAAAGAATTTTACTTTAAGAACTTTAGTTTATTTAATTGTCTGATAATAATCTTGGGGTATGTAATAAGGTGAAATATCTTGGGCACTATATCACTGAACATATGACAGACGATGATGATTATATTTATAGGCAATGCCGCTTGATGTATGCACAAGTAAACACTCTGTCACGCAAGTTTGGTATGTGTTCAGTTAGTGTGAGGATGTCTCTGTTCAGAGCATATTGTACAAACCATATACTGCCCCCCCGTGGTCAAACTATAAAACGCAAGCTTACAGAGGCTTCGAGTAGCTTATAATGATGCAAGGAGAATACTATTAAAAGACCTGGACGGTGTAGTGCAAGTGAAATGTTTGTGGCTGCAGGAGTCAATACCTTTCAGGCTCTTCTAAGAAATCTCATGTATAAATTTATTTGCCAGCTCAATGACTGATAATGTAATCATCAACAGTTTAACTAATATAAGATTCAGTGCCACACGCTACCAAGACACTGATTTGTTCCATTTATATTATTCAATTCAATTCAATTTTATTGTCATTAAAAACAATGTGCAGGCAAATGTTAAAAATGAAATGAAGGCTGTGGCTTCACCAAACAGTGCAAGACAGACACAGACAAACACAGCAAACACAGTATAAGATATACACACGAAGACCAAAAGCTAAAAATCAATTATTTTATTGTGTTTACTCTTTGTATTGGCTGGGGTTTGTCTTTTACCTGTTTGTCTTTGTCTGTTATGGACCCTGAGTCTGCAATAAAGTTTCGAATTGAATTGAATTGAATCCTATTGTTGTTCATACTTTTACATTTTGGGCTTCGGCCCCTTCTACTGATTGGGGAGAAACAGCGCTTCAAAGTAAACCTTGGAAGCGTATAACTGTGATAGAAAGAAAAAAGCATGTAAGGACTACACATGTCCTGTAGGAGGAAGTCCCGAACATGCCTTTTTTTTTTGCTAAATAATTGTTGCAAAACAATCAGTATTATTATCAAATGTTATTATACTGATGAGGTTGTACAACGCGTACATGCCAAGGCCACCCATTGGCACCCAAGTGTTCATTTTTTGCCTGATTTCCCCAAATTAATATTTGTTTAAAATAAAGGATGCAGGTGTATTTTTTTGCATAGCATACAAAACACAATCTATTACTATGACTAGAACTAAAACACGTGGGGGGGCCCTCAAAAGAGACTGGGTCCCTTAGTCTGACTAGAACTAAAACACGTGGGGGGGGACCCTCAAAAGAGACCGGGTCCCGCTGTATTGCTCAGGCTGCACTACAGCGTCTATTCACAGGCGCGATCCCACTACTGAGCGGCACGGGGGCTTTGACCTGCTCCGTTGCCGGCCTGGGCCGGTGCACCCCTCTTTGGACGACCTGGTGGTCCTAGGCTCCCCCCGGAACACCATATCGATACCGAACTTAGTGCGGACACCCGATCGGCATAGTCCGCTGCAGCTCAGAGCCCCTGAGCTCAATCGATCCGCCAGTCTCAGCCTCCCAGTGACTTGGATTACAGGCGCGCGCCACCGCGCCCGGCGAGAATCTCCGAGTACAAATAGGTGCTTTGTCTCTCAGTGCTGTGACGTCACCAAAGTGGCTGCTATGCTGTGTTTGGAAAAAAATATAAAACTATGCAAACTGATTTGCCAAAGTGTGTCCTTACGTTTACTCATTTGGCAGACTTACAAGAGGGTCAGCACTTAGCAGCTGGCGTCATTGAGCACTACTAGTAATCATAACCAAGATTGAATGGCATGTCACGTGCATTTCGTGCAATTACGAAATGGAAAATGAAAATGCAAATTAGATTAACATGCCACATATCACTGTAACAGATAGATCATCATAACAGCATATACTAACTGTAAGTAGAGGGAAGACACAGAAGTGGACACCAATGAGAAGGGTGTCAAAGTAAGGGTGCAGTAGTAATAGACAAAACCAATAGTAGTATTAAATATTCATATCAGCCTTTAAACCTGGGATAAGGGATTGCAGTTGGTACACAGGCCAATGTTCCACTAGACCAGGGGTCTCAAACTCAAACTAGAAAAATGCTTTTACACAGAAAAAGCGTGTGAATGCTGAGCTGCTGAAAGAAATCGCGAAAGCATTGCTGAAAATGGATAAATAGGAAAAGTCAGAGTCACTAGCCTACCTGGAAACTGAAATGTGAAATGACTGAATATTTTAAAAGTTTTAAAGGTATAAAAAACTGAAAAATGTGCCATAATGTGCTAAATACATAAATCGTTTGATTGTTGAATGGTTTCTGTAGTTTAAAGTATGAAAAAGTGGAAGTGGTGCCACTAATAAAGAACTGTAAAGCAATAGTGTGAATGCCCAGCATTCACACTAATTAGGCTGGCAGTTGAGTTTCAAATTGATATGTGATGTCACAATAGGACTGAACGTTCTAACAGGCAAAGTGTATGGCAGAATTGCTAAAATTTAGATAAAATAATTTTAAAATCTGACTAGGATTCTGAAAGAGCTGAATGTCCTGAACTGTTTACGCTTTAAATGGGGTTTCTAGCTCAAAAAATGAAGGAGGAGATACAGTTCAAAGGTGATGAGGGTTTCAACCTTTCCCCATAGACTTCCATTGTTTTGAAAAAGTAGAAAAAGCTTAATATGTCTAAAAGTATAAAAGATTTCAAAAACCGAAACGTGAGCCTTAATGGGCTTAAAGACATGAACATTTTGATACCTGAATGGTTTCAGTGGCTAAAAGTATGAAGGAGTAAAAGAGGTGGAAAGTTGCAAAAGTCCCCCATTGACTCCCATTCAAAAAAGGGCTGAAAAAGGTTGAATATTTCAAAATGTTCAAAAGGTATGAAAAATCGGAAAGGGGAGCAATAATGTCCTTAATGAGTTGAACATTTTGATAGTTGAATGGTTTCAGTAGCTAAAAGTATGAAGGAGCTACAAAGTGTCAAATAATGGGCGGAAGAAAAATAAATAAATAACGAACTGCAAAGCAATAGTGTGAATGCTGGGCATTCACACTAATTACCTGGGGGGCCACTTGACAGGTGGTCTTATGGAGGAGCACCGGTGCAATAGGGATGAAGGGAAAAAAATTGTTCGATTATATAATATTCACGTCGTTTTTATTATTTCACATTTTTTCAGAGTTTTCACATGAATAGGTAACTATAGTATATACATAGCGTAGCCTGGCCAACACCTACGTTTTTAGCCTACTTCTTGCCAGAAACCTGGCACTTCATCTGCTGATACAGGTGAGGCACGTTTGCTTTCAGGGACTGGGCAGTGGACACCCCGAGGACAGCCTGGAGATGTTCATTGGTCAGTCTGGACCCATGCTTTGTTTAATTAAAGTTCATAGTTGAGAAGTTTCTTACGCAGAGAAGTGCTGCCGAAAAGACACATGACCTGCCCGAACAGTTTGGACAACTCTGTGGATGTTTTGGGAAGCTCTGACAAACTGTCCAAGCATCTCCTGCTTTCCTTGTTTCTCTCTGAACTTAACCTTGA
The DNA here is from genome assembly GCF_029633865.1 of Lampris incognitus. Classification (NCBI taxonomy): domain Eukaryota; kingdom Metazoa; phylum Chordata; class Actinopteri; order Lampriformes; family Lampridae; genus Lampris; species Lampris incognitus. The sequence continues at coordinate 22,824,661 of NC_079225.1, read as the reverse complement.
GCTCAGTGTTGCACTGCAGGTGTTTGAGCTCCATTTGAAATGTATTTGGGAGCATACAACTAACTGTATTGTTGATAAGGCATACCTGCAGTCAGCTGAGACTGAAGAGGTGACTTAGATGAGTGATGAAACGTTTCTCTCAATAACTGTGTGTCCAGATGAACTGATTCAACTTTCTTTCTTTGAGTGTGTGAAATCGTTTGCTTTAGTGCACAACTGTCTGTACATGTCGCCTGACAACTCGTTTGTACTCAGCATCTGGTGCCGCTCGTGTCAGTGTCCAACAATAGTCAACCAACATTTTTTTTACACTTTTATTTTTAACAGCATTTGAAATACAAACAAACAAAGCACAAAACAAGAAATCTTGTTTGTTATCATCCAACACCAAAGACAGATATACAGGTATGGGTCATCACACAGGGATTTCAGCAATGTTGCCTAATGAGAAAGAAGAGAGAAAAAAAATCCTTATCAACAACAGTTTCCTTTAAGTAGCAATCCCATTTTTGCCAGTATTTTTCCCCTTTGTCTTTCTGTAGACGAAGGGCGAAAGTCATCTTTTCTGTGGAGCATATATAATCGACAATTCCAGTAAAAAGGTCCATATTTGGAGGATTTCTCTGCAGCCAACATTTGGTGACAGCTTTTTTAGATGCTACTAGGAAATTCTTTTAGGAGCTATGCATCACCTTTATCTAAGTTTTTAGGGGGAACTCCAAGATACAGAGAGGAGAAAGACACATCAAAATTAAAGCCCAGGATCCTAGATATCAAATGTCCCACTTTTCCCCAAAAAGGTTGAATATGTGGGCGCAACCAAAATATGTGGGGATGGTCCACTTGCATTGATCCACACTCTCTCCAACAAGGGTGCTGGGTCCCAGAAAACTTGGATTTCTGCTTTGGTTTTATAAAAAACCAAATCAAGGCCTTCCAGCAGAAGTCCCTCCAGGTCAGTGAGTTAGTGATGGTGCAGTGAGTTTCCCAGGCATGTAAAGCCATTCCTTTGTTGATTTGGATGTATGCTTTGAGTCGTTGTAGAGTTGAAAGGTGAAATTGTTTTTCATCCTCAGCTTTCTAGCATACACCTGAAGGTTTTGTGCCAAAATCGACTGGTATTTGGAGCTATTCATGATTCTCTCTGTGACTAAAGCCCCAGTTCCAGCTGAAGAAAATCAGCCCCAAATGCCTGATGCTGCCACCACCATGCTTCACTGTGGGTGTGGTGTTCTCTTCGGGATGTGCTGTGTTGTTATTGTGCCACACATACCTTTTGGAACTTGGCCAAATAGTTCAACCTTGGTCTCATCAGACCATAATAAATTTTTCCTACATGGTTTTCAGAGACTGAATGCATCGGTTTGCAAAATTTAGCCGGGCTTGGATGTTTTTTGGGGGGGGGGGGTTGTGTGAAAAGGCTTCCCGTCTTGCTGCCATACCTCGTAGCCCAGACATGTGAAGAATACGGGAGATTGTCGTGACATGTAGGGAACAACCAGTGCTTGGCAGAAATTTCTGCAGCTTCTTTAATGTTGCTGTAAGCCTCTTGGCAGCCTCACTGACCAATTTTCTCCTTGTCTACTCATCAATCTGGAGGGACGTCCTGTTCTTGGTAATGTTCCTGAGATTATTTTGCATGCCTTTCTGGATCGATACCTTTCAACAATGAGAACCCGTTCATGCTTTGTAAACTCTTTGTGGACCATGGCTTTTGCAGCTGGATGCAACCAGGAAGATGCCAGGAATGTCCTGCAGGAAAAGCTGAACTTTATTTGGGGCTAATCACAGTCACTTTAATTGATGGCAGGTGTATACTAACTGCTATTTAACATGAGTTTGAATGTGATTGGTTAATTCTGAACACAGCCAAATCCCCAATTAAGGGTGTGCACACTTAATGAAATCAGGTTATTGCAAGATTTGTATTTTTTTTTCTCCCTACAATGTTTGGTTTTCACTTTATTTTTATAGGTTGCAATTTCACCTTAAGGGTAGAAAAACTGGCATGACATATCTTGGTTTCATTTTTTTCATCACATAAACCTGCCATTTTAACAGGTGTGTGTAAACTTTTTATATCCACTCTATCACTCATTTGACACAGAACCCACTGAGAAGGCCACAATCATTTTTTTGGGGGGGAGGTGATTTAAAAGCAGTTAAAAAAAAATCAACTCTCATTCAAGACAAACTTTTGATGTCTTTAATGATGTCATGGTCACAGATATTTTCTTAACTTGATACAGGTTCACTTACCACAAGAGAAAAAAAAAAGATCCATTGCCTCACTCTCCAAGTTCCATGGTAATGTTATATTGTGATCCCTTCCTAGGTTATCATTGGTACACAGACAATTCTAGCTAATGGAGGGCTTAGGGCCGTCAATGGGACACATATACTGGCATTGGCTGCGAAACACCACTCCACACCCCTGATCGTGTGTGCTCCCATGTTCAAGCTCTCACCTCAGGTAACAAATCAAAAATTGAAAAGCTGTAAAACTTTGTGTTCTGTCCTAAAGCATCATGATCAATTACAGAACTGATTGATGACATGCCTTTATGTTATGCCCTCAGTTCCCAAATGAAGAGGATACTTTCCACAAATTTGTCTCCCCACATGAGGTGCTCCCATTCACAGAAGGTAATGCTCACATTTTCAGTCAAGATGTAAATGGGCAATCCCACTGTTTTCCGTCCAAGTGCCATTCATGCCTCGAAGTATGCAGGTTGTCATTCTGACAGATCACTGCACCATTTCTTTAGTTTACATTGCCGACCCTTCTCTGGTTGCAGGTGTGGTGATCTGTGCAGTGTTTGGTTGGAATAAAAACCTGTCTTGTGGATTTAAATGCCACAAGGTTAGCCCACCAATGTTTTGTCAAAAAAGTAAAAGTTCTTTATATACTAGCCCAAACTAAACATTAGCATGTCTACAAGCATCTAATGAAGTATTATTATGAATTCTCTCTGGCAATTCACCGCCTTTGTAGCACATTTTCATGTGTCAAGAAAACAGTCTTCTGACATGACCAAATCCTTTTGAGAAAGCCGTGAGAAACGTTTTTGGAAAAGATATGTTCTTATACCAACTGTAAGCCATCTATCTTATCTTATGTTTTAGATTAGTAGTTGTTTCATGAAGTTGCTAGAACTTAAATGACTCTAAATTCTACTAAAATATATCAGGCAGCGCAATTTGACAGTAATTGGATTGCATGTTCTTTTTATCTAGAGGGGGAAAAAGAACTGAAACAAGAGATCTTGAGGAAATTAATAAGAATAATCTACTTTTGCATCCTAAATCGATTGTGATTGATTATTTTTCTATTTGGTTTGACGTGCTTGTCTTTTAGGGGAGATTCTCTCCAAAGTGAATGTGCACTGTCCGGTGTTTGACTACGTCCCACCTGAGCTCATCACACTTTTCATCTCTAATATTGGAGGAAACGCACCCTCATACATCTACCGTCTGATGAGCGAGCTTTACCACCCAGAAGACCATGAACTCTAACCAGTGTAAATAAAATTAAAATGATTATTGCAACACCCTGTGGCTGCTCTGTGTTTGAAAGAAAATATAAAAATATGTTAAGTTATTTGCCAAAGTGTGTCCTTACATTTACTCATGTGGCAGACTTACAAGAGGGTCAGCAGTTAGCAGCTGGCGTCATCGAGCACTACGCAGTAGCCAAGATTCAATTCAATTTATTGTCATTAAAAACGAAATGAGGGAATATTTATGTCAGAAGTGGGATTCGAACCTAAGCCTCCAGGCGAGACTACGACCTGGACGTAGCGCCTTAGACCGCTCGGCCACCCTGACTTAAAAATTGCATGTCATGTCACGTGCATTTAGTGTAACTACACCTTAGAAATGGAAAATGAAAATGCAAAGTAGATTTACATGCCACATATCACTATAACAGATAGTATATGCTCTTATGGTGATCTAAGTGTAGGCAGAGGGAGGGCACAGAAGTAGACACCAATGAGAAGGGTGTCGAAGTAAGGGTGCAATAGTAATAGACAACACCAACAGTCAAGTCAATTTCATTTGTACAGCCCAATGTCACAAATTACAAATTTGCCTCAGGGGGCTTTACAGCAACACAACATTCTGTCCTTAGACCCTCTCATCAGATAAGGAACAACTCCCTAAAAAAAAAAAAAAAAAAAACCTTTAACAGGGAGAAAAAATAGGAAGAAACCTCAGGGACAGCAACAGAGGAGGGATCTCTCTCCCAAGACGGACAACGTGCAGTGGATGTTGTGTTTACACAATTTACAGAATACATCATTGAAAGAGGATAACTGAATTATAATGGAATTATAAAATTAATGAAGAATATGATGTGCAGGATGCCAAGCAGTGTCCAGACGCCACCGGAACTGCCCAGGACCCAAGCCACACGACCAGCATCACCATGTAAAAAACACAAAAAACAAAACAAAACCCAGGATAACAAAAATTATATGGATTTATAATATATATATAAGAAGAAAATGTGATGAGGGGAATGCCAAGTAGCGTCCAGGTGGTGACCACCGTCACCACGGAGACCTGGGGGGAGGACCGACTGCATGTGTACACAAGAGAGACTCACATCACACCTATCACACACAAAAAGAGAAAGGAGAAGACATCACTCAGAGAGAGAGAGAAAAGACATGAAAGAACAGTTTGCAATAGTCATTAGTCATAATCAGTTAAATCATCAATTAGTCATAATCTATATGCTGTAATCTCATCAGCAGAACAGTGATTGGCAAATTCATTGAGACAGAAACCGACCCATCATGCAGTACAGGTTGTGAAGCGCTCAACTTAAAGGCAACTAATTGTAGGTTAAGGCAAAAAGACGAGTTTTAAGTTTGGATTTAAAGGACTCGACAGACTGTCTGATGGCAGCAGGCAGGTTATTCCACAAGAACGGGGCCCGATAGGAAAAGGCCCTGCCTCCAGCTGACTTCTTTTTAACTTTGGGTACACACTGGAGCCCTGTATTTTGAGAGCGAAGAGCTCGAGATGGAATGTATGGTTTAAGGACTTAAGCCAAGAGAGAGCTAAGCCAGAGACACCAGAATTACAGTTTAATCTGTCTAATATTATACAGTGATCAATGGTGTCAAAGGCTGCACTGAGGTCCAATAGTAGAATCGAAGAAGTGGAATCAGAGTCCATAGCTAGTAAAAGATCATTCACCACTCTGGTCAGAGCACTTTCAGTGGAGTGACAGGGCCTGAAAGCTGATTGAAAAGGTCCATATAGATGGTTTTCTTCTATATGGGTCGAAAGTTGTTGATACACAACTCTCTCTAGTACTTTAGAAAAGAATGAAAGATTAGAGACTGGTCGATAGTTATTAAGAGACCCTGGATTGAGGTGCGTTTTTTTTTTAAGTAGAGGTTTAACCACAGCGGTCTTAAAACTGCTGGGAACAATGCCAGTAGTAAGTGATAAATTAAAGATGTCTAGCACTGTACGTTTTGCTGGTAAGGGGTCAATAATAGTATTAAATATTCAAATCAGCCTTTAAACCTGGTATAAGCAATTGCACTTGTTACACCCCTCTTCAGACGACCTGGTAGTCCCGGACTCCCCCCGGAGCACTATATCGATATCGAACTTAGTGCGGACACCCGATCGGCATAGTCCGCTGCAGCTCAGAGCCCCTGAACTCAATCGATCCGCCAGCCTCAGCCTCCCGGTGACTTGGATTACAGGTGCGCGCCACCGTGCACAGCGAGACCATCTCAGTACAAATAGGTGCTTTGTCTCTCAGTACTGTGACGTCACCAAAGTGGCTGCTATGATGTGTTTGAAAGAAAATATATAAAACTATGCAAACTGATTTGCCAAAGTGTGTCCTTACATTGACTCATTTGGCAGACTTACAAGAGGGTCAGCACTTAGCAGCTGGCGTCATTGAGCACTACGTAGTAATCATAACCAAGATCACATGGCATGTCACGTGCATTTCGTGTAACTACGCCTTAGAAATGGAAAATTAAAATGCAAATTAGATGAACATGCCACATATAACTATAACAGATAGATCACCATAACAGTATATACTAAGTGTAGGTAGAGGGAGGACAGAAGTAGACACCAATGAGAAGGGTGTCAAAGTAAGGGTGCAGTAGTAATAGACAACACCAATAGTAGCATTAAATATTCATATCATCCTTTAAACCTGGGATAAGGAATTGCTCTTGGTACACAGGCCAATGTTCCACTAGACCAGGGGTCTCACACTCAAATTACCTGGGGGGCCACTTGAAAGGTGGTCTTATGGAGGAGCACCAGTGCAATAGGGATGAAGAAAAAAATTGTTCGATTATATAACGTTCACGTCGATTTTATTATTTCACATTTTTTTCCCAGAGTTTTCACATTAATAGGTAAGTACAGTGCATCCGGAAAGTATTCACACCCCTTCACTTTCTCCACATTTTGTTATGTTACAGCCTTATTCCAAAATTGATTAAATTCCTTTTTTTCTGATCAATCTACATACAATACCCCATAATGACAAAGCGAAAAAGGTTTTGTAGAAATTTTTGCAAATTTATTAAAAATAAAAAACTGAAATATTGCATGTACATAAGTATTCACACCCTTTACTCAGTAATTGGTTGAGGCACCCTTGGCAGCGATTACAGCCTCAAGTCTTCTTGGGTATGAAGCTACAAGCTCGGCACACCTATATTTGGGGTATTTCTCCCATTCTTCTCTGCAGAACCTCTCGAGCTCTGTAAGGTTAGATGGGGAGCGTCGCTGCACAGCTATTTTCAGGTCTTTCCAGAGATGTTCAACGGGGTTCAAGTCTGGGCTCTGGCTGGGCCACTCAAGGACATTCACAGACTTGTCCCGAAGCCACTCCTTCGTTGTCTTGGCTGTGTGCTTAGGGTCGTTGTCGTGTTGAAAGGTAAACCTTCGCCCCAGTCTGAGGTCCTGAGCGCTCTGGAGCAGGTTTTCGTCAAGGATCTCTCTGTACTCTGCTCCATTCATCTTTCCCTCGATCCTGACTAGTCTCCCAGTTCCTGCCACTGAAAAACATCCCCACAGCATGATGCTGCCATCACCATGCTTCACTGTAGGGATGGTATTAGCAAGGTGATGAGAGGTGCCTGGTTTCCTCCAGACGTGACGTTTGGCATTCAGGCCAAAGAGTTCAATCTTGGTTTCATCAGACCAGAGAATCTTGTTTCTCATGGTCTAAGAGTCCTTTAGGTGCTTTCTGGCAAACTCCAAGTGGGCTGTCATGTGCCTTTTACTGAGCAGAGGCTTCCGTCTGGCCACTCTACCATAAAGGCCTGATTGGTGGAGTGCTGCAGAGATGGTTGTCCTTCTGGAAGGTTCTCCCATCTCCACAGAGGAATGCTGGAGCTCTGTCAGAGTGACCGTCGGGTTCTTGGTCACCTCCCTGACCAAGGCCCTTCTCCCCCAATTGCTCAGTCTGGCTGGGCGGCCAGCTCTAGGAAGAGTCCTGGTAGATCCAAACTTCTTCCATTTACGAATGATGGAGACCACTGTGCTCTTCGGGACCTTCAAAGCTGTAGAAATGTTATTGTATCCTTCCCCAGATCTGTGCCTCGATACAATCCTGTCTCAGGGGTCCACAGACAATTCCTTTGACTTCATGGCTTGGTTTCTGCTCTGACATGCACTGTCAACAGTGGGACCTTATGTGTGCCTTTCCAAATCAAGTTGGATCAATTGAATTTACTAGAGGCGGACTCCAATCAAGATGTAGAAACATCTCAAGGATGATCAGTAGAAACAGGATGAACCTGAGCTAAAATTTGAGTGTCACAGCAAAGGGTGTGAATACTTATGTACATGAAATATTTCAGTTTTTTATTTTTAATAAATTTGCAAAGATTCCTACAAAACCTTTTTCACTTTGTCATTATGGGGTATTGTGTGTAGATTGATGAGAAAAAAGTAATTTAATCCATTTTGGAATAAGGCTGTAACATAACAAAATGTGGGGAAAGTGACGGGGTGTGAATACTTTCCGGATGCACTGTATATACATAGTGTAGCCTGGCCTAAGCCTACGTTTTTAGCCTACTTCTTGCCAGAAACCTGGCACTTCATCTGCTGATACAGTTGAGGCACATTTGCTTTCAGGGACTGGGCAGTGGACACCCCGAGGACAGCCTGGAGATGTTCATTGGTCAGTCTGGACCCATGCTTTGTTTAATTAAAGTTCATAGTTGAGAAGTTTCTTACGCAGAGAAGTGCTGCTGAAAAGACACATGACCTGCCCGAACAGTTTGGACAACTCTGTGGATGTTTTGGGAAGCTCTGACAAACTGTCCAAGCATCTCCTGCTTTCCTTGTTTATCTCTGAACTTTGCCTTGAGCTCAGTGTTGCACTGCAAGTCTATGACCTCCATTTGACATGTACTTGGAGCATGCAACTAACTGTATTGTTGATAAGGGATACCTGCAGTCAGTTGAGACTGAAGAGGTGACTTATATGAGTGATGAAACGCTTCTCTCAATAAACGTTGTGTCCAGATGAACTGATTCAACTTTCTTTCTTTGAGTGTGTGAAATCGTTTGCTTTAGTGCACAACTGTCTGTAGATGTCGCCTGACAACTCGCTGATCCGTCCTGCCATTATATTTGGGCTGAGACTGACGCAGTCTCTCAGAAAATGAAGAAGTAGTCGCATGTCCGTTTCTCTTGGAACTGTCTGTGCTCATTGGTCAACTTTCTTTTGGCTTTTGAAAGTGACATATTTACAACACATCTGCAAGCAGTGACAACAATTTACATTAGCAATATCGCGTGACATATTTCCCTGCGGGTTAGCCTACTACTCGCGCTGCCTGGCTACAGTGTGTGTGTGTGCGTGAGAGAGAGAGAGAGAGAGAGAGAGAGAGAGAGAGAGAGAGAGAGAGAGAGAGAGAGAGAGAGAGAGAGAGAGAGAGAGATATGCAAAACTCACAGCTAATCTTAACTGAGTACTTAGAACTAGAAAATGGATACGCGTCCGGATTTCTTAATACGTCTAAAACAGCGCGGGTCGCACAAAACTCTAAAACTACCTGGTAGTTTGAGACCCCTGCACTAGACAGTCTGCAGATCATGAGAGCGTTTAAGAATTAGGGATGAAGAGCAAAGACTTATTAGAAACCCGTATACACTTCATTCATTCATCAATTCATCCATTCATTCATTATCCAAGTCGCTTATCTGAATTTGGGTTGCGGATTACACAGTTACACCTTATATACTTCCCTATACACTTTCATATACACTTTACAATACACTATACAACTTCACTATACACTTCACTGTACACTATACACGTCACTATACACTCTTTATACACATACACTTTTACATCTTATACACTTCCCTTTACTAACAGCTTATCTGACTCAGAATCAGAAGACTTTATTCATCCCCGAGGGAAATTCCGTAAACAAAAGCTGAATTATTGTTTTTAATCGAGAAATCATAAATTGACCTAACTGATGCCATTTTACGTTCTTCCTAATTTTACAGTTTGGGCATATGCCCCTTCTACTGATTGTGGAGAAACAGCGCTACCTAATTCTTGGGAGTGTTTAAGATAATAACAATAATAAAAAAGCATTGTAAGGCCCACATATATCCTGTAGGAGGCAGTCGTAAACATGCCCCCTTTTACCTTGTTTTGTTAAATAATTGTTGGGAAACAATCAGTATTATGATCAAATGTTATTATATTGATGAGGTTGTAACACACGTACATGCCAAGGCCAACCGTTGGCACCCAAGTGTTTATTTTTCGCCCGATTTCCCCAAATTAATATTTGTCGAAAATAAAGGATGCAGGTGTATTTTTAGATTGTTGCATATCATACAAACACATTGTGTTTTGCGTGATATGCTTTTTACATGTATTATATGACAATGTTGTATATGTTTTTGCATATCATACAAAACACATTGTGTTTTATATGATATGCAAAAATGTGACTAAAACTCTTGGCTGAACCGTGTACGTGTGTATGTGTGTACGTGTGTATGTGTGTGTGTGTGTGGGGGGGGGTTGCAACACACGTATATGCCAAGGCTACCCATTGGCACCCAAGTGTTAATTTTCCGCCCGATTTCCCCATTTTAATAGTTGTTTAAAACAAAGGATGCAGATGTATTGTTGTATTTTTTTGCCTATCACACAAAACAATCTATTATTCTGACTACAACTGTGGAGGAGGGGGGGGGGGACCCTCAAAAGAGACTGGGTCCCGCTGTATTGCTCAGGCTGCACTACAGCGTCTATTCACAGGCGCGATCCCACTACTGAGCGGCACGGGGGCTTTGACCTGCTCCGTTGCCGGCCTGGGCCGGTGCACCCCTCTTTAGACGACCTGGTGGTCCTAGGCTCCCCCCGGAACACCATATCGATACCGAACTTAGTGCGGACACCCGATCGGCATAGTCCGCTGCAGCTCAGAGCCCCTGAGCTCAATCGATCCGCCAGTCTCAGCCTCCCAGTGACTTGGATTACAGGCGCGCGCCACCGCGCCCGGCGAGAATCTCCGAGTACAAATAGGTGTTTTGTCTCTCAGTACTGTGACGTCACCAACGTGGCTGCTATGCTGTGTTTGGAAAAATATATAAAACTATGCAAACTGATTTGCCAAAGTGTGTCCTTACGTTTACTCATTTGGCAGACTTACAAGAGGGTCAGCACTTAGCAGCTGGCGTCATTGAGCACTACGTAGTAATCATAACCAAGCTCGCATGGCATGTCACGTGCATTTCGTGTAACTACGCCTTAGAAATGGAAAATGAAAATGCAAATTAGATTAACATGCCACATATCCCAATAACAGATAGTATATGCTCTTATGGTGATCTAAGTGTAGGTAGAGGGAGGACACAGAAGTAGACACCAATGAGAAGGGTGTCAAAGTAAGGGTGCAGTAGTAATATACAATACCAATAATAGTATTAAATATTCATATCAGCCTTGCACAACATGGATCAAAAGTGACCCATGTTGTGCATTTATGTTCTATATATTTGCAATAAATTAATTTCGTCATTCAGTATTCCAGGTGTTCCTCAATTAACTTGTTTTTGATCATCATACATCCTTATTTTATTTTTCCTTTCTTACTTCTTGAATAAAAACCCTTTTTGTATCACTACCCTTTCTAATGCACACACAACATGGGTCAAAAATGACCCATATCCATTTTCTATGTTATTTCATGTATGGTTGAGTGTTTCTATGATATATCTTTGAAAATGACCCATATCCATTTTCTATGTTATTTCATGTATGGTTGAGTGTTTCTATGATATATCTTTGAAATAAATGTATTTTATCATTCACTATTCCAAGTATTCAATAAATATCTTGTTTTTGTTTAGCACACATCATCATTTTTATTTTTCCTTTCTAACTTTATGAACAAGCACAGCTTTTGTATTTCTACATCAAGTTAACACACATGGGTCAGAAACTACCCACATGCATTTACTATAGCATTTGGCGAGGAACTGTGAAATTTGTTTGTTGGAGTTGTGGGTGTGTCTGGGAATCAAGCTCTCCTACATGAAGCTGGAGTTGTGGGTGTGTCTGGGAATCAAGCTCTCCTACATGAAGAAGACTCCTCTGATGACATAGAAGACTCATCTGATGAGTCCTCTGAAGAGGAAACTCAGACCCAGTCCAATAGATTGAGTAAAAACAGATCTTGCTGGAATGAGAATCCCCCCACTCATGGCAGAACAAGAAGCCATAACATTCAGAGGTGCTGCCCAGGACCTACATCTGGATCAACAGCTGTTTCACCGAAAGATGCCTTGGATATGTTCATGAGTGACAACATCATTGAGTAGGTTCTAAAATGCACCAACTTAGAGGGACGAAGAGCAGCCACAGCAAAAGGGAAAGAGTGGAGAAGCATTGATAAAGAAGAATTAATGGCCTTTATTGGTTTGACCCTCCTTGCAGGCGAGGAGAAGAGCTGGGATGTGGCCTTGTGGGAGCTGTTTGTGGATCCACTGCAAAATCCAATTTACAAGGCCACCATGGGGCTCAGGAGATATGAGGATATCTGCCGTTTCATACGGTTTGACGACAAGAGGACCAGAGCTCTGCGACTTGAAACAGACCACATGGCGGCATTTAGGTACGTGTGGGACTGTTTCCTGGACAACTGCAGAAGATGGTTCATCCCCAGTGACTGTGTCACCATAGATGAGCAGCTAGTGCCCTTCCGAGGCAGGTGCAAGTTCCTGCAATACATGCCCAGCAAGCCTGTGAAATATGGGATAAAATTTTTTTGGATGTGCGATGCAAGGGTACCTTATGCAATAGATGGAATTGTCTATACAGGGAGACAGCCAGGAGAGGAGGTTCAGAGGAACCTTGGAGAGAAGGTCATCCAACAATTGGGCAGTGGAATCAGACAGACAGGTGAATATATACAGTACAATACAGATATGAATGTATAAGTTTTAGCACAATACCTACATAATTTTTCCAATCTTTCATAATGTGTATTTTAATTTTTTATTTGATTTCTCTATAAGCAAAATAGTAGAATAGAATAAAATACAATGCAATACAATGCAACAGATTATGGTGTTAAGAATTTAGAGAATTCTATGTTGAGTAAATGTACAATCTTTTTTCCCCCTCTCATAGGTCGCAACATCACAATGGACAACTTCTTCACCAGTGTCCCTCTGGCTGAGAAGCTCCTCGAGAAGAACCTGACCATTGTTGGGACTCTTCGCCAGAACAAGCCGGACATACCACCTATCATGAAGCCACCCAAATTACGGGAGATTCATAGCTCAGAATTCGGATTAAATGGCAACATGACCATGGGGAGCTATGTGCAGAAGAAGGGAAAGGCTGTTGTTCTCCTGAGCACCATGCATGATGACAAAGCAGTGGATGACAGCAGTCAGAAGAAGAAACCAGAAGTGATCCAGTACTACAACAAAACAAAAGGAGGAGTGGACCCAATGGATCGGATGGTTAGCACATACTCACGTAAGCGGAGAACACGGAGGTGGCCCATGGTGCTCTGGTACAATATGCTGGATGTTGCCACCCTCAATGCCTACATCAACTTCATTGCACAACACCCTGATTACATGGGTGGTGTGAACCATGCACGCCAGCTATTCATCAAGGAACTGGGCAAAGAGCTTGTCATGCCACATATGAAGAGGCGCATGGAGGGCACACCCAAACTCCAAAAGCATATTATTGAAGCAATGGGAAGATGTGAGTTAAAAAAAACAAAACACGGCCAGCACCCAGCCACAGGAGGACATCAGACAGGAGGGCCAAAGGAAGAGGGAGAGGTGCGCAATCTGCCCAGTTTCCAAAGAAAGAAAAGCCAGCAGCTGGTGTTCCAAGCGCACCAGGCCTGTGTGCAAGGAGCACATAAATGTAGTGGTCATTTGTGAGGCATCTAAAAATTGAGATGGCAGTTTGTGCTCTAGTAATGTGATCAGTTGTGTTTTAGTTTGTTTGGTCACATTTCCCCAGTTTACAGTAGTTACACTATAGATACAGTACAGTTCAATAGCCGTGTTATCTGTTGTCAGATGTATGTGTACAGTGCATCCATTAAGTATTCACACCCCTTCACTTTCCCCACATTTTGTTATGTTACAGCCTTATCCCAAAATGGATTAAATTCCTTTTTTTCCCCTCATCAATCTACACACAATACCCTATAATGACAAAGTGAAAAGGGTTTTGTAGAAATTTTTGCAAATTTATTAAAAATAAAAAACTGAAATATTGCATGTACATAAGTATTCACACCCTTTGCTATGACACTCAAAATTGAACTCAGGTTCATCCTGTTTCCACTGATCATCCTTGAGATGTTTCTACATCTTGATTGGAGTCCACCTGTAGTAAATTCAATTGATTGGACATGATTTGGAAAGGCACACACCTGTCTATATAGTAAGGTCCCACTGTTGACAGTGCATGTCACAGCAGAAACCAAGCCATGAAGTCAAAGGAATTGTCTGTGGACCTCCGAGACAGGATTGTATCGAGGCACAGATCTGGGGAAGGGTACAAAAAAATTTCTACAGCTTTGAAGGTCCCGAAGAGCACAGTGGTCTCCATCATTCGTAAATGGAAGAAGTTTGGATCCACCAAGACTCTTCCTAGAGCTGGCCGCCCAGCCAAACTGAGAAATCGGGGGAGAAGGGCCTTGGTTAGGGAGGTGACCAAGAACCCGACGGTCACTCTGACAGAGCTCCAGCGTTCCTGTGGAGATGGGAGAACCTTCCAGAAGGACAACCATCTCTGCAGCACTCCACCAATCAGGCCTTTATGGTAGAGTGGCCAGGCAGAAGCCTCTGCTCAGTAAAAGGCACATGACAGCCCACTTGGAGTTTGCCAGAAAGCACCTAAAGGACTCTCAGACCATGAGAAACAAGATTCTCTGGTCTGATGAAACCAAGATTGAACTCTTTGGCCTGAATGCCAAACGTCACGTCTGGAGGAAACCAGGCACCTCTCATCACCTTGCTAATACCATCCCTACAGTGAGGCATGGTTGTGGCAGCATCATGCAGTGGGGATGTTCTTCAGCGGCAGGAACTGGGAGACTAGTCAGGATCGAGGGAAAGATGAATGGAGCAAAGTACAGAGAGATCCTTGATGAAAACCTGCTCCAGAGCGCTCAGGACCTCAGACTGGGGTGAAGGTCTACCTTTCAACACGACAATGACCCTACGCACACAGCCAAGACAACGAAGGAGTGGCTTCGGTGCTGCTGAAAAGACACATGACCTGCCCGAACAGTTTGGACAACTCTGTGGATGTTTTGGGAAACTCTGACAAACTGTCCGAGCATCTCCTGCTTTCATTGTGCCTCTTCGAACTTTGCCTTGAGCTCAGTGTTGGACTGCAAGTCTATGAGCTCCATTTGAAATGTACTTGGAGCATGCATCTATATTGTTGACAAGGGATACCTGCAGTCAGTTGAGACTGAAGAGGTGACTTATATGAGTGATGAAACGTTTCTCTCAATAAACGTTGTGTCCAGATGAACTGATTCAACTTCCCTATACACTTTCATATACACATCACTATACACTTCACTATACACTATACATGTCACTATACACTTCACTATACACTTTCATATACACTACACTATACATGTCACTAAACACTTTCATATACACTTCACTATACACTACACATGTCACTATACACATTCATATACACTACACTATACAAGGGGAGGGCAATCTTATCCAGAAAGTGCCAGTGTGGGTGCAGGTTTTTGTTCCAACCAAGCAGTTACACACCTGACCCCACGAATCAACCAGAAGAGTCTTTGCTGAGAAACTTGATTAGGAGACACAGGTGTGTAACTGCTTGGTTGGAACAAAAACCTGCACCCACACCGGCGCTGTCTGAATAAGATTGCTCACCCCTGCACTATACACTTCACTATACACTTATACACATACACGTTTACACCTTATACACTTCCTTTTACTAATAGTTTAACAAAAGCTGAATTATTGTTTTTAATCAAGAAATCATAAATTGGCATAAACTGATAGCATTTTAAGTTGTTCATAATTTTACAGTTTGGTCTTCGGCCCCTTCTAGGTGTAACAGTTTTAAAAATGGTCTTAATTAATTTCTTTATTTACAAACAGTATTTTTGAATTTATTTGTCATTTAATAATTCTGTTAAGCATTTCTGAATTTTATCTTATTATTTTAATTTACGGTTATTCATATTCCCTGCGGAAATGATGTTACCTCACGTCACTCCTTCTCTAACTCCTGTGCTTCGTCGCTTCCGCCTTCTTGTCACAGCGCATATTGCATTGACGAGGAGCGGAGGTGCAGAAGGGATACCGAAAATGTGTCGTGTTTGTCTTCTGCAGAGCCAATAAATGTTGGAAAACTGTCGTTGAGAGTTGCCTCCTTCTATGCCCAACATCTGTTACATACTGATTGTGCAGAAACGGCGCGAACTAATTCTTGAGAGTGTTTTAACATTAAAAAAAAAGACATTGTAAGACCCACATATATCCTGTAGGAGGCAGTCGTGAACGTGCCGTTTTTACCTTGTTTTGATAAATAATTGTTGCAAAACAATCAGTATTATGATCAAATGCCAAGGCCACCCGTTGGCACCCACAGTGTTCATTTTCGCCCCCGATTTCCCCAAATTAATAATAATTTTAAAAAAAAAACTCAAAAGAGACTGGGTCTCGCTGTATTGCTCAGGCTGCACTACAGCGTCTATTCACAGGCGCGATCCCACTACTGAGCGGCACGGGGGCTTTGACCTGCTCCGTTGCCGGCCTGGGCCGGTGCACCCCTCCTTAGACGACCTGGTGGTCCTGGGCTCCCCCCGGAACACCATATCGATACCGAACTTAGTGCGGACACCCGATCGGCATAGTCCACTGCAGCCCAGAGCCCCTGAGCTCAATCGATCCGCCAGCCTCAGCCTCCCAGTGACTTGGATTACAGGCGCACGCCACCGCGCCCGGCGAGAATCTAGAGGTACAAATAGGGCTTTTGTCTCTCCATACTGTGACGTCACAACAGCGGCAGAAGCGAGAAACAGCGGCGCTTAGTGGTTAAAAGAAAGGGAGAGGGAGGGGAGTTGAACATTATCGATTACTTGTAGGTTATATCGTGAATAAAACATTACTTATGCATTTTCAAAAATCCCAAATTTGAGCTTTTCAACGATAACTGGATCAACATGCTACATTGTAAAACGATGACAGATGGAGCTGCGGTTTGGACCACAGAAAAAAGAGCGAAAAATTGAAGTTACAATTCTTAGTCTGAACATAGGGAAACTGAGGGATAGGAAAGACAAAAAAAAAAGGAAAAAGAAAAGAGCTTAAAGAAATATGAAAAATTTGGATAAAAGTGTGCGTTAAATGACTTCATTTGGTTCCCGTAACTAAGTTTCGAAACTGAAGATTCAAATTGAGAAAAAAAGGAAAAAGTTTCCAAGGAAGGCAGAAACCGAAGAGACAAAACACCGAAAAAAAGGTTCAAACCGAAATTTGCACATGACTAATTTGGTGGAGACTCGTTCTGGAGCGATTAGAGACTGACGACAGAGCTCAGTTTAAATAAAACACAAGTAGAAAAAAAAACAAAAAACGAAAAAACATTTTTTTAAAGACAAAACTAAAATGGCTCGCCAGCAAAGTTCACAAGAAGACTCCTATGTGACTAACAAATATGTGACTGACAAATATTCAATGGTTTATTTCGACAATGACTCTGATGACGGTTGCTGACATCATGACAACAGCTGTTGACAGAGGATAGTCCCCTGATCTTAGGTGTGTGGTCCTAACAGCATTTGTCAGGTCAAGTAGCAGAAAACTGAAATGGTGAATTAAGTCAAAGGCAAAAAATGTCACGTTTCAAATGTTCTCATTTTGGGGTATTTCCAAAGTCCTAGCCCACTATTGTGCTCTTTTATGGGCCTGTTTACACACACACACACACACACACACACACACACACACACACACACACACACACACACACACACACACACACACACACACACACACAACTTTGCTTGCTATTCTGTTAGCAAGAAATGCCTCCATTTTAAGAGGAAAGAGAAACATACAAAAATAAAGATAAAGAAAAGGATGTATAGATAGATAGATAATATTACTTCTATTTTTGACCACCAGGGGGATCCCTCCACCATATTAAGGTACAGAATAATTACCACAAATTCAGTGTGTGTGTGTGTGTGTGTTTGCGTGCGTGTGTCTGTGTGTGTGTGCGCGTGCTGGCACGTCTGTCGAGTGTAATGTTGTGTGCGGATGCGGTTAGCTAGGGATTGGATGGTGGGGTAGAATGAGGGTCAAAGGGGAGCATTTGGAGGGTTTTGGCTCCCTGCTATGGTCTAGCAGAGAGACTGCATTGTGCTGTGACCTAAATTTGTTGACCTGGAACTACAGAGAAGAGGTTGAAGTGAATGGAGAGCAGCAAACATGTCTTCACCCTCCATCACCCGCACTCACTGTCCAGGCCATGACATAAACCAGCGTAGTCTGAAGTCACATCATACACTCGCCACTTAAGAGGCTGTGAATATGGGAAAATTAGGAGCTAGAGCAGTAATATTGGAAAATCGTCTCACCCTCAACTTTTGTAAAAGCATTTAAAGACTTCATCCAATTGCTTTGCTGTGATTACCCAGGTGACTTAATCCATACCCTTCATTTAGTTTTCAGTCGTCAAGTTTCTATGAAGAGAGAGGGTTTCTGTTAACAGCAAGGCGGCTGGTTTAATGACAGGGGGTTTGCATTACCTCTGTGTAGCACCTTAGTAGTTTATACTTTGTCACCTACTATATAAGTACCATTAAGCAATGCACTAAAATTCAAATTCTTACAAAGCAATGCAATGCAATGCACTCCACACTGTAATCCACATCCCCATTTGAACACTATATAGCAGTCGATCAGCTATTTAGATAATGTCCTTCACACTAAAATGAGCCGGATTAAAACGACTGCAACTAAAATTACTATCCAGATTCCGTGGGAGGGCATAGGCGGTGACAGTCACACCTCGGTGAAACTTTTCTTGTGCCTTCAGATTATCAGATGACAGAAACATCCAGCGGCATCATGCATGTGCAAGTGGGTCTGTGATAGGTCCCACCTTTCATTTTCCTTTGCTTCTGAAATGGGTTTCGGTGTGCAGCGCTGAAGGGGCCACATAAATCTCATCCTCTTCTTTTTTTCATTACGTTAACAGCATTCCTTACGGGCCTTTGATGAGACGGGGGAGCAAAGCGGGGGCGGGGGGCCAGAGGATTGATGGCAAACAGCGCAGGCCATTAAACCTGGCTCCCTGCTCTAATGAACACTCAGCACAGTCAGACTGGGAAGTGACCATACTGAGCTCATCAATCCAAAGTCATCTGTAGGGACGCGCATACTATGTCCTGACTGTGTCAGGTCAATGGACATGCCTACACCTACACAGCTGAAGCTCCTCCACATTTCATCTGAATGGAAACGAGTGTTCTGCATGAGCCACAGCCTTTGGCATACCGTGAATATCAATTACAGTACTTTTTTTTCTAAAACCCTTTTTTTTTCCAATTCCTCTGTCCCATCATGTCATTAGCGACTGTAAAATGAAACGCATTCAGTCAAAATATAGTCCCGTGTTGACGTGATTCCCCTCTGTTTTATTGATCCAAAGCGGCGTGCCATAATATTGTAGTATTTGACCTTTGAGAAAGTGCCACTGTTTCATGGCTTTGTTTGCGATCCACTCATTCACCTCAGACTGAGCAGAAGTCCAACTTGACAGATTATCAGACTCGGCTGAGTAGCAATTACACGATCAGAGATTGTGACCCCTTGCACGGGGAGAATACCCCCACCACCCCTGACCCCCCCCCAACACACATTCACACTCTTACGTACACACACACGCATACATCCACGTGGCAAACAGACACCTCATCCCAAAGCCCCATCCACACACGCCCCAATCCCCATATCCCCTAATTTCTTTGCCCCCCTTGGGAATTGACATGTGGCAGTGCTGGCAGCCCCAGCTGTTGCCTGTTGATGCACAAGCCCAAGCCGTGATGCGATGTCATCAAAACGGCAGCGTCCCGTGGGAGAGGGCAGACAAGCGCTGTAATTAGAGGGGGAATGATGCCAGTGGTTACAACTGAGTGCTCTCCTGGGGCCCTCGGAGGCCACAGGGGACCCGCAGACGCGTGGCTAACCTGTGGGTCCCTACCTGCGACCCCAAGCTTATATTCAGACAGTATTTCTACATTTGGCTGTAAGCTTACCTTTCCACAAGGCAATGGGAATAGCTCTTTGTGCTACTTTTGCATGTATTTACGTAACTTGCTAACATCTATTTCAGCATCTCTGATATATTCTCTACAGCTTTGCACTTAATCACCTCTTATTTCACCTGTATATAGTCAATCCTTGTGTATATATCTGGAGATTGTTGTGTTGTGTTGTTATTCTATGTTAAGTACACTGAGAGAGCCATGAAACCAGAGTCAAATTCCATGTGTGTCCAAACCTACACGCTGGGTCCGAAATTACCACTCGCCACCCGCCAAATGTGAGTAGATTTTCTGATTGGCGAGTAAATCTCAGAAGCCTACCCGCCACATGGCGAGTAACAAAAAACCTGACATCCAACCACTTAAACCACCTCCATCTCTCTCGCTCTCTCTCCCTCTCTCCTTAGCAACAACAATAACAGAAATTAACCAATCAAAGTGCACTAGAACAATAACATAGCAACAACAATAACAGAAATTAACCAATCAAAGTGCATTAGAACAATAACACAGCAACAACAATAACAGAAATTAACCAATCAAAGTGCATTAGAACAATAACACAGCAACAACAATAACAGAAATTAACCAATCGAAGTGCATTAGAACAATAACACAGCAACAACAATAACAGAAATTAACCAATCAAAGTGCATTAGAACAATAACACAGCAACAACAATAACAGAAATTAACCAATCAAAGTGCATTAGAACAATAACATAGCAACAACAATAACAGAAATTAACCAATCAAAGTGCATTGGAACAATAACACAGCAACAACAATAACAGAAATTAACCAATCAAAGTGCATTAGAACAATAACACAGCAACAACAATAACAGAAATTAACCAATCAAAGTGCATTAGAACAATAACATAGCAACAACAATAACAGAGATTAACCAATCCAGCAACAACAATAACATAAATTAACCAATCAAAGTGCATTGGAACAATAACACAGCAACAACAATAACAGAAATTAACCAACCGAAGTGCACTAGAACAATATCACAGCAACAACAATAACAGAAATTAACCAATCAAAGTGCATTAGAACAATAACACAGCAACAACAATAACAGAAATTAACCAATCAAAGTGCATTAGAACAATAACACACAACAACAATAACAGAAATTAACCAATCAAAGTGCATTAGAACAATAACATAACAGCAACAATAACAGAAATTAACCAATCAAAGTGCATTAGAACAATAACACAGCAACAACAATAACAGAAATTAACCAATCAAAGTGCATTAGAATGTCGCTAGACGCCACTGGCGGGTAACATTACATACACTCGAGGAACAACGACAGCAGCACCCGTCAAACTCGGTACTAGCCTACTCTATTCTTTTAACTAACGTTAGCGAGCAACACCAGTTATGTGGCGATATTTAGAAGGCGCAAAAACACCATCAAAAAGACAACCATGCCCCGAAGAGGAGGAAGAAGCCACCATCACCATCAAACCGAAAAAAAAGTTCAGTAAAAAGTGAAGGTATGGCAATAAAGGAGCTGCGAGAGGCTGGCTGGGGTATAACGCACAGACCGTGATAATGAGTAGCTCCGTCTGTCGCCAGTATGCCAAAAAACCGCAGCAATTCATTTGTCATCGGTAACAAGATAATGAAGGTAGAAAACATCAGGGAACATGAGACCTCCAGATGTCACATTACCTGTATGACGGCCTCTCGGGGTCAATCGCAGCTTGTCCTCGCAACATTCTCCGTAAAGGCGCTAATAGCCATGTCCGAGCAGACCAGCAGGAAAATCTCTCCGACTTCGAATGGATGTGCGAGTAAGTGAATTTAGTTGCCATCTCAAAATATCCTTATACAGCGTAAACAACGTGCTGGCTGTAGCTAACGTTAGGCAGCTAGCACTAGCATGTGACACCTAGCTTGCGCTAACGTTAGCCAGCTAGCACTAGTATGTGACACCTAGCTTGCGCTAACGTTAGCTGTGTGCTAGCCTCACGAAACAGGTTAAAATTGACCGGCGGTCCAAGGGTCCGCGGTGGTGTAGCGGTCTAGGAATCGGCTTTGTGTCGATGCAGTTGCCCACTGGGGACCCTGTTATGTATGCACACATCGACAGTGCTGCATTTGATTTGGTGCTGTTCTATTGTGCTGGGATCGATTGGTGATGCCTGCGGGCTCTGGGTTGTTTGATCGGGTCTGCCTTTGATGCTGTGTCAGTCTAAATAAAGAATGCCACGGAGAGGTTGTGTCGAGCGACAGCGCTGTGTCCTGACGTGATTTCTAAATGCAATATTGGCGACGAGGATGGCTGATATCTCTCTCCCACCACCTGTCCCCTTCCTGGCATTACCTGGCGAGCCTCCGGTACCATGGACTCGCTGGCTACATAGTTTTGAAAATTACATCATCGCCTCAGGGCTCGACGACGTGAGCCAGGCTAGGAAGACGGCTCTGTTGCTTCACTGCTTGGGAGCAGAGGGTCATCGTGTGCTCGGGACTCTGGGGAACGTCACAAGCTTTGCCGAAGCTGTGGGACTTATGAGCACCCATTTCACTGCTCCACAGAGTGCCCTCCTTCGGCGATTTATATTCCGTCAGCGACACCAACTGCCTGGTGAGTCTGTGCGGCAGTACGTAGCTAATTTGCGAGGGCTAGCTAGCTCATGCAAGTTTGGCCCGCTTCAGGACGAGATGGTTCGCGACCAGCTAATCGAACACACCAACAACGCAAAGGTGCGTGAGACTCTCCTGCTGGAAAAAGATGATCTGCTGCTGTCCAGAGCAATTACCATCGCACTACAGGTTGAGGGAGCAGCTGAGTGTGCTGCTATGCTAAATACACAGCAAGTGGCCACCTCCAGTCAAGCTGCCAACGACTCCTCCCTCTACTCACGGCTGCCCCTCGGGACGCAACCCAGCCAGAGCGAGGCGGGCGCCGACTCCACTGGGGACGTCTTGCAACTGCAACGACGGCGTTCTCGGCCCCGCCCTCAACAGTCCTGTGGTAACTGTGGGTCTCGGTCTCATGTTTCAAGGGCTCAGAACTGCCCTGCCCGTGGCCAGACATGCCGTAGCTGCGGTAAGCACAATCACTTTGCCAACGTCTGTCGATCTTCCCCGGCTGGGTCAGAGGGCCACACCCCCCAGTCTTCAACCGCCGTCATTCACAAGGTGAGCTCTGCGCCAGTGTCATTCAAATCATGCACAGTCAACATTAATGATGTGTGCATTCCCCTGCTGTTGGACACCGGTGCAAGTGTGTCTCTCCTGAATGTTGATACCTACAGTCAATTTTTCGGTTCACTGCCACTGTCCGCACCCTCAGCTGTCCTCTGTGGGTATGGTGACTCCAAAATCGATCTGGTTGGCTCTCTCCAACTGACTGTCCGCTATGGAACCAAGCTGGTGCCTAATGCAGTTTTTCATGTGGCACGCCGTGGGGCCAACCTGATGGGCCTGGACCTGTTCTCCGCTCTGGGGTTCTCCCTCTTAGACACAAGGGGGGCAGCAATCCTGACTGTCGCCACACCTTGGCAGCAGAAGTGGCCATCGCTGTTTATGGGGCTTGGCTGCCTCTCCGCCTTCACCCATCAACCTCTCCGTGGCATTCTTTATTTAGACTGACACAGCATCAAAGGCAGACCCGATCAAACAACCCAGAGCCCGCAGGCATCACCAATCGATCCCAGCACAATAGAACAGCACCAAATCAAATGCAGCACTGTCGATGTGTGCATACATAACAGACCCGTCTCGTCAGACCCGACTATGGCCGGACTTGGTGACGCAGCGATAACTGGCAACGCTGTCTTCGGGAGGGGGGCGGAGTCGGGGGCTTGTGTTCGTCACAAGAATGCGTCTCTGTGTGTGTCGGAAAAAGCAGTAGTTCGGCCTGATTCGCCTCGAGGCGTCGGCCAGAGGTGCAGTTGGCAAGCGCATGCGGTATGGGGGTGGGTGTTTGAACGAAAATAGGGATCGATTGGCCACTAAATTGGGAGAAATCAGAAATAAATGTACAAGGGGGAAAAAAAACAGACTGGTGGTCCAACCTCAACTCAGACACACTCTGGGATCTACTGATGGTGCAGCCGTCATCTCCCGAGATCAGGGAGTATGACCCAACCAGTGCTGTTGATCTGTGGCACCAAGACTGTCAGGAGCAGGAGGCCAGACTTCATGGACGGAGCAAGGAGAGTGGCTGCTGTAGAGTGAGAAGTAGTCTGGGACTAGGGACGGGCATGTGGAGCACTCGAATAGTTACAATAATACTGCAAATAAAACATGAAATCATACTTGTAACATTTTATCTTTTAACCACTGACTAATTTTACTATTTTTTTGCTTCAGATCTGCTCTTGTCACATGTTTAAAAGCTTGTATTCAACATAATACCTTATTCTCTCACTGATATGTACTGAAAACATATGTATGGCACAAAAAATGTTACTAATTATTTTGGCCGGTAAAAAATATGCTTGGCCAGTAGATTTTTTCATCTACCAGTCCCCTTGGCCGGTAAGCCAAAAAGTTAATTTCGGGCCCTGCCTACATGGCCAAAAATATGATTCTGATTCTCATTTTAAAGAATTGTGTTGTTGAAATAACCGAGTGACACGAACAGTGGTCAATTTCGGAGTTTGAAGGACCTGTTTTTGTTTTTAAGTGATTATTTCTTGAACAAGCTACAGAGTAAGGCAGAGTCCTGTGTGTATATATATATATATGTATGTCCTGATAAACTTCCTGTTAGTGGTCGCCTTAATAATGATGACTTTTAAACTTTTGCAATTCTTAAAATCTTGCTTTTCACCAGTTCAGGAATTGGAAAAAAATAACTACAAGGGTGAACCAGATAAACATCTAGCAGCAAATTTTTGCTTATCAAATTTTTTTGTTTTTCAGATTCATCATATGCAGTTTTACTCCAGGCCTGCTGATATGAAAGCATGGTGATTATGCATAAAAGTATGTGTGAATGTAAAGGATGTGATCGACACAACACGCAACGGTGCTCAGACACAGAGGCACCTCCAAAACGGGTGTTTTCTAAGGTGCGAAAGCATCACAGATGTCCAGACAGTTACTGACCACGTCTGCCATGTAATCTAGCAGCAGATATATGGCACATCCACACAATCGATAAATGCCTCAAAGTGACCAGCGACGAACGGCATCATGGTGTGTATCCTCAGCACCTCTTTGACCGTAGTTGTATCAGATGGTAGCATGTACTGCCAATTTGTCTTCAGTCAGTGACAAAAAAAAAAATATCGTCCTTGAAATTAAGTCTTGACACTGTAGGTTAATTGTGTGACTTTTTGCGCTGTGAGGTAAAGTTTTGACGTGTTTTGCTATCTGAGCATATATGCAATACATATATCATGACCTGTTTGACGGTGAGTTTCATTTCTGGATTTTGTGTCTCTCTGACACTCGCAGCGTTTGCATGCATCAAAACAAACTACTTGAAGTGTGCTGGTGTGTACGTGAGTCTGGAACATGCACACATGACTGAGTGCGTATGTGCACCGCGAGTGGGTGAGTCTGTGTGTTGGTGTGTGCGGACATATGACGGCTCCTTATGTTCCATCTGCGCTCTGTGAGGATGATAAGTAAAGCCACCGGATAGATCCAGCTGGAGATGTGCAGAGGAGCCTGCAGCCTCCTGGGAAATCATCTCACACACACACACACATGCACACACACACACACACGCACACACAAACACACAAACACAACCACTCCCTGCACCCCTCCCCATGTCCTCTTCTTTAGCACCCAAGAGAGGTATCAATAAGTGGGTAATTGAATTTGGAGCACAAACACTGGCATCAAGTGGGAGTCGACAAAGTGTCTGTGTGTGTGCGTGTGTGTGTGCATCTGTGTGTGTGTGTGCTCACGCGCATGTGATTGCTTGTGCGCTGCAGTGTTTGCTGGAGGATGTAAAGCTGTGTGAACATGGCGGTCACCCTGCACACTGGGCTGTTGGGCAGGGTGGATGAATGTGTAATCCATTAAATAATAATTACACACAGAAATGGCCCAGAATGGCTGGTATAAGGGTTTGGCAGCCTCCTTAGACCCTACCGTGCTCCTCTCTCTAGCTCTCTCTCTCTCACCAAAGACCATTCTTATTCTTACTAGCTGGTGTTCAAATGAAGCTTGCTGTATCAACAGGTTTTATTGGTATATTACATCGTCTCTGCCCCGGCGTCCATTAAAAGTAAGTCGACCACCGTTTTCAGTGTTTCCCCCTTAAATAGATTTATGACTAAGTATCCAGCTCACCCAACACAGGGCGATTCGTAACAAGGCCGTAACATGTTGCTGATTGGGTGGTCAATTAATGACTCAATTGGCATTTCAAATCACCCCAGCAAATCTCTCCCCTCCATTCATTTGTATTGATCACATCTTTTCACGTGTATGTGTTTGTGCACAAGAACACGACTGACCCCGTGTCCCCCAGCCGGTATTCCCAAGGCTAGCAACATCCAAGCACACATGGAGAAGCTACCTCCTCTAAGATAACATGGATTTCTGTGTCTTCGTCAGTGTACATACAGCACATTATCCAGACATGGATGGCCTGAAGTGGAGATTTTATATCAGAAATTGTGCGGCTATATTATTTTACATTTTAGTCTTTCCTGTAACCCTCCCCAATTGATATGTGAATAGGTTCTGTAATGGAAAATTTGTTTGTTTGTTTTTTTGGACAGGTTATTGTGAAGGAGTGATTTTGTTCATATTGTTCATATTGTTAAAAAGATGTCAAGTCTGTTTTTTGTTAAATAAAGACTTTTTTAAATTCAAAAAATTCTCTGTCTCTCTCTCTCTGTCTCTCGCTCACTCTCTCTCTGTAGCAATTAAAAATTAGATTTTGGCGTGATTATAAAACAAAAATAAGAAATCAGGGTTTTGAAAAAAGGAAAAATAATTACAAAGACACCTACAACATCCGAAATTAATTCTCCCGTGAAGAATATTCACAGCTTCACCTG
This sequence comes from Lampris incognitus, assembly GCF_029633865.1. Taxonomy (NCBI): domain Eukaryota; kingdom Metazoa; phylum Chordata; class Actinopteri; order Lampriformes; family Lampridae; genus Lampris; species Lampris incognitus. Next base: position 22,797,796 of record NC_079225.1, on the reverse strand, counting down.
ACCTCAGCAACAGGTGATTGTTGTTGTCCACCCTTCCCACATCCACTCTACCCTCCTACCCTCTGGCAGGAGGTACCGGAGCATCCGTGCTGCCTCCACCAGACCATGCAATAGTTTCGTCCCTCAGGCTGTGAGGTTCCTCAACAGCCTGAACTAAACTTACGTAGACCTTCCACAAAATGACCTTTTGACCGTCTTTCTCACTGTCCGTGTCAGGTGTGCTTGCGATGTTTTAGTCTGTGAGGTAATTTTTGCTTTTAATGCACTTTTTGTTTTTAATATTTATTGGGTGTTATTTGTTTTTATGCGACACTGTGGTCCTTGTGAAACATAACTTCCTTCCCTTGTATGTATGAGACATGCCTATGAGGCAATGACAATAAAAGTAGTCTAAGTCTAAGTCTGAGGTGATGATGCCAATGTATTAAACCCAGTCAGTCGAGTCACACTAGAGAAAAAAACGGGATGTGTCGGCAGTGGGCAGTTCTCTGTGTAAATTGCTTCTTCTCTCCGACTCTAAATTAAACATGAGGTTTACAGTGGAAAAAAGGTTTTATCAAGGGCCATTGTTGTGGGTGTAGGGCCAGTTGGGGGAGTGGGTGTAGATTGGGAGAGATTTACAGGTTATTAAACCCTCAGGGAAACGGTGCATTTTGGATACCGTAGTGGTCCAAATCAAAAGCCTTCAGTGTAAATGCAGCAGTTTAGGTTGCAAGATAGGTCGGGGGAGTGTGTGTGTGTGTGTGTGTTTGAGTCGCCAGTAAATTGATGAATCTGTCCGGGTGGAGACGGTCCATGGTCTTACAGTACCGATCCATTGACAAGTGCGAGGAGACTCCATGCTCCCCAGGACCTGAGGAAAGCTGGGTATTTCCTCCCTCCCAGTCTTTATAACAGCAGATATGGGAACCGGCCTGGAGAGATTTGTTCTTCCCTTGGCAGGATGAAGTTTGCAGCTGGTACTAGAAGGTGTTCGGATAAATCACGTAGTTAATGGACTGAAATGAAACCAAAAGATAGTTTTCGGATTAAAAACATTAGAAATTTTCAAAAGATAGTGGAGGGCAGAGCACTTGTTGCTCGCGCGCGTGTGTGTGTGTGTGTGTGTGTGTGTGTGTGTGTGTGTGTGTGTGTGTGTGTGTGTGTGTGTGTGTGTGTGTGTGTGTGTGTGTGTGTGTGTGTGTGTGTGTGTGTGTGAAGTAGTCTACATTCTTGAAAGCAGCTGAGGGGTGGATTAAAGGCATTACAGTATGGTGATGGATAAAACGTCTAAGAAAATATCGTACAAACAATTACGGCATGCTAAACTTGTCCATATTATCAGCTCTTTTGTTGTGTAACCTGAACACATCCAGCCTTGCGTCTACACACCATCCCTTACCCCTCACACACAAACCCCACACGCTCACCACCACCACCTCCTCCCAACTCGCTGAGCACAGTGACAGTGGCATCGCCAAGTTGCACTCCTGATCCAAAATGAGTTTGCTAGCTGTGTTTTTCTCATGCTGCTCACACAATGGCATGTATATGGGAGCTGCCTGGTGGCATTGCTTAATTAGGCGAAGAGTTGATTCATTTGCCCTAATTGACAGCTAATTAAAGGACTGAGGGCACATCAAATTGATGTTCCTCTGAGCTGTGAGGCCCTGACTGTAGGGGGTGGTAATGTTGTTGGGGCTGGAGGTGTGTGTGTGTGTGTGTGTGTGTGTGTGTGTGTGTGTGTGTGTGTGTGTGTGTGTGTGTGTGTGTGTGTGTGTGTGTGTGTGTGTGTGTGTGTGTGTGTGTGTGTGTGTGCATACATATCCTCTAACAAGCTTGTCCCAGAGTGCTGAAATGTATCCTGTAGAGATAAGCTACTTGTAGCTCAAGTTATTTTTTTTTTCAGTCTGCGAAAGGAATGAAGTGAACACTAAATCGTTCAGACCGGAGTAAGATTATGACATTATATCAGTATGGTTTCAAATATTTGAACAAGCCAAGCAGTGCCATGATATATCTCCTAAAATATTAATCAGTGGTTGCTCGTTTGAGCCGCTGCCCCGCTTTGCCCTTTAATATAAAGTCAGTGTTTTATGCAGTACCTCCCCTCCCAACACAGTTATGGATGTCTGGCGTTTCACAGCAGGTTGACGGGGAACATGGCTCCCTCTGTTCAGGTCGTATTTGCTCTAATCAAGGCCTCGGGAAGCCACCACAGGATGTTTAAACCCAAGACGTCTGGAGTTTGTGGGCCAAAACAGTGAAGGTCCTGAGTGAGTCGACGCAAATCTCAATCACTTTGCACGCAGAGGGCCCGGCCCACGGCAGGGGACCCAGAACGGGCTGTCTCAGTGTCTGCTGGCATTGCCCGTGTGAATCCAAGAATACAATTAGGGGCTTCTTAGGGTCCCCGGGAAATGTGTACCTCACGGGGCGACTGCTCACCCGCTCAGCCCCGGCTCTCAGCCACCGCCGCAGCCCAGAACAGTCAGGGGCATTGTCTCACCTAATTACGCTGAAACCAGCGGCCCCCTTTTTGTGTTGCTTGCCATGCCTGTCCGATTCCCTTCTCCTGGCCTAACCGCTAGTCCCCATCCACTCTGGAAGTCTGCTAATTAGAGAAGAAATGTGTCGGAGTAATTATGTCAATTCTCATTACGAGCAACCCGAATGAGGGATGATATTTTATCGAGAAATGGTTGGGAAACGCTGGCGAGAGGGCCCCTTTCACCAAGTTTTTTTTCCCCCTCATTAAGCAAATAACACATCTGTACTTGCAATGGCCGAATGTGACATAGCCTGCAAAGCAGTCCCCTGTAAACTTCAGGACCTAAAGAGACGTACCCGTATAGAAATGGAGACTATGGAACGACGCTAGCATGAAATGATTGCCCTACTTAATGCTTTGTGCATAAACAGGAAACTGTTGAGTCACCGGTGGCACATTGTTAGAGACTATAAGAAGCCTTTGTTTCTTCGGCTCAATAAGATGTTTTGATCAACGGCTGTTTGGTGACCCAGCTCCTCAACCTGAATGCTCATTTTATGGGAAATGGCAATTAGCTGGATTAGAAGAGCCATTTCTGGATGTAACCTCAAACAAACAAGCCCTCAGAGTGAGGCGATGAGGGCTGTCCACGGTGAATCTGTCATGCCACCCTGCGCATGGCTTTCCTCCAGGCCTTTCCACAACTCACATCACATGTAGTTCCAAAGCTGCACCGAATTATTCATCTGAATACAAACATTATGAAATGGTCTGTGGTCAGCAGGCACATTAAATATGCTTCAAGTCACTCCCCCCTGGCAGGGAGGACTACAAACCAGGTGTAGCAGCCATTGTTGCTGGTGTGTCGTCAGCTCAGCAGTGAGCGGTTCCCACCCGTCCAGCCTCCTGACACCAAAGCTGAGACAGGCAATTCAATGGATCCATCCATCCATCCATCCATCCATCCATCCATCCATCCATTATCCTGCTCTCAGGGTCACGGGATGCTGGAGCCTATCCCAGCAGTCATTGGATGGCAGGCTGGGGACACCCTGGACAGGCCGCCAGGCCATCACAGGGCCCACACACACCCACACACACACATTCACACCTAGGGACAAATATGTCTCACATGTCTTTGGACTGTGAGAGGAAACCGGAGCACCCGGAGGAAACCCATGCAGATACAGGGAGAACATGCAAACTCCACATAGAGAACGACCCGGGATGACCCCCAAGGTAGGACTACCCTGGGGCTCGAACCCAGGACCTTCTTGCTGTGAGGCGACAGTGCTAACCACTGAACCACCATGCCACCAATTCGATGTATTACAAACTAAATCAAACCATGTGGGAACACTGTCCTACTGTAATACTGGCCGTTGAATTGGTAGACAGGAGCATCAGCACATCGTCATCCTGTTTTAGCTCTTTTTCCTGTTTGAGTGGGAACGTGTTTGCCGCTGCACCGGTGTTGGTCCTACCTGGTCTAAAATGTTAACGGCGGTGTATGGAGAGCGTCTTTAACCATGGTCAAGCTGCAACTTGGTATGATGTCACCTAGGTACAAGCTGGTACATGGATGGAAACCACTTGTTCATAAAGGGGATCAGAGAAAACAAATAATTTCTATGTTTCCAAAGAGCGAAAAGCTACAGTATTTGATGGGGTGATGCTGCAGTATCTACTACGCTCTGCACCACCATCAGGAGGCTTTTTGTTTATATCAAGGTGTCCTTTCATTTTCTCTGAGTGTTGGGTTAAGGGACCG